>NW_003852599.1:172136-172767 GCF_000181295.1 Otolemur garnettii | reverse complement strand
GTTTCTGGGCAGCCAAAATGATCTAACCAGGTTACTAAATGAGGTCAGTAAAAAGAAAATAAAACTTAAAGCTTAATATAAATTTCTCATTGTCTGAAAGAAAGAAGAGGGAAAAGAAAGAAAGAAAGAAAGAAAGAAAGAAAAACAGATCCAAGTAATCCCCAGGGCTCCCAGAGGCAGCAATGAGGACAGATTCTGGGGTGAATCAACAGGACGTTTTCTTCTCCCAACTCAGGAATCCAAGGTCAATAGTGAGAATTTTATAGAGTTTAGGCTACCTCTGACTAGGACCTGTAATGCTCAAACTCAAGGTTGCCCATGGTCCAAAGTACACTTTGTGCCAGTTATAAAAGGGCCACTCCTCTATGGAGTTTCAAACCTAGAGAAGGGAGTGAGAGCTGGATTTAACCTTGACTTCTTGCTCAACACAATGACAATCTGCTCAAGACACAGTGCCTTGCTCACATTGTATATAACTGATACAAACCCCACGTGACATGAAGCTCCTGGGCTAGATTTTCTTTTTTTTTCTTTTGAGACAGAGCCTCAAGCTGTTGCCCTCGTAGAGTGTCATGGCACCACAGCCTCACAGCAATCTCCAACTTCTGGGCTTAAGCAATTCTCCTGCCTC
>NW_003852599.1:170695-172012 GCF_000181295.1 Otolemur garnettii | reverse complement strand
GACTAGATTTTCTGATCCCATAGGTGTTTATGGATCATATCACAATGAGTTCTAATTCTTGCAAAATCATTCACTTTTTTTTTTTTTAGAGACAGGGTCTCACGATGTTCAGGCTGGAGTGCAGTGTCTAGTCACAAATGAGATCATAGTACACTGTAGCCTCAAGTGATCCTCCTGCATCAGCCAAGACTCCCTCACTACTTTTCCCCCCAAGACAGGGGTCAGGTTTGAGGGCTGGGCTCTTGTTCTGTCACCCGAGCTGGAGTACAGTGATGTGATCATAGCTCACTGCACCCTCGAACTCCTTGGCTCAGGCAAACCTCCTGCCTCAGCATACAAAGTAAAAGTGGCTAGGACTACAAGTGCATACCACCACACCTGGCTAAGTGTGTTTTGTTTTTTTTATTGAGACAGAGTCTCACTTTGTCACTCTCAGTAGAGTGCCCTGGCGTCATAGCTCACAGCAACCTCAAACTCTTGGGCTCAAGTGATTCTTTTGCCTCAGCCTCCCACGTAGCTGAGACTATAGACGTTTGCCACAACGCCTGGCTATCTGGTTAAGTTTTAAAAATTTTTTGTGGAGAAGGTGGTCTCTGTATGTTGCCCAAACCGGTCTCAAATTCCAAGCCTCAAGTGATTCTCTCATCTTGGCCTCCCTAAGTGCCGGGATTAGTCTACCATGCCTCGATCGATGGACTCACTTTAATCAGTTCCACAGATATTATCTCCTCTGGCCAGGTCTAGAATGTGTTTTGTTCCTTTTCAATAATCTTTTTTAAAAAGTAACACTTTCCCTCCTCCAACATTAGACCTGTTAACTTATTTTTTGTTTTATTTTTATTTTTAATTTTTTGAGAGCTGTGACATCATCGTTCACACCAACCTTAAACTCTTAGCCTCCTGAGTAGTTGGGACTGCAGGCGCCTGCCACAGGCCCTGCTAATTTTTCTATTTTTTATAGAGACAGGTCTCAGTCTTGCTCAGGCTGGTCTCAAACTTGTGAGCTCAAGCAATCCACCTGCCTTGGCCTCCCAGAGTGCTAGGATTACAGGCATGAACCACCAGGCCCGACTTGTGTACGAACTTCTTGCCTGAGTTTCTTGGACTAATGCTTTACATTAAGAAAAGGCAGGCTGGCTCAGTGCCTGTAGCTCAGCATCTAGGGTGCCAGCCACATACACCAAAGCTGGTGGGTTCAAATCCAAGCTGGGCCTGCCAAACAACATTGACAACTATAACCAAAAAATAGCCAGGTGTTGTGGCGGGTGCCTGTAGTCCCAGCTACTTGGGAGACTGAGGCAAGAGAATCCCTTAAGC
>NW_003852599.1:165532-169503 GCF_000181295.1 Otolemur garnettii | reverse complement strand
GCCCAGCTATTTTTTGTTGCAGTTGTTACTGTTGTTTAGTTGGCCTGAGCCAGGTCCAAACCCACCCTCAGTGCATGTGGCTGGTGCCGTCTCCACTGTGCTACAGGCGCCAAAGCCTTTTTTTGCAGTTTTGGCCAGGGCCGGGCTTGAACCCATGACCCCCGGTATATGGGATTCCCTACTCCTCAAGCCACAGGCGCCGCCCAAGCCTGTTCTTTTCTTTTTGAGACAAGAGTCTCACTCTGTCCCCTGGGTAGAATGCCATGGCATTATCCATCTCTTGGGCTTAGGTGATCCTCTTGCCTCAGTCTCCCAAAGTACCTGGGACTACAGGTGCCCACCACAACACCTGGCTAGTTTTTCTATTTTTAATAGAGATGGGGTCTCAGTCTTGCTCAGGCTGGTCTTGAACTCCTGAGCTCAAGCAATCCTTCCACCTCAGCCTCCCAGAGTGCTATAATTATAGGCATGAGCCTCCATGCCTGCCAAGAAGCAATTATTCTAATTGATAGTTCAGTAGTTGTCCCCTATCCAGTAACTTACATGTCTCTAATAATCCCTTTCACTGAGTTCTCTCCCTTGGGTACCTCTGTGTGCACTTTGCATTATGGGAATCAACTTGGCAACCTACAGAGCTTTATGAAAGTTTTTGTTTGTTTGTTTGTTTTGAGACTCTGTCTCACTTTGTTGCTCTGTGGTTGGTGCCCATAGCCACCTCCAATTCTTGGGCTCAAGCAATCCTCATGCCTTCCGAGTAGCTGGGACTGCAGGCTTTTGTCACGGTGCCCAGTTAATTTTTCTACTTTTTTTTTAGTAGAGATGGGTTTTGCTTTTGCTCGGCCTAGTCTCAAATTCCTGAGCTCAAGCAATCCACTCACTCCGGCCTCCTAGAGTGCTAGGATTACAGGCATGAGCCACCAGGCCCAGCCTGGTTTATGAAAGTTTCTGGAAGTCTGCAGGTTATAGAGTCTCAGCTCACCATGTCCAGGTCATAGTGACTCAAAGTCAGTAGCACAGTCTCCCAGTCACTCCCTGGCAGACGGCTTTGGGGCAGGTTGAGAAACCTCTCTGAACCTCCATCACTTAGTTCCTTCATCTACAAGATGAGAATGAAAATAGGATCTGCATCTTGAAGTATTGTGAGCATTATATGTGGTATATAAATGAGCCCATATAATAAAATGCTTAACATGGTGGTTGGTGCATAGTAAGGACTAAATAAACAAGATAATTGTTACTTGAGGCCATCATGGGCATTTCATCACACCAGCCATAAACATCTTCCAGACTAAAATGATCCATCGGGCAGCAGCACCTGTGGCTCAAAGGAGTGGGGCGCTGGCCCCATATACTGGAGGTGGTGGGTTCAAACTCAACCCTGGCCAAAAACTACAATAAAGAAATTAATTAATTAAATAAAATAATCTATCTTTCTCATTTTCCTCAGTGATTTCTTTTTTTTTTTAAAAACAGAGTCTCAGCTCAGCACCAAGCAGCTAGGGCACCAGCCACATACGTCAGAGCTGGCAAAGTCATATCCAGCCTGGGCCAGGCAAACAATAATGACAACTGCAACCAAAAAATAGCCAGCACTGTGGCAGGTACCTGTGGACCCAGCTACTTGGGAAGCGGAGGCAGGAGAATCACTTGAGCCCAGGAGTTGGAGGTTGCTGTGAGCTGTGATGCCATGACACTCTACCCAGGTTGACATCTTGAGACTGTCTCAAACAAACAAACAAACAAAAACAAAGTCTCACTCTATTACTCTAGGCTAGAGTGCCATGGCCTCAGCATAGTCACAGCAACCTCAAACTCCTGGGTTCAAGAGACTCTTTTGCCTCAGCCTTCTGAGTAGCTGGGACTAAAGGAACCCACCACCACACCTGGCTAATTTTTCCGTTTTTAGTACAGACAGGGTCTTGCTTTGCTCAGTCTGGTTTCAAACTCCTCGCCTCAGGGGATTCTCCTGCCTCAGCCTCCCAGAGTGTTCCTCTGTGATTTTTAGTACTTGCACAGACAACTACATTTTTACTTTTGATAACATTTATCTAAAATGGAAACTTCATTACCATAAATGGAATATCAGTATCACCAGCCACATCTAGAAGTTACATACACATCAGAGCACATTATTATTATTATTATTATTTTTGAGGCAGAGTCTCACTCACCCTCGGTAGAGTGCTGTAGCATCACAGCTCACAGCAACCTCAAACTCTTTTGGACTTAAGCGGTTCTCCTGCCTCAGCCTCCTAAGCAGCTGGGACTACAGAGACCCGCCACAATGACCAGCTATTTTTTGGTTGTAGTTGTCATTGCTGTTTGGCAGGCCTGGACTGGGCTCGAACCCACTACCTCCGGTGTATGTGGCTGGCGCCCTAGCTGCTTGAGCTACAGGTGCCAAGCCACATCAGCACACATTAAAATAAACACATTAATTAACATGTATAAACGTTCATCCGGTATCCCCTAAAATCACTCACACACATCAAAAGTGTACAGGCCATATTTTGGGAAATGCTGTGCTATAGGAGAAAACTTTGGGCTAAGCCCTCTACTGCTGGGTTAGAAGAGCCAGCCTATTAACAAAAATGTAATGGACACTTTCCATGTGCCAGGGTCTGCCCTACTGCTGAGGACAGAAGTGAGCAGACAGAAAGAGTCCCATCCACAAAGTCCTGCCCTCTGCGACAGAGGTGAGTGCCCCTCCGGTGGTCACTTCATTTTACAGGAGGCTGTAAGGCCCGTTTCAGCTTGCTGATCAGTTATATCCGTGACAGCCAACAACATGGCAACACAAGACAGCAATACCTGCCAGGAAGTAGCATTTCAAAAACACCACCACTACCCATTTACCGAGTTAATGTTTAGCTAAAACCATTAAAAGCATGAAGTAGAGCTCCATGCACTGACATGGAAAGACATGCCTATTTGCACTTAAATATGTACATATAGGGGATTCTTTTAATCCAGTTTCCGTGCTAAGCCTTTATTGGCATTATTTCACATAATTCTCATAATAATCCTCTGAAGTAAGTACTATTATTTCTCCCATTTTACAGATGAAGAAACTGATGCCCCAACTGGGTAGAGTCATTTGTCTGAGGGCCTCATAACAAGCAAATGAGCAGTGGAGTTGCGAATTGAACCCTGGTCTGCCTGCCTGCGCAAACTAGACTCTCAGCTGCCATGCTTTTCGGCAGCCATACATAGGAAAATCTGGAAGGTTGCATGGCAAATTGTTCTCAGGGAGCACATCCCAGAAGTGGGATTGGCTGCATTTCTTGTATTTCTCTATATATCTCTGTACTGTTTGAATTTTTAAAAACAGCCAAGTGTTAATTTTGTAATTGGGAAACAAAAACAACGAAAACCATTACCAACATAACAACTCTGCCAAGAGACACAGTCTTTTGAGGAGTAACAACAGCACAGCCCTAGCCAGGCACAGTGGCTCACGCCTGTAATCCTGGCACTCTGGGAGGCCGAGGCGGGAGGATTGCCTGAGCTCAGGAGATCAAGACCAGCCTGAGCAAGAGGGAGACCCCAGCTCTACTAAAAATAGAAAAACGAACCAGGTGTTGTGACGGGGGCCTATAGTCCCAGCTACTCAGGAGGCTGAGGATCACTTGAGCCAAGAGTCTGAGGTTGCTGTGAGCTAGGATGCCATGGCATTCTTCTAAAGTGGATCCAGTGGCTAAGTTCAGAAACCAGCCTGCTGGAGTTCTCACACCCACCATATACAGGAAGCAAACTCATTTGCAAAGCCACATTATACGTGTAAGGGAATGGGTGGTTCACCAGCCTGCTAAAATGCTGAGAGGGTGTAAATTTCAGTGTGGATGGACCTTTCTTTGGTACATGATTTGCAGAAAAGAGTACCTGACCTCCCTTAAGCACCTACTACGTGTCAGGTACTATCCAGGGCACATCATTGTCATTATTTCCTCTTTGATTCCCCACAAACATTG
>NW_003852599.1:155006-164720 GCF_000181295.1 Otolemur garnettii | reverse complement strand
CTGGGTGGAAGGAGCAGCTCTGCCTGTTCAAGGGTAGAGGGGCTCCTTTTGGAGCACAGGAGAGCCAATGTGTTCCCAGCCCCAACAGAGGCCACAGGCCTTGGAGCTGGAGACAAGAGAAGGGCTGGGATACGCTGACTAGGCAAAAAACTCCAGTGAAGCAGGGAGAAACTGGAAAATCTGGCTGAGGTTGGGACTCCCCCCAAAACTAAAGGCTCAGAGATAAGAACGAGGGAGTAAGCTGATAGCTGACTATGCCTTCCTGGCCTCCTCCCTAGGGTCTGGAGCAACAGGGCTGAAGCAGGAGGCAGCAAGAGAAGAGGACAGGACATCCTGCTGTGACAGTTGGCAAGGGCAGGAATGGCAACTTTCCAGATGGAAGTTCAGCAGTTCCTTGGCCAGGGTCAACTGCACCCCTATCTGGGATAAAAATAGCCCTTCCTCTTCCCTTGTCTCCTCATTCTCTTTCACCTCCAACTTCCCAGCATCAGATCAGATATGTCTGTTCTCCCTGGAGATTCCGTCCCAGATGATAAACAGCCCCTCACATATCCATGCAGTGCCGTCGGGAGACTCTTCCCTTACTTAGGTGTTGCTGGTCACTGAGGCTAAAATTCTTTCTTATGTGTCCATCTGAATGCTGTGGGTGACTCCAGTCTTTCTCTCTCAGAAAATTCTTTTTTTTTTTTTTGAGACAGAGTCTCATTTTGTTACCCTCAGTAGAGTGCTGTAGCGTCATAGCTCATAGCAACCTCAAACTCTTGGGCTTAAGCAATTCTCTTGCCTCAGCCTTCCAAGTAGCCGGGACTATAGGCATCCACCACAACGCCTGGCTATTTTTTATAGAGACAGGATCTCACTCTGGCTCAGGCTGTTCTCGAACCGTGAATTTGGGCAATCCACCCATCTTGGCTCCCAGAGTACTAGGATTACAGGTGTGAGCCACGGCTCCTGGGCCTGTCAGAAAATTCTTGTTACTGGGGCCTGCCCCATGACTGGAAGATTCCTGCGTCCTCCATCTCAAGCCTATTCTTTATCCTTCTCAGTTGAGAGCCTGAGGGAATCACAGCCTGGATCGTCTCTCTGTCCCAGGGCCCAGCTCTGCCACTTCCTTGCTGAGAGGCTGGACATCAAGAGCCTGGCCTTTTCTAGGCCTCATCCTCATGGGGCAAGGGATTGGCCTTGGTGATTTCTGAAGGCCTCTCTGTCACTCTGGGTAGAGTGCTGTGGCATCACAGCTCACAGCAACCTCCAACTCCTGGGCTTAAGCAATTCTCTTGCCTCAGCCTTCCAAGTATCTGGGACTACAGGCACCTGCCACAACACCTGGTTATTTTTTGGTTGTAGTTGTCATTGTTGTTTGGCAGGCCTGGGACAGATTCGAACCCATCAGCTTAGATGTATGTGGCTGGCGCCTTAGCTGCTTGAGCTACAGGTGCTGAGCCCTAAAGGCGTTTTAAATACTTTACAGCCCATGTGCCAGATCTCCAAGAAGCATGCTCCCAGTGAGGTGGGGGCCATTGGCAGACAATGTGGCAGAGGCAAGAACCACCACTTTGCAGGAAAGAGGTGACCCAGCTGCACTGCATGCCTCCCACCTGACCTCCAGCAAGGGAGGAGGTCCCAGCCTGAAGGGCTACTGCTGTATCCCCAGGGAGCCTGGCCTGTACACAGCCACAGCCCTCTGCTGTCAGGCTTCCCACCATAGTCCCCTACACCCAATACTCCTTACCTGCCCAGCCTGGGAGCCTCTGGGCCCATTCACATGGTCCTCCTGGCCTAGCCTGGCTGCCCTGACACTTTCGGCTCCCCTCACGGTCGTCGTCGTCGCAGCCACTGCCTGTTTCCCCGCGCCCACGTCCCACCCTGACTTCCTGCCTCCTCCTGAGGGCTCCGCAGCCAACCAGGCCCCAGCAGCCCAACCACAAGCCATTTAGCACCCTAAGCTTCCTGCCACTATAGCCCCCTACCCCTCAGCTTGAGACCACCTGACCCCTACATCTCCAGACCAGACCCTACCCACCCTAAGGGTGACACTCAAAGGCTTAATTTCAAGGGAAGATATTTGATGGATCCTCCCTTCTGCCCTCCAGGGTATACCTGGGTAGAGGTTCAGGGGTAGCCTTTGACCCCAAGGAGTAAGGGACACACTCTGTTTACAGTAAAATGCAAGTTGCACAACTGTGACAGCCAGAGAGCTGAGTGACCCTTTTGTTTTAGTCTGACAGCAAAGGTTGCATTGCTCGCAGCCAGAGAACAGAACAATATTCCTGTTAAAATGTTGGGAGCAGACCACACATGTTACAGTGGGATGTCAGCCAACAGAACAATACCCATGTCATCTCAGGGCACAGGACAATAGCTTTATTATAGTCAAGGGCAGGCTGAGAGTAGGCCAACAGCCCTCTCACAGATAGAATGCTGGATACACTGTTTCAGGAGGCAGGCAGAACAGCCCCTGCTAGACACGGACCAGGACAATAACGACCAATCATGGTTGAAGAGTAGGGATGCTATTCTAATTTAGGTGGAGGCAAAGCCAGAGCCCCTGGTAGACAAGGAATTATTACCATCTCCTGCAAAAGGAGGGAGGCAGAACAAACATGCCTGCCCAGACACCCAGGTGCAGCCAGCAGACTGTCAGAACTTTCTGTTATTGGCAGGAGACAAAAAACCCATCACAAGCAGCAGACTAGCCAGGAATTTCCATTTCACCTGGGGCCAGGCTGGGGTGGCACCCATTATAGTTGAAGGGCCAGGTCACTAGTGATGTGAGAAACTCCAGGTGGCCTATATTAGGCCCCCAAACTTGGCCCTAACCCTACTGGGAAGAAAGTGTAAAGGCGTCACTACCTGAGACAGCGAGTGGGGGGAGGGGAGCCCACAGAGCATTGTTGGGGCTTGTGAAGTGGAAGCTGATACTGTGTGTACCTCAGCTGCGGGGGGGAGGGAAGGGGGGGCAGGAAATGGGTGGGGGGAAGAGGAAGCCCAAGCCGGGTTGGAAAGTTAGACAAAGAGGGTAACACAGAAACAAAGGCTGAGAGAAACAAACTAAAAAACCTACAGAGTGACCCAGAGCCCAGAGTTGGGGCGTGCAGGGCCCAGTCGTCCTTGCATTGTAAACGAAATGCTTCAGTCCATCTCCAGGTTCAGCGCAAAAGGAGTAAGACCGCTGGTGACAGTAATCACTCACATGTCCTAAGCGCTTACTGTTCACTCCAGATACCTGTGGAGTGAGAATTGGCATCTCTATTGTAGGGGAGAGAAAACAGATTCAGGGGTAAAGGAACCTCCTGGGGCTCTCATGGAAATAAATAGGAGCGCTGGCTTTAAATCAGGATTACCAGATTCTGTATTTTATAGCAGCCCAATTTACCTAAGTCACCTCCCAAGGAGATGATTAGGATAGGATTTTAAGTTTTTCCCACTTTTCTTTCTTTCTTTCTTTTTTGTTCTGAGACATGATCTTGCTCTGTTCCCCAGGCCAGAGTGCAGGGGCATCATCAATAGCTCAGCAGCCTCAAACCTCTGGGCTCAGACCATCTTCCTGCCTCAGGCTCCCCAGCAGATGGGACTACAGTTGTGCACCATCACGTCTGGTTTTTTGTTTTTGTTTTTGTTTCTGCAGAGGTGGGATCCTGCTACATTGCCCGGGCTGGGCTCTAACTCTTAGCCTCCAGTGATACTTCAGCCTCACCCTTCTTAAGTGCTGGGATTACAGGCAGAAGCCACTGTGCCTGACCAGACTCTGGTCTTACTAAGACAGAGAGACAGGGCCGGAGCTGCGGAGAACGTGAGCAGACATCAGCCCATCTCCACCCCAACACGGGCCCTCTCTCAAGGTGGTCCCAGCGACAGACAACAGACAACGGCCTTGGGTCTGAATAAACGACTGCAGAGACCTTCTTGAGAAGCAGAGAGGGCATTTATTGAAGAACCTGGGGGTCTAAGCTCCTCCCTTCACCAGCTTCTCTCCTTCCCCCTCACCAGGGCAGTAGGGGCGACAGGATGGTGAGGCTTTGTGCTCTTGGGACTCAGTTCTCAAGAGCAGGCTCTGGAGCCTGTGGGGGACTCCTCCCTCTAGACACTCCTCCGTCCCCTATTCTCAGGCAGGCTGGGAAAGCGGTGGCCCTGGAGGCGAGAAGAGCCGGTGTCTCTTAGCAAAGGGTGAAGCGCCGGGCGCTGATGTTCATGCGCGTGAGGCCCAGGTGCCGCAGCGGCGGGGCCAAAGGCAGGCCGCCCCCAGGCTCCAACTCCAGCTCCAGCTCGGCGTCATTCAGCAGCTCCTGGTGCAGGTGACAGACTTGGTCCACCTTCAGCCGATGCAGCTGGGCCCGCAGCCTCAGCAGCTGTCCGGCCAGCTGCCGGTCCTGCGCCTGCATCTCCCGCTGCGGCCGAGAGGGGGCGTGAGCCTAAGGGGCTAGTTCCAAGCCTTGCGCCCTTCCTTCCTTCAGGTCGACTAGCGCTTTTGCATTGGCTGTGCCCTCCCCAGGGTCCTCTCGCCTGAGCTCAATGCCTCCCCGTCTTTCAGATTTTCCTCCACACTGGTAGTTCTCAAACAGAGCCATTATTATTATTATTGTTATTATTTTGGTAGAAATAGAGTTTCACTTTGCCCTCGGTAGAGTGCCGTGGCATCACACAGCTCACAGCAACCTTGGAGTCCTGGACTTAGGCGATTCTCTTGCCTCAGCCTCCTGAGTAGCTGGGACTACAGGCACCCACCACAACGCCCGGCTGTTTTTTTGTTGCAGTTTGGCTGGGACCCGGTTTGAACCCGCCACCCTCGGTATATGGGGCCAGTGCCCTACCCACTGAGCCACAGGCGCCACCCAGGAGCCATTATTAAGCAAATACAGATCAATGAAAGCAGAATCTACAAGTTGGAGCCTAGCATCTTTATCTTTGCAGTGTTGGGTTGATAACCACCTCACCTTTTCAGATTCTGCCCACAGTATGATCAGTGAACTCCTTATGTATTTTACTGTATCTTTGGGTCATAGAAATTCCCAGCAATTCCCAGCCATGCCTATAAGGGTGGCCTCCCAAGGGCAGAGCTGTTTCCCGAGCCACAGGAACACTAGATCAGTAGATAGGATGGCATACTTCTTCAGCAAGACTCCCCAAATGAAACACTGGACACATCTACTCCTGGCTTCTTGGTCGCAGGGCACAGGAGTGGGCAGTTGCCGAGAGTGGGGTCCATTCTCATCCCCTCCCCACCCCCATGATCTTGGGCCCTAAAGACCACTGGGATGAAGGCCTGCCCATCCCACCAGACTCACCAGCTCCTGTCGGAGCCACTGAAGAGCAGAATCCATTGAATCGAAGCCACAGATGGCCCCAGGTGCCCCTGGCCCAGGTTTAGCCCGGGCCCTGTGCCAGGCCTGGCTCTGGACCTGGGCTGTCCACTCCAGATAAGACGGCCGTCGAGTCTGCAGCTGCAGTTTGGCTGTCAGTGCCTTCACAGAGTCCAGGCTCTCCTCCTCCTCGTTCTCTTCATCTTCTTCTCCTAATGCCTGGAATTTCAGCGGCCCCAGGGACATGGTTGTTTTGAGGAGAGTGATAGGGTAGGGCTGCCACTTTGAGATTAGGGAAGCCTGGCAATATTGCTCAAAGACAAGTAGAGAAACTGGCCAGGCACAGTGGCTCACACCTGTAATCCTAGCACTCTTGGAGGCCAAGATGGAAGGATTCCTTGAAATCAGGAGTTCGAGAACAGCCTGAGCAAGAGACAGACTCTGTCTCTACAAAAATAGAAAATTAGGTGGGCATAGTGGCAGGCACCTGCAGTCCCAGCTACTCAGGAAGCTGAAATAGGAGGATCCCCTTGAACCCAGGAGTTTGTTGTTACAGTAAGCTATGATAAGGCCACTGCACTCTAGCCTGGATGACAGAGAGACTCTGTCTCCAAAAAAAAAAAAAAAAACAAAAAGAGTGGCAGAAGCTGAGGGTGAAAAGAGTGTGCTAGGGCATATGCAATAGTGAATGTTCAAGGTGAGTTAGAGAGGCTTAGTGTGCCAGGGTGAGTGAGCAGATTGCTGTGTGAGGCCAAGTGTGCAAGGGCTGGAATTTTCCTGGACTACTAACCCAGGAGCCACGTGATGCCCATCCGGGTGGGGGCAGGAGGAACCCTGCTCCTCTGGCCTCTTGGATGAATTTTATTGTCTTTGCCCAGAAGGAGACACCCAGTTCCCAGAAAGGAAGTTGCTCCAGGATGAGAAAAGCATCATTCACACCAGAGTCTTGGCCCTCCTCCCAAGATTCAAGTTAAGGGAGTTGAAAGGTGGGAGGAGCCTGACTAGCTGTTCCCTGATTTTACCCAGGACACAGCCCTTTAGCAAAGGAATGGAGTCCAGAGCCCTGACCTGGGAGTCAGGCTCTGTAGAAGCTTGGGCAAGTCACTGAACTTCTCTGAACTCTATTGGGACAGATCAAGGACTTCA
Source organism: Otolemur garnettii (assembly GCF_000181295.1). Lineage (NCBI taxonomy): Eukaryota > Metazoa > Chordata > Mammalia > Primates > Galagidae > Otolemur > Otolemur garnettii. The sequence continues at coordinate 158,274 of NW_003852599.1, read as the reverse complement.
GGGTATACTCAAAGGAAATCCCTGAAAGGGCTGCCTGCAAAGGAAGGGCAGAGGTGTGGATGGTTCCTAGTCTTTCCTCTCTCCACCCCTCCCTAAGCTTTAACTTGAGCAGTTCCTTATTTATTTATTTTTTTTTTTAGAGACAGAGTCTCACTTTATCGCCCTCGGTAGAGTGCCGTGGCATCACAGCTCACAGCAACGTCCAACTCCTGGGCTTAGGCAATTTTCTTGCCTCAGTCTCCTGAGTAGCTGGGACTACAGGCACTGCCATAATGCCTGGCTATTCTTTTGTTGCAGTTTGGCTGCGGTTGGGTTTGAACCGTCGGTATATGGGGCCGCGGCGCCCTGCCCACTGAGCCATAGGCACCACCCCAGAAGGCCCTTTTAAGGGAAGAGTGGGTCTTATTATTCTTAGTAATCAGTACCTAGCACAGTGTAGGCATCAGCGTTTAAGAAATGAGGCCAGGTGGGTGAGGCCTGTGGCTCAGAAGGGTAGGGCGCCGGTCCCATATGCTGGAGGTGGCAGAATCAAACCCAACCCCGGCCAAAAACTGCAAAAAAAAAAAAAAAAAAGAAAGAAAGAAAGAAATGAGGTCAGGCACAGTGGCTCATGCCTGTAAACCTAAACTCTAGAAGGACAAAGCGAGTCGATTGCCTGAGCTCAAGAGTTGGAGACCAGCCTGAGGAAGAGTGAGACCCCCTCTCAAAAAATTAGCTGGGCATTGTGGCTGGCATCTGTAGTTCCAGCTACTTAGGAGGTTGAGCTATGATGCCACAGCACTCTACCAACAGCAAAGTGAGACTCTGTCTCAAAAAAAAAAAAAAAAAGAAAAAAATTAGGAGAATGGATGGAGACCTCTGGTAAATTAGTTTAGCCTCCTACTGGAATTTTACCAGCTTAAATGTGTCTCTTCCCAGACTAAAAACCCTTTGCATAGGACTTCTTGTTTGTTTGTTTATTTGTTTTTAAATATTTTAATTTTTGAGACAGAGTCTCACTATGTCACCCTTGGTAGAATGCCATGGTGTCACAGCTCACAGCAACCTCAGACTCTTGGGCTTAAGCGATTCTCTTGCCTCAGCCTCCTAAGTAGCTGGGACTACAGGTGCCCACCACAACACCCAGCTATTTTTTGTTGCAGTTGTCATTGTTGGCTAGTTGGCCTGGGCCCGGTTCAAACTCGCCAACTTTTGGTGTATGTGGCTGGCGCCAAGCCAAGCCACATAGAACTTCTTCTTCTTCTTCTTTATTTTATTTTATTTATTTTTTTTTGAGGCAGAGTCTTGCATTGTTTCCCTGGGTAGAGTGCCATGGTGTCACAGCTCACAGCAACCTCAAACTCTCTTGGGCTTAAGCGATTCTCTTGCCTCAGTCTCACAAGTAGCTGGGACTATAAGCACCTGCCAAAACACCCAGTTATTTTTTTGTTGTTGTTGTGTGGTTGCAGGTGTCATTATTATTTAGCAGGTCTGGGCGGGTCAGAACGAACACACCAGCCTCTGTGTATGTGGCCTGCACCCTACCCACTGAGCTACCGGCTCCCCCCCCACATAGAACTTCTTGTTACCCCTGAGTCCCAGCACCAAACATAGCTCAGAATATGGGCAACACGCATTTGGTCAAAGGATGGAGTGACAGGGGATGGGGTTCTTGGTGGTAGGACTCAGAAGTGGCCAGCAAAGTGGGTGAGAGATGTGAAGGGGGAGGGGAGCCATCTACACCGCTGCCGCTTGCGTTTAAAGTGGACCAAGGGATTTCCCCCACTCAGGATCTTATGTGGGAGGAAGTAGGCAGTTCCCAGTTTCAAACCCACACTTTCCAGCTCTTCCACACCAGGGTAAGAGATGGTAAGTGTTTTTTGTCTTTTTAGTCAGCGGTAGTGCTCATGCTCAGGGCTTAAAAAATATATACATATATATTGAGTGTCTCCTGCTACCCAAGCACAAAGTTAAGAGCTTTAGGCAAGATTAATCTCCCTATTTCACAGATGATGAAATTGAGGTTTCCTTATAATAGGGTCTGGCCAAGGACCTCGTTAAGAGATACTGGCATCATGAGGTGAGAATTCCGGTGAAAATCTGAAATCCTTTCCTCTGAGGGGCCTCCTTAACAGCTGCCCAGCCAGTTCTTGTCCCCTTCGGAGCCCGCCGTCTCCGCCCGACGCTCCAGGAGTCCTCTGCTGAACACCAAGACCCCTACTGGCAGAATGGAGTTCTCGGAGCTGATCAGTACTGGCCGAGCACAGGCACAGCTCCTGCGAGGTCCGGGGGTGGCCCCGCTGCGCGGCACGCTATGCGTCACCGCACACCACCTGTTTCTATTCAGGGTCCCAGTCCACTCCACTCCAGACTTGTGGCTGCTGCTGTTGCGTAGTGTGGACTCTATCGAGAAGCGGTTAGACGCGTCGGGGGCGTCCCCAGAGTAGGGAAGTGCGCGGCTGGGTGGGGAGAGGGGGAAGGGTGAGCGCAGGAGCTGGCTCTCTTGCCTAGCTTCTGGTCCCATGAAACTCATTTCTCTTCCCCCGATTAGAGGGGCGAGGGGGCACTGGGCCTGGGCGCGTCCATCCCTAGGGCTGCGAGTGACTCCAGCACATCACGCTGCGCTGTAAGGACCTGCGGGTGCTGCAGCTGGAAATGGCGTGGAAGCGACGCTGAGAGTGTACCGAAGACCCTAAGTTATGCGTATCCCTAATGGAGGGGAGTGCTACCGTGAAAAGGAGCTCTGCTTCCAGTGTTCCAGGTCACGAAATGGCAGGCAGGTTGCAGGGTGGTCTGGGGTATGCAGAGAGGCTGTGGAGCCGAGGGGCTGGAAAGGGCGCGGGTGACTATTCCGATCTTCCCCAGAACCCCTGACTGCCTTCCCCAGGCCCTGTCCTCCCTGGAATCGGTCATCACGTCCTTTCCGTTCTTCTGCGATCCCAGGGGCCTGAGATTAGGAGACGCCTGGCATTTCCTCGCTCCCCAACGCTGTTATAAGCTCGTGAGGTGGGCGCGGTCTTACGGCCCGGAGATGTAGAAACGCAGGGCCAGTCTGTGTCCTCTAAACTTGGCCGCGCCCCTCGCTGCGTCGCAGACCTACGCAGCTGTCGTGGCGGCTGAGCGAGGTGAACGAGGACTTCAGCTTGTTCCCCAGTTACCCCGGTGCATTGGTAGTGCCTAGCGCGGTGCACCAGGCTGCCCTGGCGCACAGCGCCGGCTTCCGCAAGGGAGGCCGTTTCCCGGCGCTTAGCTACCACCACGCTCCCAGCGGAACCGTGAGCCCCGCCCC
>NW_003852599.1:153183-154869 GCF_000181295.1 Otolemur garnettii | reverse complement strand
CTGCCTGGCTGAGGCTTCATTTCCTACCCTATCCTGGTCCTGCCCTCTCCTCTCAATCCAGCTTTCTCCCACCCGGTCCCCGCCCCTCCTGCATTTTGTGATCTCACCTTTCCCTGGCCCTACGCTGGGGACTCTGGGCCCCTTAAAGCTTAGTTCTTTCTCTGTTAACCCAGGACTATCCCCAGTCTATTCATAGGATCTCTCCTAACTCTGGCCACAGCACATGCTGACCAGCTCAAAGCCTGGAGAGTTCTACCCCTCTGGTCCTTGTGCTCCTGCTCACCCCTGCCAGCTCTAGCCTGGCTCCTGTGTGTAGACCTGGTCTCTGGGCCTCCAAGCCTAGGTGGGCACACTTCTGGAGCTGAGTCCCTGTCCACAGGTTCTGTTACGCTCCAGCCAGCCTCTGACCGGTCCCCAGAAGCAGCAGTGTGTGGAAGATGAGGAGCTGCTGCCAGCTGTGCTGGCCGGGGCTCGCCCTGTAGTCTGGCGCTTCACCCTGGACACTGCTCTGCCCAGGCTGCAAAATAGGCCTGCATGACAGGTGGCAGCACAGAGGCCGCTTACCCTGGCTGGAAACAGCTACCGGCCCTTGGAGAGGGAAGGGGCCTCTCACCCTCCCCTAGACTCTCTCCTGCTAGATTCTGTGAATGCGGGTGGAGAGGAGAATGGTGCCTTCCCGGAGCCTTGAAAACTGCTAGGGCTTTCCTGTTGGCCACCCCTCCAGGTAAGAGAGAGCTGAGAGAGAGCTCATTCTCTAGGCATTCCAGTTTTGCTGGAAAGAAAGGCACCTCCTTACATTAAACTGAAATTTGCCTTCCTGGAACAACCTCCCTACACACACAGCCTCCCCAAGGGCTGTGCCTGCACAGATGTTATCTGTTCCCTGCCTTCACATGAAGATAGTGGCTAGAGGAGGTCCTGAGGGAGAGTTTGTGCTTTGAGGAGAGTGAAATGCTTCCCAATCCAAAATACAAAACTCTAGTTTATTCATTTATTCACCCACCATTGAGCACAGGAGCTGCCATGGTGACCAGGCAGACATGACAGAGATCAGCAGTAAATGGGCAATCAGAACCCACTGAGATAAGTGGCAGCACAGAGGAGATAACTTTAGGTAAATCCAAATGTTCCCTGGAGAACTGCTTTAGCTGAGACCTGAAAGAGGAGGGTGTGTTAACTAGGAGGAAGAAGGACACTCTACATGGAGGGATCTGCAGGTATATAGATGCAGAGAACACCTGGTTATTTGCCCTGTTTGGGGAACTGCACGTTTAGTAGTCCCACCTTTATCCTCCAGGGGTATGCTTCAAAACTCCCATGAATGACTGAAACCTCAGCTAGTACCAAACTCTGTATATCCTATGTTTTTCCTATACATTCATACCTATGGTAAAGTTTTTTTGTTGTTGTTCTTTTTTTTTAAGACAGAGTCTCACTATGTCACCCTTGATAGAGTCCTGTGGCACCACAGCTCACAGTAACCTCAACTCTTGGGCTTAAGCAATTCTCTTGCCTCAGCCTCTCAAGTAGCTGGGACTATAGGCGCCTGCCACAACACCTGGCTATTTTTTTGTTGCAGGTGTTTGACTGGCCGAGGCTGGGTTCAAACCTGCCACCTTTGGTGTATATGGTTGGCACCGTGACCGTGACCACTGTGCTATGGGCACCAAGCCTTTTTTTTTTTTT
>NW_003852599.1:150519-152463 GCF_000181295.1 Otolemur garnettii | reverse complement strand
AGCCAGGTGTTGTGGCGGGTGCCTGTAGTCCCAGCTACTTGGGAGGCTGAGGCAAGAGAATCACCAAAGCTCAGGAGTTGGAGGTTGATGTGAGCTGTGTGGTGCCACAGCACTCTACTGAGGGCAATAAAGTGAGACTCTGTCCCTACAAAAAATAAATAAATAAAATATAACAGTTCTAACAGTATACTGTAATAAAAGTTATGACTGTAGTCTCTTTCAAAATATCATATTGTACTGTATTCACCCTTCTTGTGATGATGTAAGAAGATAAAATGCCTACGTGATTGACGAGTTAGGCTACTACTTACCTTGAATATAAACATATAATAAGGCCAGTTGCTGTGACAACTGAGACAGCTACTAAGTGACTAACAGGCTGGTAGTGTATACAGTGTAGGATATGCTAGACAAAGAGATGATGATTCACATCTTGAACAGGATGGCTCAAGATTTCATCGTGCTACTCAGAACAGCATACAATTTAAAATTTATGAATTGTTTATTTGGGGAATTTTCCATGTAACATTTTTGGACCATAGTTGACCCGGGGTAATTGAAAAACCTCAGAAAGCAAAACCATGGATTGGAGAAGACTACTTTACTTCCGTACATATGATGGGAGTACAGAGTATGAAGTGAGAATAGAGAGACATGAACCTAAAAGGATGAGGAGCCTGGAGCAAAGGTCTTAATGCCATGGCTATGAACTTAGACTTTATCCTAAAGGCAGTGGGGAGCCACTGAAGACTTTCAAACAGGACTGAAAAGTTTACATTAGATTTTCTGCAGGTCACAGGTAACCTTGAGCTGAGATTTTGAAGGTAGGAGCAGATGGTGAATTCCAAGAGAAGAGTATCGTGTTTTAGGTTGGCGCAGTGGTTCACACCTATAATCCTAGCACTCTGGGAGGCGGAGCCAGGTGGGTTGCCTGAGCTTATGTGTACAAGACCAGACTGAGCCAGAGCCAGACCCTATCTCTAAAAATAGCTGGGCATTGTGATGGGTGCCTGTAGTACCAGTTACTTGGAAGGCTAAGACAAGAGAATCGCTCAAGGGGGTGGCGCCTGCAGCTCAGTGAGTAGGGCACCAGCCCCATATACTGAGGGTGGCAGGTACAAACCCAGCCCTGGCCAAACTGCAACAAAAAATAGCTGGGTGTTGTGGTGGGCACCTGTAGTCCCAGCTACTCAGGAGGCTGAGGCAAGAGAATCCCTTAAGCCCAAGAGCTGGAGGTTGCTGTGAGCTGTGATACCACAGCACTCTACCGAGGGTGACTAAGTGAGATTCTGTCTCTAAAAAAAAAAAGGGTGGTGCCTGTGGCTCAAGGAGTAGGGCACCGGCCCCATATACCAGAGGTGGCAGGTTCAAACCCGGCCCTAGCCAAAAAAAAAAAAGAGAGAGAGAATCACTTAAGCCCAGGAGTTGGATATTGCTATGAGCTGTGACGCCACAGCATTCTACCCAGGGTGACAGCTTGAGGCTCTGTCTCAAAATAAAGAAAGAAAGTTGCTATGAGCTATGATGCCACAGCACTCTACCAAGAGAGATAAACTGAGGCTCTGTCTCAATAAAATAAAATAGCCGGGTGTTGTGGCGGGCACCTGTAGTCCCAGCTACTTGGGAGACTGAGTCAAGAGAATTGTTTAAGCCCAAGAGTTAGAGGTTGCTGTGAGCTGTGATGTCACAGCACTCTATCAAGGGTGACATAGTGAGACTGTCTCAAAAAAAAAAATTCTTGGCAGCACCCATAGCTCCGTGGTTAGGGTGCTAGCCACATACACTCAGACTGGCGGGTTCAAATCCAGCCTGGACCAGCGAAACAACGACAACTATAACAAAAAAATAGCCGGGTATTGTGGCAGGCGCCTGTAGTCCCAGCTACTTGGGAGGCTGAGGCAAGAGAATTGCTTAAGCCCAAGAGTTTGAGGTTGCTGTCAGCTG
>NW_003852599.1:144830-150334 GCF_000181295.1 Otolemur garnettii | reverse complement strand
CAGGCATTGTGGTGGGCGCCTGTGGTCCCAGCTACTTGGGAGGCTGAGGGAGAAGACTCACTTGAGCCCAGGAGTTGGAGGTTGCTGTGAGCTGATCCCACGGCACTCTACCCAGGGGGATAGCTTGAGGCTCTGTCTCAAAAAAACAAACAAACAAAAACTCTTGGTGTCCTTCCTTTCTCTAAATCTCATACTTCCTCCTAATTTCTGCTGACCCAGGAGTAGATGGGTCCAAGGATAATTCTTCAGGCCTCCCCACTCTGTCCATAGTCAAAGCAAGCCTACCCTTGCCTTGAAAACAAGGACTGAAAGGGAAAGCTGCTAAAAGTGAGTTATTTCTAGGGCTTTCTACAACTTTGGTTGATTCTTTTTTTTTTTTTTTGGATTTAGAGTCTCAGCTGTCACCCTGGGTGGAGTGCTGTGATGTCACAGCTCAAAGCAACCTGAAACTCTTGGGCTTAAGCCATTCTCTTGTCTCAGCCTCCCAAGTAGCTGGGACAAGTGCCCGCCACAGCACCCAACTGTTTTTTTAGAGACAGGGTCTCACTCTGGCTCAGGCTAATCTCCAACTGGTGAACTCCAGCAATCCACCCACCTTGGCCTCCTAAGTGCTGGGATTATAGGCTTGAGCCACAGTGCCTGACCCCACTTTGGTTGATTCAATAGAATTATGGTTGAAAGCAGAATCAAATTATTTGGAGTCGGCGCCTGTGGCTCAAGTGGCTAAGGTGCCAGCCACCTACACCTGAGCTGGCGGGTTCAAATCCAGCCTGGGCCCACCAAACAATGGTGGCAACCAAAAAATAGCTGGGTATTGTGGCGGGCGCCAATAGTTCCAGCTACTTGGGAGGTGGAGGCAGGATACTCCCTTGAACCTAGGAGTTGGAGGTTGCTGTGAGCTGTGATGCCACAGCATTCTACCCAGGGTGATAGCTTGAGGCTGTGTCTCAAGAAAAAAAAAATTATTTGGGCTCAAATTCCAGCTCCACCACTTACCTCCTGGGTGAGCTTGGCAAACCTATTTAAGCCTCCTCATTAGTAGCATGGAGGGGAGATTAGTCACCATAATCTGTAGGGAGGGTTGTGAGGATTAACTGGGCTAAAGCTTGGGAAGTGTTTAGCACTATGCCTGACACCTAGAAGGTGAACAAGAAGTGGCAGTTGCAGGGCAGCACTTGTGGCTCCAGGAGTGGGGTGCTGGCCCCATATGCCGGAGGTGGTGGGTTCAAACCCAGCCCCCACCAAAAAACTACAACAACAGAAAAAAGAAGTGGCAGTTGCATTTATTTGGTTGGCTTGTTACACATGCTCCCAGGCATCCGCATGAGCCATCCTTGTCTCATCAGACTGAGATGGGGAGGAAGGGTTCCCTCTTTTCCACCAGTAGAGTTACCTTCTGTTACTCAGTCCTCCCTGACACCCCATGTTGTTCACTAACTCCACTAGTCCTGAGCCATCTAGGTTGGCTAGAAACTGTCATCTATATTTACCTCCCTTTCCCCATCTTCCCCTTTAGCCTCTTAAAAAAAATGTCTGAGCTTGGTTATCTCCTGCCAGAGGCCCCTCCTCCAGCCCTCACCCAGACTCGTTTCTTTCCATCTGGACCATTCCGTAGCCCTGCCCTCCAGGTCTCCACTTTCTTTTTATTTGGCCAGGGCTGGGTTTGAACCCACCACCTCTGGCATATGAGGCTGGCACCTTACTCCTTGAGCCACAGGCACCACCGCACGTCTCCACTTTCATTGCTTTAAGATAACTCATGGGGCTGTGCCTAACAATAATCACATCGGGTCCTTTCCCACTTTGCTTTTTGCTCATGTAGTTGCCCCCATGTGTTGACATGTCTTTGTACACCCAGTGTGCTAGGTCTACTAATAGACCCAATTCAAATATCACATTCCTAGTTAGCCTTCCCTAACACATATGCAAAGCTAAATTGGCTTCTTCCTCTAAATCTGTATCTTTCAACCTTTTTTATCTCATGGTACATTTGAATCTACAGTTAAACTTCCATAGCACTTAAATTACATTGATTTAAAAAAAAAAAGTTAAAAAAAGAATATACTGGCAAGATGCAGTAGCTCATGCTTATAATCCTAGCACTCTGGGAGGCTGTGGCAGGTGGATTGCTTGAGCTGAGAAGTTTTGAGACCAGCCTGAGCAAGAGCGAGACTCCGTCTCTAAAAACTAGCCAGGTGTTATGGCAGGTACTTATAGTGCCAGTTACTAGGGAGGCTGAAGCAAGAAAATCGCTTTGGGGCAGCACCCGTGGCTCAGGAACTAGGACGCTGGCCCCATATACTGAGGGTGGCAGGTTCGAACCCAGCCCGGCCAAACTGCAACAAAAAAAATAGCCAGGCATTGTGGCAGGTGCCTTTAGTCTCAGCTACTTGGGAGGCTAAGGCAAGAGAATCGCCTAAGCCCAAGAGCTAGCTGGAGGTTGCTATGAGCTGTGACGCCACAGCATCTACTGAGGGTGACAAAGTAAGACTCTGTCTCAAAAAAAGAAAAAAGAGAAAATTGCTTTGAGCCTGAGAGTTTGAAGTTGCTGTGAGCTGATGCCACAGCACTCTACTGTGGGCAACAAAGTGGGATTCTATCTCTCAAAATAAAGTGAGCTGTGATGCCACAGCACTCTACCAAGGGCAACAAAGTGGGATTCTATCTCTCAAAAAAAAAAAAAAAATATATATATATATATATTTTTTTTTTTTCACTGTGCTTTGAACTTCTTTCAAACAATAAGTAATTGGCTCTGCACCTGTAGCTCAAACAGGTAAGATGTCAGCCACATACATCAGAGCTGGTAGGTTCAAATCTAGCCTAAGCTTGCTAAACAACAACTACAACCCAAAGATGGCTGAGCATTGTGGCGGGCACCTGTAGTCCAGCTACTTGGGAGACCAAGGCAAGAGAATCGCTTAAGCCCAGGAGTTGGAGGTTGCTGTGAGCTATGACACCACAGCACTCTACCCAGGGTGATAACTTGAGGCTCTATCTAGAAAAAAAAAAAAAATGTAATGGCTACTTGGGAGGCTGAAGCAACAGAATTATTTAAGCCCAAGAGTTTGAGGTTGCTGTGAGCTGTGATGCCACAGCACTCTACCGAGGGTGACATAGTGAGACTTTGTCTAAAAAAAAAAAAAAAAAAAAGTAATGAACCTTAAAATTTTTTATTTTTGCAGTTTTTGGCTGGGGCTGGGTTTGAACCCGCCACCTCCAGCATATGGGGCCAGTGCCCTACTCCCTTGAGCCACAGGCACCGCCCTGATCCTTAAAATTTTTTGAGGCCTGGTGCAGTGGCTCATGCCTCTAACTACAGTACTCAGGGAGGCCAAAGCAGGTGGATTGCCTGAGCTCAGGAGTGTGAGGCCAGCCCAAGCAAGAGTAAGACCCCACATCTCTACTAAAAATAGGAAAATTAGCCAGACATTGTGGTGGGTGCCTATAGTTCCACTTATGTGGGAGGCTGAGGGGCAGTGCCTATGGCTCAAAGGAGTAGGGCGCCAGCCCCATATGCTGGAGGTGGTGGGTTCAAGCCCAGCCCCAGCCAAAAACTGCAAAAACAAAAACAATGCTACGTGGGAGGCTGAGGCAAGAGGATCTCTGGAGCCCAGGAGTTTGAGCTATGATGCCACAGCACTCTATCCAGGGTGACAGAGTGAGACTATCTCAGAAAAACAATAAATACAAAATAACAAATTTTTATAGCACACAAGATTCACTGCTCTAAATGGAACACATTATAAAGTAGGATTTTGTCTGGTTTCTCTTTAATTCCAGTGTCCAGGAGAAGATCTGACTGGCAATAGTGTTTGTTCCAGAGTGGCTGTCACCCCACTGGCCAGGGCCACCCACCCAGACTCCCAGAGGGCATAGGTGGGGCTGGAAATTCACTCCATCACTCTCTCCAGATGCCTGTGTGAAGTGAGGATTTGAACACACTCTCTGTGGGTCTGGGCTCAACCAAGGAAAGGAGCGACAAAAACTCTGGAACCCACTCTACCCTCAATCCCTTCCTTGGCCATCTGGCCCTGTGTGGAGCCCCAGATCCTGTGGCTGTGGCAAGGTAACCTCCCACACCAGTTTTCCCCTCTGCTCAGTTTTCTTTCTTTCTTTTTTTTTTTTTTTTGAGACAGAGTCTTACTATGTTGCCCTCAGTAGAGTGCCATGGTGTCACAGCTCACAGCAACCTCAAACTCTTGGGCTTAAGTGATTCTCTTGCCTCAGACTCCCAAGTAGCTGAGACCACAGAAGCCTGCCACAATGCCTGGCTATTTTTTGGTTGTAGTTCTCATGTTCGTTTGGCAGGCCCGGGCTGGATTCAAACCCGCCAGCTCTGATGTATGTGGCTGGCGCCCTAGCCACTGAGCTACAGGCGCTGAGCCATCAGCTTTCTTACTTGTCGTCTTCTTCCTCAGACCTATTTCTTCGCTGGACCTACCCACCTCAGCCTGCAGAAGTAGCATGGGAGAGGTGTGGCAAATAGTGACAAAGGGAGGAGACAGAAGGCTCTCAGCCAGCAGCTTCAGCCTGAGCCCGAACCTTAAGCGCTGGCTCCTTGGACAACAGATTGAGATAGTACTGAAACCTCTCCAGTCCCCTTGGGACTTTTAAACCTTAGAGGAGGAGGGCAGCACCTGTGGCTTAAGGAGTAGGGCCCCAGCCCCGTATACTGGGGGTGGCAAGTTCAAGCCCAGCCCCTGCCAAAAACTGAAATAAATAAAAAAACAAACCAACCTTGGAAGAGGGAACCTGCAACCCAGGCTATCCCATAATATGCAAAGTATAGAGATCTTTAAATAATAAAAGTATTCATGATTAGCACCAACCTGCTGGGGTGTCAGTGAGAAGGGAAAATGATGAGACAGACCCCACAAAGTTTCTGACCAGAAACTATTTATTACCAAATGTATTTATTTCTCAGAGTCCAAAACTTTCTGTGAGCAGCCACCCTGGCCTAGATGGAGATCCAGCTTCTTATGCCTCAAACTCAAACTCGAAGTACTGTGAGTCAAAGTAGTGGATGCGGACATAACCATCTTCTCCACCGCTGCTATAGCTGGAAACAGACAGCCAGGGACAAATCAGATACTGCTCTGGAAAAGGTGGGCCTGGGAGACCTGCCCAGAGTTAGCTTAGCTCACTTCACTGGGGCCTTACCTCTTGCCATCAGGATGGAAGGCAACACTGTTGATAGGTCCAAAGTGACCTTTGACTCTTCCAAACTCTTCTTCAAAGGCTAAATGGAAGAATCTAGAGGAAAGTGGGTAGACAGCAGGCATGTAATTAATTCACTTTGCACACCTTCTGAAATACCTTAGAGGTAGCACTCCCAAAGGCAAACTAAGTACCTCAAAATAAAGCACTAAAATTATTGACATAAGGTGACAACATGAACAGAATAAGATGAAGGGAAGACTCCATCCAAATGTTTGCCTGAAAGCATGGCTAACATTGAGTGCCTACTATGTGCTGGGCAATGCTCTAAGACCTTAACAAAT
>NW_003852599.1:138354-143863 GCF_000181295.1 Otolemur garnettii | reverse complement strand
AAAGAAAGAAAGAAAGAAAAGAAAAACTAGCCAGGTGTCATAGCAGGTACCTGTAGTCCCAGGTAAGGCAAGAAGATCACCTAAACCCAAGAGTTTGAGGTTGCTGTGAGCTATGATCATGCCACAGTACTCTACCCAGAGCGACACAGTGAGACTCTGTCAGAAAAAAAGAGAAAAAAGTGGGCAGTGCCTGTGGCCCAGTGGGTAGGGCACCGGCCCCATGTACCAAGGGTGGTAGGTTCAAACTTGATCCTGGCCAAATTGCAACAACAAAAAAAATAGCTGGGCACCTGTAGTCCCAGCTACTCAGGAGGCTGAGGCAAGAGAATAGCTTGAGCCCAAGAGTTTGAGGTTATTGTTAGCTGTGATGCCACAGCACTCTACCGGATGCAACAAAGTAAGACTCTGTCTCAAAACAAACAAACAAAAAACCACATACTATGAGGGTTTTTTGAGACAGAGTCTCACCATGACATCCTTGGTAGAGTGCCAAGGCATCACAGCTCACAGCAACCTCAAACTCCAGGGCTCAAGTGATTTCTTGCCTCAGCCTCCCAAGTCTGGACTATAGACGCCTGCTACAATGCCCAGCTATTTTTTGTTGCAATTATTGTTGTTTAGCAGGCCCAGGCCAGGTTTGAACCCCCCAGCCTTGGTGTATGTGGCCAGCGCCCTCCCACTGAGCTACGGGCACTGCCCACACTATGAAGTTGCGATTTGGAAGCACACTCTCCCCTTTTACCTGGCCTCAAACTTGCCAATCCTAGTGGAGGTTGTGGTTACATCCATGGCTTCCTGACCGCCACCCAGCACCACCTGAAGAGAAAAAGAAACTATAAATGGAACTATCTGATAGCCAAATTTATTTTCTGTTTTTTTCCTCCACCCTATACATTTTTAATATCTCCCACAAAACAATGGGAGGACACCAAAGGCAAGGGGTGAAGAGACACCCCAGCCACCTGCGGCCCAGTGCTGTGGGCCTACCCAATCACTCAACCTTGTCACTACTCTGGGAGTCTCCTCTCTGCCTGACCCCATTGCCCCACAACATTCGTAGTCTAATCACCAGACAAATGTCTAGATCCGGGAAGCTTTTTCCGGGTGAGGTTCCCTTACATGGTCATAGTTGGGGGAGAGGGCAGCAGAGTTGACAGGACGTTCTGTCCGGAAAGTCTTCTGATGTTCGAGGGTCGTTGAGTCAAATAGCTAGAGAGAGAAAGCAGGGGAGAAATCTGTAAACAGAGTCTTCTTGCAGGGAGTTAAGTTGAATGTGTGCAGGAGGGTAGGAACAGCCCCACAAGACCCTTGCCCAGGCTCACCTTGGCTGTGTTGTCCTTGGATGCAGTGACAAACATGGTCATGTCCCTGGATAACTGGATGTCATTGATCTGCCGGGAGTGTTCCTTAACATTCACCAATACCTCCCCAGACTAGGGAAGGAGGAAGAGTGAGACTCTGGCCAGCTCTACCCCTACTAGCCCCACAGCTCCCCAGAAATCCAGGTACCCGAATCAGAAATCTGAGACAACCTAGATATTACTCTCCCCTTACCTTCTAATTTAATCGGCACCTCCAAATATCTCTTCTCTTTATCTAATATTCTATATCTCATGCCTATTGGCTAGTTCAGCTCCCTTTTCCACCCCCTAGCCTACAAAAGCCTTCTCAAGAGGAAATCCGGTCATCAATTATCCTTTAAAAACTTTCTCCTGCCTAGAGAAAAATCAAAATTCCTTACCTCCTTCGACACTAAGGACCTTTGGAATCTAGTTCCTGTCCACCTTCCCCAAGACCACATTGCAATGGTTCCTTAAGAATTCACGTACTTCCTGAACTCTGTGCTTTTGCTTTTGTGGCTCCCTTTACATGTGGAATGTCCTTTCCATCCTGCTTGAAGCTCCATTTGTTTTTCGTGGCTTAATGTATATGTTACCTCCCCAGTCACAGAGTGCACCTTCTATACCTGGTTGAGGCCTCCATGGTAGCACAATTCACAGTCTGACTCATAAGCTAGATGTATGCAAGTCTGTCTCCCCCTGGGGCAGGGACCATGTCTGATTTACTTTTTTTTTTTTTTAATTTTATTGCCCTCGGTAGAGTGCTGTGACATCACAGCTCACAGCAACCTCCAACTCCTGGGCATAGGCAAGTCTCTTGCCTCAGCCTCCTGAGTAGCTGAGCGCCCACCACAGTGCCCGGCTATTTTTTTCGTTGCAGTTTGGCTGGGCCCGGGTTTGAACCTGCCACCCTCAGTATATGGGAGCAGCGCCGTACCCACTGTGCCCCAGGCGCTGCCCTACTTTATTTCTTTGAGACAGTCTCAACCTGTTGCCCTGGGTAGAGTGCCATGGCATCATATTTCACAGCAACCTCTAACTCTTGGGCTCCAGTGAAACTCTTGCCTCAGTTCCCTTTTTAGTAGAGATAGGGGTCTCGCTTTTGCTCAGGCTGGTCTCTAACTCAAGCAATCCACGCGCCTCAGCCTCCCAGAGTGCTAGGATTACAGGTGTGAGCCACTGCAGCCAGCCGCGGATTTACTCTTTGTCCTAAGAGCACAGGTCCATGAGTACTTTGTGACAAATTTCTAAACACTTGATGTCATTTGATTCTTGCAACAATGTATAGGCCAGGCATGGTGGCCAAGGCAGGAGAATCGCTTGAGCTCAGGAGCTTGAGACCAGCCTGAGCATCAGGGAGACCCCATCTCTACTAAAAACAGAAAAACTAGCCAGGTATGGTAATGCATGCCTATAGGCCCAGCTATTCAGGAGACTGAGGCAAGAGGATCGCTTAAGCCCAGAAATTTGTGGTTGATGTGAGGTATGACATCAAAGCACTCTACCTAGGGTGACAGAGTGAGACTGTCTCAAAAATAAAACAGTCGTTGTGTATATAAACAGATGTAAGGAGGTTAATTTTCCCAAGATCACATGGCTCCCCCCTTTTATTTTCTGAGTTTTACTCTGTCATCCTCAGTAGAGTGCTATGGCATCACAGTTCAGAGTAACCTCAAACTCTTGGGCTCAGGCGATCCTCTTGCCTCAGCCTCCTAAGTAGATGGGACTACAGGCACCAGGCACAATGGCCAGCTATTTTTTTTTTTTTTTAGAGACTGGTCTTAAACTCCTGAGCTCAGGCAATCATCCCACCCCAGCTTCCTAGAGTACTAAGATTATAGGCATGAGCCACTACACCCAGCACAGCCCTTGTTTTTGACCCTTGTACTGTCCAGCCTCTTGTAAGGAATAATTTGGGTGGGCTTGAGCCCCACCTGGAACCCTTACCTTGGCACTATACTGGTTGAGCTCTCCACTCTCATGGCCAGCAATGATGCATTCTCCTAGGGGTCCCCAAACAGCACTGGTGATTTTGGAGTCATTGCAAGGGATCTTCATGTAGGGCTCGTTGTTGTCTGTGTGGGGCAGCAGATGTCAGGCCTTGGGCTCTAGTGCTTCACTCTTCACCCCAATCCTGGCCCAACCCTTACCAATCTGGCTTGGATCCCGCAGGTCAAAGAAGCTCACAAAGCACTGGTAGCCCATCTGCTTGTCCGTGGAGAACATGATGATGTTGCCCCCAAAGTCAAAACCACAGGTCCGGACAGCTGAATTGGTCTTGAGTAGGGCCAGCTGCTTCCCTGGGGATAGGCAGAGTCTGGGCTACTGCTTGCCCATTGCTATCATGGTGGACACGCTCCAAACCTGTCTAACATCATGTCTCACTGTTTCTCTTGCTCCAGCAACTCCAACCCACCACTCTCCTCTTCCTCACGCTATGCCTTGGCTCAAGTCTTTTAACGTCTTCCCCACAGTCCTTTCTCAGACAACCTGCTAATATGGCATTGCTCATTAGCAGGAATGCAATGTACACTTCTGCCCAGACAGCAAGGACCTGGCTGATTTCTCTGCATGTCTCAAGTGCCCTGCACAGATCCAGCAAAGAACTAGATGCCTGGTAAATATTTACTAAATGGAGCAGCTTAACAGGCTACCCTGTCTTAGCTCTTCTAATGCTTCCCACTGCTCCCTGACCTTGCTAAAACTAAACAGACTACCACTCTTCCCTGCTCAAGGACCTCCACAGCATGCCAAGTCCTACAGAACAAAGCTAAGCTCTTGAGTTTGGCATTCAAGGCCTGTTCTGGTCCTACCCTCTTGCCCCAGCCTAATCTTCCTCTGACCATCTATTTCACTTCCTTACCCCATTCCCCACCCAAGAAACAAGAACTCCAGCCAGATCAGATGACTTGGACATGATACTCTCCATGCTTTCATTTCTGCATGTGTCAAAGTGACAGCATCATTCTCATCCTTCAGGCCCCATCTCCTATGACATTCACCTTGGGGAAACCTTTCCAGGCTATTCCCATCCCCACTCTAGGCAGTCAGCTCCACCCCTCAGGCCTCTCACAGTACTCCAGGCTTCCTTTAACATGGATGGCTAGTATCTTACTTTAATGCTTCTTTTCTCATTTGTCTTTCTTTCTGTCTGGTCTCTTTTTTCCTAGACTTGGAACCACTCTCTGGATTTATCTCTACCTCCCCTAGACCTGTGTGCTCAAATAGGTACACTGTATTTCTTCAATATTTGCTGAAAAAGTGAATGACCCAGGCTTACCTGTTTCACAGTCCCAGAGACGACAGCTGTTGTCAGCTGAGCCAGTGAGGACATGCTTGGTGTCCCCTGAAGAAATTGTTAAGAAATGTAACAGAGTTTACGCGAGCCCTTCTCCTTTAGGGAAGCCAACTCAATCGTCTCCTTGTTCAGCCCCAAAGAGCCTTTCTTCCTCTCGGCATTCCAATCTCCTATCCAGAACTAGAACTTGTCTTGAATCATTTCCCCAACCAATGAAGAAACTAGGGAATATGCGGTATTGTTCTCTAGGCCCACAACAATATCCCAACTCTCAACTTAGCCTTCCCCTTGCTGGCAGGCCCTAAAGCTTATACTCAGATAAAAAAACAAGGATACAGTCAGCATCCACACACCACACAGCTCCAGTATGGCCCATGTAGGTTCCCAGCCTCTCACCATTCACAGAGTACCATACATTGACGATCTGCAGGAAACAAATGACATGATGATATACATCCTGGTAAGGGCATGGCCTCCCATTTTGCCCCAGGAACCCTCAGCAACCTCTAGCCAGGCCAATTCTGCTCCCTCCTGTTCATCTCTTGGGAAATGATAGCGAACTGGTAAAAAAGACCAACTCCTGGGTTCTCCTCCCTTCTTTAGAGTAAACAGCAGGGGAGGCATGAGACTTGCAAAAGCACCCTCATTTGCCACTCCGAGCCCTGCTCTGGATTCCTAATCTCTTAAATTGAAAAGTTAGATTGAGCTCCAGTCCAGAAAAACAATAGCTTGATATCCTGTCCAAGAAGGGACAGTTTAGGGTAGGGAAGTCTGGCTTTTAGTGCCTGCTCTGCCTCTACCTTATTATATGATCTCACATATGGTGAATCTTCCCTCTGAACTTCAGTTTTCTTTTTTTTTTTTTTTTTTT
>NW_003852599.1:132554-137571 GCF_000181295.1 Otolemur garnettii | reverse complement strand
AAAAAAAAAAAAAATCACAGTGCTAATAGGTGCAGGAATGAGGATTCAAATCAGATGTTTGACTTCAGAGCCCCCTCCTCACTTTTAACCACTAGTTAACTTCCCCCGTGTGGAGATGCCTAAAAAGGCTGTACTGTGAGGGACTG
Source organism: Otolemur garnettii (assembly GCF_000181295.1). Classification (NCBI taxonomy): domain Eukaryota; kingdom Metazoa; phylum Chordata; class Mammalia; order Primates; family Galagidae; genus Otolemur; species Otolemur garnettii. Next base: position 137,425 of record NW_003852599.1, on the reverse strand, counting down.
TTTGCGCTGAGTAGCAGGATGGTACTGCCTGAAATGAGACTAAGGACACCCTCGTTAGGTCCTCCGTGTCTTAATGACACAGCTTGCCAGATCAGCTTTCCCCTACTAGAGGTAGTCTTTTCTCCCACGCTGGCAGAATGATTTAGTTCCTGCCCTGAATAGTCTTGTCCTGAGCAAGCTGGCCCTCATCCCAATCCCCTTTCCGCAGTGGTCTCTTGCTTTTCTTCTCCCCGGCTACTTTCTTCTACCAACAACAAAGTTCTTTCTCACCCTTCCCGATAGAATACTCTCACCGACCTACCCCTGGCAGGACTCTCCTTACTTCTCAAAAAGGGGCGTTTGTTAGTGCCCTTCTGACGGCAAAACTGGCCTGTGCACCCTATGTGGTGACAGAAGGAACTCCCGGCTCCCCTCCACATGCTGCCGCCCGCCCTCCCGTAGACACTCACAGGGTCCTTGGCCACGGTGAAGAGGAGGTCTCCCTCGCGGTTATACTTAATCTGCGTAATGGACCGTTCATGTCCCTGAAGCAGGATCGGCTTCTGTAAGGATAGGACGCAAGCGTCAGTGCCCGGAATCGGGCCCCTGCCCCAGTCCAGAACCCCCAGTGCAACACCCCCAACTCCATAGAACTCACCATCTTGGCAGTGAGGCTGAGAGCCGCAAAGTGAGTAGGACCGGAAGAGGTTCACGCGCCACTTCCGAATGCTGGTGTCCCGCCCCCTTGTTCCCGGAAGTAGAAGGTAGCGGCGTTGCCATGGCGGCGTCTCTAGGTGGGTATCCAGTCCCGCCCCTCCGTGGATTTCGCGACCGTGGCTGGGAAATCATTTCTTACTCCGCCTCCACCTGCCACCCCGGAACCCACCTCCTACCCCAGAACCCAGACTCAGGGATTCATATCCCCGGCCTCCTGGGCTTGTCCTGTCGGCTGATCGCAGCTGGGACGCCGAAAAGCGAAGGAGGGAGCTGAGGGCGGCTAGCGGGGACTAGGAGGCCAGGGGAGGACCAGGTGGGACCTGGGGGGTGGGGGAGAGAAAGCCTGGGCCAGGCGGGCGGCCGTTTGGGGTCGGAGGTCAGGATAACCTGGAATCGTCCATCTGCATTCAGAGCAGGTGCTGGCTCTGGTACTGGTGGCTGCTCTGTGGGGCGGCACTCAGCCGTTGCTGAAGCGGGCCTCTGCAGGCCTGCAGCAGGTTCGTGAGCCAACCTGGGCCCGGCAGTTGCTGCAGGAGATGAAGACTCTCTTCTTGAATACTGAGGTGCGTTTGTGAAAGTCCTCTTTCTTTGGGAAGAGCCGCTAAGAATTTGGTCTCTAGAGTCAAAGAGGTCTGGATCAGAATCTGGGTCCCACTACTTCCTCAATAGAAACTTTTGTTCTCCTTTAGCCTCAGTTTCATCATGTGTAAGATGGAAGTTATAATGGTAACCATCTTATGGGGCAGTTCTGAGAATTAAGTGAGGTGAGGCACATAAAGCTCTCAACATCAGGCCTAGTGAGGCGGCTCAGGCATGTAGTCCCAGCTACTTGGGAGGCTGAGGAAGGAGGATCATGTGAGCCCAGAAGTTGGAGGCTTCAGTGAGATGTGATCACACTACTGCACTCTTTTTTTTTTTTTGAGACGGAGCCTCAAGCTATCCCCCTGGATAGAGTGCCATGGCATCACGCTCACAGCAACCTCCAACTCCTGGGCTCAAGCGAGTCTCCTGCCTCAGCCTCCCAAGTAGCTGGGACCACAGGCGCCCGCCACAACGCCCGGCCATTTTTTGGTTGCAGCCGTCATTGTTGTTTGGAGGGCCTGGGCTGGGGATTCAAACCCGCCACCTTTGGTGTATGTGGCTGGCGCCTTAGCCGCTTGAGCCACAGGCGCCGAGCCACTACTGCACTCTTGACTGGGCAACATAGCAAGACTTTCTTGTCTCTAAGAAAGAAAAAAAGCCGGCACCTGCACTGGCCACATACACCAAAGCTGGTGGGTTCAAACCTGGCTCCGGCCAGCTAAGACAACAATGACAACAATAACAAAAATAGCCAGGTGTTGTGGTGGGCACCTGTAGTCCCAGCTACTTGGGAGGCTGAGGCAAGAGAATCTAACCCTAGAGTTTGAGGTTGCTGTGAGCTGTGACACCAGAGCACTCTACTCAGGGCAACAGCTTGAGACTCTGTCTAAAAAAAAAAGAAGGGCAGTGCCTGTGGCTCAGTGAGTAGGGCACCATCCCCATATACTGAGGGTGGCAGGTTTGAACCCAGCCCTGGCCAAACTGCAACAAAAAATAGCCTGGTGTTGTGGCGGGGTTGTGGCCTGTAGTCCCAGCTACTTGGGAGGCTGAGACAGGAAAATCGCCTAAGCCCAAGAGCTGGGGGTTGCTGTGAGCTGTGATGCCATGGCACTCTACCAAGGGCAACTTAACATTGTGGCTCGGTGCCTGTGGCTAAAGCGGCTAAGGCACCAGCCAAATACACCTGAGCTGGCGGGTTCGAATCCAGCCCAGGCCCACCAAACAACAATGATGGCTGCAACCAAAAAATAACAGGGCGTTGTGGTGGGCGCCTGTAGTCCCAGCTACTTGGGAGGCGGAGGCAGGAGACTCGCCTGAGCCCAGGAGTTGGAGGTTGCTGTGAGCTGTGATGCCACAGCACTCTACCCAGGGGGACAGCTTGAGGCTCTGTCTCAAAACAAAACAACACTTAGGATTGGGTCTAGACATAAGTGCTCAACCTATGGCTGCTATTATTGTGATTCCCTTCAATTACATATAGCAACTGGTTTTTGTTTTTATTTTTAAGAGGGAGGGTCTTGCTTAATTTCCATGGCTGGAGTGCTATAGTAGCATCATAGCTCACTACAGCTTCAAACTCCGGGACTGGGTGGAGCATGGTGGCTCATGCCTGTAATAGCACTCTGAGAGGCCAGGGCAGGTGGATTGCCTGAGCTCAGGAGTTTGAGACCAGCCTGAGCAAGAGTGAGATCCCTATCTAAAAATAGCTGGGTAGGGTCAGCCTCCATAGCTCAGTGGGTAGGATGTTGGCCACATACACTGAGACTGGTGAATTTGAGCCTAGCCAGGGCCTGATAAAACAACAATCACAACTGCAACCAAAAAACAGCCAGGCATTGTGGTGGATACCTGTAGTCCCAGCTACTCAGGAGATTGAGGCAAGAGAATCATCTAAGCCTAGGAGTTGGAGCTTGCTGTGAACCTTGACACCGCAGCACTCTACTAAGGGCGATAAAGTGAGACTCTACTGAGGGTGATAAAGAAACAAACAAAAAGCTGGACTCAAATGATCCTCCTTCTTCAGTCTCCCAAGTAGCTGACACTACAGGCATGTGCTACCATGCCCACTAATTTTTCCTTGATATTGTGGAGATGAGGCCTCACTATATTGCCCAGGCTGGTTTGAACTGCTGGCCTCAAGAATCCTCCCCCTCGGCCTCCCAAAGTTCTGGGATTATAAGTGTGGGCCACCACACCTGGCCAAGGCAGCTATTGTGGCCCTTTTCTGAAGGAGGGTTTGAGGTTCAAATTGGCCTTGGGTAGGAATAAAGAGGGATATGGAAAACTGCTGCCAATCTAGGGTAGTAGGAAAGACAAGACATGGACAGAGCCACTTCTCAGGGCTAAGGGCTGTAAGAGAGGTTCAGATAAAGTGCTGTGCTAGTTTAGAGAAGGGAGACTAGAACTGGGGGATTTCCAGAAGTCTCGGAAGAGGTGACATTGTCTCTCAAAGGTCTTACAGGATGGGGAGGATGGGAACTAGGAGACTGAGGCGGGGATGTTAGGGCAAAAGCATGGCGTTCAGTCTGTTTCTGTCTTTGCCCTGAAAGGGTTCTTCTCAGAGGGCTTAATGTTCCATGAGTCTTTATAACCATCCTTCCCTCCAAGGAAAGGTATATGCTAGAAGTTCAAGGAAGACAGTGCTTCTCAGTCAAGGCATCACACTGACTGAAGGTTTCTCCTGTTTCTAGTACCTGATGCCCTTTGTCCTCAACCAGTGTGGCTCCCTTCTCTACTACCTCACCTTGGCATCAACAGGTGGGTCTCTGGTTTGGAACTTCTTTGCCTAGGGGTGGAGGCCATCTGAAAGAGTCATTGTGGGGAGGGAATCTGAAACACCTTGTTCCCATCAGTGAGAGAGAGCTGCCTCTGGTTCCTTGGTCTCTTCTCTGAGCAGTAGGGACACAGTGGGCTGGTATATTGCCAGGCATTGGGGTTGGTTTAAACCTGGCAGTATTGTGCAGCAGAGGAAGAAGGAAGGTTCATTTTGCTGCAACAAGTGCTGGCTTTGACACTCTTGCTTCCACTCTGTGCTGCCTGCCTAACCTTGAACTAGGCTCATTCCAGTCTTGGTTTTATGTTATACAATTGGTTTCATAGAATTGTGAGGATTAAATTCAATGTATAAGAAGCATCCACAGGGTGTCCTTCCAAAATTTTACAAAATATTTACAAATGTAGGCTGGGCGCGGTGGCTCACGCCTGTAATCCCAGCACTCTGGGAGGTGGAGGTGGGCAGATCACTTGAGCTTGCAGGCTTGAGACCAGCCTGAGCTAAAGTGAGACCCAGTCTCTAAAAATAGCCAGGCATAGTGGTGGGCTCCTGTAGTCCCAGCTACTCAGGAGGCTGAGGCAAGAGAATCACTTGAGCCCAGGAGTTTGAAGTTGCTGTGAGCTATGATGCTACAGCATTCTACCCAGGGTGACAAAATGAGACTCTGTACCAAAATAAATAAAGAAATGAGGCTCAGCGCCTATAGCTCAATGGGCTAGGACGCCAGCCATGTACACCTAAGGTGGCGGGTTCGAATCCCCAGCCCGGACCCGCCAAACAACAATGACGGCTGCAACCAAAAAATAGCCGGGCATTGTGG
>NW_003852599.1:122215-130957 GCF_000181295.1 Otolemur garnettii | reverse complement strand
GTATTACAACAATCCTACAAAGGAGATGGTATCTTGCAATCACTGTTTACATGTGGGGAAACAGGCTCAGAGTGTTTGAATGACTACGAAAGATTACAAAGGGAAACCTAGGTCTGCCTAGCTTTCACATTGCCCATCCTGCTTCCCTCTACCTTCTACTGAAAACAGATTTTAGCAGCCACAACACTCCATGTAGGTATGTAAATTTAAGAAGTAGCTCTGGGTAGGTAGGAGTATTGTGTCCGTTTCTTGGATTGGTAATGCCAGCCATGCTGAGACCTCAGGAGCAGTGAGGAGTGGAACTGTTTCCTCCTCCTCTGCCTAAAGCAGTTGAGGCCAGAGAGTGCTGGGAAAGAATGTGCCAAGAAGCCAACATGACCACCCTGTTCTGCCTGGCAGTTAGAAGTCTCAGCAACTCGAGAGACTGGGGCAAGATTTTTGGGTTTTTTTATAAACAAGTAACTCAGCCTCTGATTTTTCCATTAGTCTCTTTTTGTATGTGTGACCCTTTTTTATTATTTATTTATTTATGTGTGTGTGTGTATATATATATTTCATTTTTATTTATTCATTTATTTTTAATGCAGTCTCACTCTGTTGTCCAGATAAGAGTACTATGGTATCATAGCTCACAGCAATTTCAGACTGCTGGGTTCAGGTGATTCTCCTGCCTCAGCCTCCCAGGTAGCTGGGACTGCAGGCACCTACACAATACCTAGCTAATTTTTCTATTTTTAGTTTTAATTTTTTTTTTTTTTTTTAGACAGAGCCTGAAGCTGTCACCCTGGGTAGAGTGCTGTGGCATCACAGCTCACACTAACCTCCAATTCCTGGGCTCAAGCGATTCTCCTGCCTCCGCCTCCCAAGAAGCTGGAACTACAGGCACCCACCACAACACCCAGCTATTTTCTTGTTGCAGTTGTTTTAGCTGCCTGGGCTGGGTTCAAACCCGCCACCGTTGGTGTATGTGGCTGGCGCTGTAACCACTGTGCTACAGGCACTGAGCCTAGTTTTAGATTTTTTTTGTTTTTTGGTGTTTTTTTTGTTGTTGTTGAGATGGAGTCTGTTGCCCTCAGTAGAGTGCCATGGCATCATACCTCATAGCAACCTCCAGCTGTTGGGCTCAAGTGATCCTCTTGTCTTAGCCTCCCCAGTAGCTGGGACTACAGGCGCCCACCACAGTGCTTGGCTACTTTTAGAGACAGGATCTTGCTCTTGCTCAGGCTGGTTTCAAACTCCTGACCTCCAGCAATCCACCTGTCTCAGCCTCCCAGAGTGCTAGGATTGAACTTGCCCGGCCTTTTTTATTTTTTAAGTAGTAAGAATACTTAATATGAGATCTACCCTCATAACTAGGGTGACCAGACGTCCCGCTTTTGGCGAGACAGTCCCACTTTTGAACAATTTGTCCCATGTCCTGCGGCGTTTTTAAAAAGTCCCGATTTTTGGAAAGAATGCACGAACGAGGGGTGGCTCCTGTAGCTCAAGGAGTAGGGCGCCAGCCCCATATGCCGGAGGTGGTGGGTTCAAACCTAGCCCCGGCAAAAAACCACAAAAAAAAAAAAAAAAAAAAAAAGAATGCACGAACGGGCGGGAGAACAGGAAGGGAATGTACGATTTTCGCCTGCCATGTGGCTATTTTGCCAGAATATGAGTTTTATATTTTATAATGTTAAACTATAATAATAACAAATAATTGTTGAGAAGTGATTATGGAGAACTGCTTATCAAAGTTTGCATTGTTGTCAGGCCCTGCCCTGCCCCGCCCACCCCCACCCCGGGGCCATAGTGTCCCGCTTTACAAATGTTAAAATCTGGTCACCCTGCTCATAACACATTTTAAGTGTATAACATAGTGTTGCTAACTCCATTAATCTTTTTCAAGTTTGCTTACTGAAGTCAGTCTCTTTGAGCTTCAAAACTAAGGAACAAATCCTAAGCTATGGTGACCTCTACCAGAGGCCCAGCCCAGTGTCCTGAACAAGTATCCATATTCTTACTTCTGGTATTTTTTGCCCCCCTTTAATTTTGTTAGGTCTGAGCATGAGCTAAAACTAAAAGTGCTTTAATTGACGTTTCTTCACATCTATTTAGTTCAATAAGGACTCAGGCTTTAGAGTTAGTAGACCTTGGGTTTTTTGTTGTTTTGTTTTTTTTTAGAGACAGAGAGTCTAACTTGATTGCTCTCTGTAGAGTGCCGTGGCGTCACACAGCTCACAGCAACCTCCAACTCCTGGGCTTAGGCCTTGACTCAGCCTCCCAAGTAGCTGGGATTACAGGTGCCCGCCACAACGCTCAGTTATTTATTTATTTTTTTGAGACAGAGTCTCACCATGTCACCCTCCGTAGAATGCTGTGGCGTCATAGCTCACAGCAACCTCCAACTCTTGGACTCAAGTCATTCTCTTGCCTCAGCCTCCCAAGTAGCTGGAACTACAGGCAACTGCCACAACACCCGGCTGTTTTTAGAGGTGGGGTCTCGCTCTTGCTCAGTCTGTTCTTGAACCCGGTGAGCTCAGGCAGTCTACCAGCCTCAGCCTCCAGAGTGCTAGGATTACAGGCATGAGCCACCTTGCCTAGTCCCTGTTTGTTTTTTTTTTTTTGAGACAGTCTTACTATGTTGCCCTTGGTGGAGTGCTGTGGCATCACAGCTTATAGAAACCTCAAATTTTGGAGCTTAAGCAATTCTTTTGCCTCAGCCTCCCAAGAAGCTGGGATTACAGGCGCCTGCCACAACACCCATCTCTTTTGTTGTTGTTGTTGCAGTTGTTTAGCTGGCCTGGACTGGGTTTGAACCTGCCACCCTTGGTGTATGTGGCCGGCACCCTGCTGACTGAGCTATGGGCACTGCCCTTTTTTTCTTTTTTGAGACAGTGTCTCATTATGTCACCCTGGATAGAGTGTCATGGCGTCATAGTTCACAGCAACTTCAAACTCTTGGGCTTAAGTGATTCCCTTGCCTCAGCCTCCTAAGTAGCTGGGACTATAGGTGCCCACCACAACGCCGGGCTATTTTTTTGTTGTAGTTATCATTGTTGTTTAGCAGGCCCCGGGCCTGTGTGAACCCACCAGCCCTGGTATATGTGGCCGGCGCCCTAAACACTGAGCTACAGGCACTGAGCCCCTAGAAAGGCTTTTTATCTCGAGGATAAAAATTATCTCAGGGATTCTTCTCATTCTGACCACCCAGATCTGACCTTAGCTGTGCCCATCTGTAACTCTCTGGCCATTGTCTTCACACTGATTGTTGGGAAGGTCCTTGGAGAAGATGTTGGTGGAAAAGGTAAGTCAGGCTACTGCCAGTACGGGCCATAGCTGTTTGGACTTTGAGATCACATGATTAGTTCTTCCCTAGAGCCCATCTCCCAGGGGCAGGTGAAGAGACATCCTGCCTCCCTCTATCCTACTTCTGTGTGACTATCAGAGTTTCCTTCCCCCGGGCAAGCTGGGGGCAGAGACTGAGTGGGAATCGGGACCAGGGTCCCTTGATCTCTGCCCATTATCCAGGAGCAGTTGCTGGCATGGTACTCACTGTGACAGGAATTACACTTTGCATCGCAAGCTCGGTGAACAAGACCCAGGGGAAACCATCTACCCTTTGAGTAGATTGACTCCTACCTCCAGCTCTGCTATCTTCAGGAACCCCCTGGGCCATGAGGTGCCTGCAGAAAATACATGGACCTAGCACTTCCCTCTCTGAAGGGACAATAGCTACCTCGAGGATCAGAAGAAGAGAACAAGAATTAAAGGTTTTTATAACCTTCAAGTGGTGTTCTGCTGCTGGGATTTGGCACAGGAGACTTATGCTCACTCTCAGCAATCTTCACACCTACCAGCTCTCTTCTTGTCATTTCAGCCACCCAGCCACCATGACCATGGCCTGATCTGGACTATCAGGGCAGCAGGTCCAATAGACTAGAACTACAGCCGCCTAGAAAGGTCAGCTGCAGTCTTTGAACCAGAAATGCAAATTGGAGGTCTCTAGAGCTTAATCACTGATACGGCTAGCTGAGACGTGGGACGGGGGGAAGAATTGCATCAGAGTGGCAAAGGTAAGAGAGGAGGTTTCCATCAGCCTGGCCTGTCTCCCCCTTGAAATGGTCAGAAATCCTCGCTGCCACGCTGGGCACCCATAGCTCAGTGGTTATAGTGTCAGCCACATACACTGGGGCTGGCAGGTTCGAACTTGGCCTAGACCTGCTAACCAACAACAACTACAACAAAGTAATAGCCAGGCGTTGTGGCAGGCGCCTTTAGTCCCAGCTACTTGGGAGGCTAAGGCAAAATAATCGCTTAAACCCAAGAGTTGGAGGTTGCTGTGAGCACTCTACCAAGGGTGACATAGTAAGACTATCTCAAAGAAAGAAAGAAAGAAAGAAATCCTTACTTCCAGCCCTTTTAAGCAAGTAGACAACTCTGAACCCCAGCACTGCCTAATTCTGGCACCCAGCACAACACCTGGCAAGTGGCAGCCTTCAATAAATCTGTAGTAAACACACAGGTTAGTAAGTATTCTTTTATTGTGTCAAAGCTGCTCCTGTGCCCCTTGAGGGAGTAGCCTCCCCAGCTAGGGCTGTTCTGCTCAGGAAGAAAGACTGGGCCATGGGTTTAAGAGCAAACAAAAATTGGGAGAGGCTGAGGCCACAGTGTACCCTGTGAACCCAGGGAAGGTGCTGGCTGCTCAGGGACAGGCTGCTAGAAGCTGAGGACAAAAGGTGGCTGCAGTCTGGAGCTGCTGGCTCTCAAGATGAAAGGTCGGGGGCTGAGGCTGAGATTGCAGCCCCAACCCCAGGCTGGTTTTCCAGGGCCAAGGCCTCTTCCACTACTTCTGCTGTCCTCTGGAGGAGATGGGAGGCCATACAGAATGGAACCATGAGTATATCCAGCCTTCAACCTCAGCCAGAAGACCTCTGACCCCAGGAAAGGGAGAGACTTGAGAAATTAGGAACTGTTTCCTTGTTTACCAAGGTAGGAAGGTAAGGAGAGTTGTGTACAGTCAGTCACAAGTGGGGAGAACTGTTCTGGGGGTCCAGGGCTACCAGTTTCTTGCTGGGAATTCCTCCCATCCCAAAATACTGCTTCCCAGCTCAGTGCCCGTAGTTTAGTGAGTAGGGTGCCAGCCACATACTCTGAGACTGGCCAATTCGAGCCCGGCCCAGGCCTGTTAGCAAACAATGACAACTGCAACCAAATAACCAGGCATTGTGGTGGGTGCCTGTAGTCCCAGCTACTTGGGAGGCTGAGGCAAGAGAATTGTTTAAGCCCAAGAGTTTGAGGTTGCTGTGAGCTGTGATGCCATGGCACTCTATTGAGGGCAACACAGTGAGACTCTGTCTCAAAAAAAAAAAAAAAAATAGTGCTTCCTGACCCAATGGCTCACCTGATCCAAGGGCTCCTCTGTCTGGGTGTCTTCATCATCTGCTACTTCCTGGGCCCCTGCTGTCTCATGCCTTGGGTGGGAAGCCCCATACATGCCTTTAACTCCTAATAAAGGAGGCAACATTGGCTGCTGCCCAGCCTGAGGAGCCCTCAGCCTTCTTTGCCTTGACCTCTACCAGTCCCTTCCCTTCCCCCAGCCTTGTTTCAAATTTCCCACTACCTTCAAGGATAGAAGGAAGTTGAAAGGCTGCCTTTGTCCCCAGGTCCAACCCTTTTAAGTCCTACTCCTGAAGTCCCACCGCTTTGATTTAAGCGCTGCTCTTTTCACATGTTTCTTTCCATATGACAGTCTCCATGAAGCAGCAAGAGACTGGATATGCAGATGGGGGAGTAGGAGACAGTTGTGCTGAGGTCATGGCCAGTTCTTTCCTTAGGAATTTTGCCCTCACAGACATCCTCAGCAACAGCAGGGACCATCCCATATCACTGTCAAAGGGTGGCTAAGAAGGGCCGGGCCCCAGGGGCCCCTCACCTGATGGGAATGAGAGAGTGGGGAGCATGTGTCTTGGCTGAATGTCCTGGTGGGGTCTAGCATAGAAAGCAGACAGCTCAGTTGGGCTTGGTTTCTTTGGAGAGGGCTGGGTTGCCTGGACCCCCTGGCCATGGGCCTATAGAAGAGATACTGGGCTTGAACACCAGTTGCTGGCTATTCTTAGCTTCCCTACTCCCCAGTTCAGGCTTCAGAGTGCCCTAATGCCTGTGAGAGCTTGGAAGAGGAAATGGCATCCATCTTCTCAGCCTGCATCCTTCCTCCCTGCTTCCTCTTCCCACCAGGCTGCCTCATCCAGGGCAGAGCAGTTGGAACCTGCCATCATAGATGCCCAGTGAAACCAGACTGTGTACCCCTGCCCCCATCCTCATGCACACTGGCTCATCACTTGGAAGGGCTTAGGCCTGGAACAAATTGGCCTGGGCCCTGCTATGCCACATAGGCCAGTTCTCTCCCCCAGCAGTCAACCTAGCAAGACAGATTAAGTCCTACAGATCAGATCAGCATTCTGGTTTGGCCCCTGCCACTCAATAACTGTGTCAACCTGAACATATCACATTGCTCCTTTGAGCTTCAGTTTCTACCTCTGCAAAATGGGGATACTCTTTCACAAGATCATTAAGAGAATGCAGTGAAATAAGGTCAGACCCTGAGCTGGAAGAGTCGTCAGCCAGTCACTGCCCTTCCTTCCACCCCAACAATCCCCTGTATTACCTACCCCCTGCCTGTGAGGCCTGGGCTTCGGGCCTGGAGGGTGCCTACAATGACAGAAGAGGCTTGCAGGGGGCACAGAGTCAAAACACACAGCCCCAGAGCATGGCTTCTCTGCTCTCACCTGTCACTCCCCACCTCCCATCTACGTACCAGCAGCCCCTAGGTAGGGAGGGGCTGGGCACCAGCAGCTCCAGATAGGGCAAGGCCTTGAAGTCTTCCTCTCCAACAGCTACATAGTAATGGCCACTCACCAGTGCTTCCCCTGCTGACACTGTGAGCCCCTCCAGAGTGCAGAGTCTGGGAGAGAGGTGGGCAGGACAAAGGCCTATGGACAAGATGCCTCTTCATGTTCAGCAGAGTTTGAGGGGATGGGTGCAGCTATTGCAAGTACCCTCTGGCCTCTGGCCCTCCAGGCTCTAGTCACCTAGGCTCTGCCCTGCCTCAAGGGCTGGGCTAGATGGGCCTCTCCTTGTGGCATAGCAGGAAGTCCCACTTGTGGGAGTATGCTTTCCTTTTGCCTTCTCATAGCTAAAACCAGTCACTCTTTGGGGACTTTTGGGCCTCCTCAGGTCATACTCACTTGCACACAGGCCCACTTGACAACTGGGCCTTCTCAGTCAGGAGCTTCAACATGGTGTCCCAGTCCTGGCTGGCAGCCCGGGACAGCTTCAGACTAAATGGGGGACTTACCAGGTCCCCATTCCTGAACACACTGAGACAAGAGAGCAGCCTGGTAAGTGGGAGGGTCCAAGGACTTCCTAAATGTGGGAGGAGGAAGGATGGCACAGGGGCCAGCAGATGGTCCAGGAACAATTTCACCTATCAAGCATGTTGGACTTTTAATATTCAACCAGGGGCTCCTAGAACAAACCCACTGCCATTTTCTTGGTGTCAATTAAACAAAAATTTATATCCTTGCTCCTGATATTGCCACTCACTGGATACAGCAGGGGACACCTGCAGGCAGCCACTGTTCAACGGCCTCATCACGCAGGCGGCGAGTCCTGGGAAGATCCTGAAATCCAAGTCAAGCACCCAAATGAGAGAGTTGAGGCCTTTGGTTAGGGGTGGGTCAGTCCGAAGTATGTGGGGCAGGAGAGGGGGAAGGAGGAATGAGACCTTTCACCAAGGGGTGCTTCTACATTCCCCAAGTCACATCCCCTGCCCCTGCGATGTGTTTCACAGCTTCCTCTTTTCCTTTGGGACCACAGTCTGGAGATTAAAGTGAAAGACTGGCTTGGCGCCTGTAGCTCAAGCGGCTAAGGTGCCAGTCACATACACCAGAGCTGGCGGGTTGGAATCCAGCCTGGGCCTGCCAAACAACAATGACAACTACAGCCAAAAAATAGCCAAGCATTGTGGCAGGCGCCTGTGGTCCCAGCTACTTGGGAGGCTGAAGCAAGAGAATTGCTTAAGCCCAGGAGTTGGAGGTTGCTGTGATCTGTGACACCATGGCATTCTACCCAGGGCGACAGTGTGAGGCTCTGTCTCAAAAAATAAAAAAATAAAAATAAAGTGAAAGACTGGAACAGGAGCAAGGGAGTGTCGTGAAATTCTGTACCCCAGGAAGGATAGGGGCTGGTTCCAAAGTGGGTATGGAGAATGCCCCCTACAGAACTGACAGGTCCTGCTGCTTCCAGGACCCTTCCATTCCCAGGCCAAATTGGGGGTAATCCCAGGAGAGGTGGGAAGACAGACCAGTTGGCGGACATCCTCCCTGATCTCACTTGCAGTCTGCTGCTCTTCCTGTGTGAATTCCTCTCTCCTGGGGTCAAATAGCTGTAATGACAGATAGGTCACAGGTCATCTTGGGGAGCCTGAGGCCTCAGCGGTCTGGTATCCGCCTGTGTGTAGGGCTGAGGTGCAGTTTACCAAGTATCCCTCCCCATTCGAATAGTCTGTTGTCTCAGAAATGGATACTGGCACCTTTGGGGGGGGGGGAAACAGTGTCTCATAGTGTAACTGTAGAGTACAGTTGTGTCATAGCTCACAGCAACCTCAAACTCTTGGGTTCAAGCGATCTTCTTGCCTCAACCTCCCAAGTAACTGGGACTATGGGTGCCTGCCACAATGCCTGACTAATATTTCTATTTTTTTTT
>NW_003852599.1:114551-121064 GCF_000181295.1 Otolemur garnettii | reverse complement strand
GGGGATTCGAACCCGCCACCTTAGGTGTACGTGGCTGGCGCCTTAGCCGGTTGAGCTATAGGCGCCGAGCCTTTCTCTCCACTTTGTATGAGACTCTTAAGAGATTAAGTGACTTACCCAAGGTCACACAGGGATGACCAAGCCTAGATTCTAAGTCTGTCTAGCTCCCAACCCCTCTCTCCTTACATTATATAATAGTAAGTGACCTCAAATGAGAGCTAAGAGTAGGACTTAGAAGCTGAATCTGAACTGGAGGCTCAGATGATCCCACCTTGGAAGACAGCCCCACCATATAATGGGCATGATCCTAGCCTAATGGGAAAGTTTGGGATGCCTAAGCACAGATGGGTGGATTTTGTGTTTGGTGATCCAATTGAGAAGACCTTTTAGAGCAGTGGTTCTCAACCTTCCTAAGGCCGTGGCCCTTTAATATAGTTCCTGTGGATCGCAACCCACAGGTTGAGAACTGCTGTTTTAGAAGGGGCTCAATCTGGAGGGAGATAAGTTGGTATTGGCTGCCCCGGGTATAAGTGTTAGTACCAAAGAGAATTTGATTTGAATTGCAGCTCAACTATTTATTGTGTAATGTTAGGCAGGTTTTTTTGTCTGTTTGCCCCTCTAACTAAAACCACCCCCTTCATAGGGTTAAGCGAGAAAATGTATGAAATGCCTGGTGCCTGCACAGTAAGCACTGAATGCCGCCATTGCTGTTGCAGTTACTGCCCTCCCCAAGCTCTTTGGCCAAGTCCCAGTCCACTCACTGTAGCTTGTGGAATCGTTCAAACCCAGCAGCCACATACTGCCCTCCATTCTGCAAGTCTGCCAGGTCGGTGACAGGGTGGCCGTGACAAGGCGTGTAGAGAGCACGTACAGCCAGTGGGGCCTGCACAGCTGATGTCACCTCACAGAGGAAGGCCTCCATGGTGGGGAAGCGGCGCTGAGTCACCACCAGCCGGGAGCCTGGGAAGAAGGGGTCCCCATTCCGGTACACCACTACCTTCTTGGCCTTTGGATTACTACCTGCCATGGTGTATCCGCAGTCAGAGACGCAAAGCTATTACTAGGCAACCAAAGCAGGGCTGGGAGTGGTGCCAATCACAAGTGGAGTCCTGCCCTCTCTCCCAGGAAGGCAAAGGGACTTTCTGGTGAGAGAATTTATATTCAAGGTGCATTGAATCTTTCCTGAAAGGAGCCTCTCAAGGATAGGCGAGGTATGATGACTACATGAAAAAAGACCAGGTGGGCTCGGCGCCTATAGCTCAACCGGCTAAGGCGCCAGCCACGTACACCTAAGGTGGCGGGTTCGAATCCCCAGCCCGGACCCGCCAAAAAACAACAATGACGGCTGCAACCAAAAAATAGCCGGGCGTTGTGGCGTGACAACTACAGCCAAAAAATAGCCAAGCATTGTGGCAGGCGCCTGTGGTCCCAGCTACTTGGGAGGCGGAGGCAAGAGACTCGCTTGAGCCCAGGAGTTGGAGGTTGCTGTGAGCTGTAATGCCACGGCACTCTACCCAGGGGGAAAGCTTGAGGCTCTGTCTCAAAAAAAAAAAAAAGAAAAGAAAAAAGACCAGGTGGGCACAGTGGCTCACACCTGTAATCCTAGCACTCTGGGAGACTGAGGCAGCAGGATCATGTGAGGTCAGGCAAGAGTTTGAGACCAGCCTGAGCCAAGAGCAAGACCCCATCTTTACAAAAAATAAAAAAAGAAAAGAAAAAATTAGCTGGGTATGGTAGTGTGCGTCTGTAATCTAGCTACTCAGGAGGCTGAGGTAGGAGGATCACTTGAACCTAAGAATTTCAAGTTGTGTGAGCTATGATAAAGCCAGTGCACTCTAGCTGGGTTGACAGAGTGAGACTGTCTCAAGAAAAAAAAAAAACAACCCTGAAAGATCTTTGGGCTCAGTGAGAAAAGGAGTGGCAGAGAACATACTTACCATGTTCCCCTGAAAATAAGACATTGTCTTATATTTATTTTTTCTCAAGAAGACACACTAGGGCTTATTGTCAGGGGATTTTTTTTTCTTGCAGTTTTTGGCTGGGGCTAGTTTTGAACTCGCCACCTCCAGCATATAGGACTGGCACCCTACTCCTCTGAGCCACAGGCACTGCCCGGGATATCTTATTTTTTATTAAGTTTAATACAACAATCTACATTTATTCAAATACAGTTAAGTCATCTTCTTCTGGAACCTCACAGGGGGAGCTGACCTTGTTGGTGGGGCTGGTGCTAGTGATGCCTTAACTCCTTTCTCCTAGCCATTGGCACATGCACAATAGGATGCCTGCTACCACAGTTACCACACATGCACCCACACAAGTGCAATCAGCTTGGAGAAAGGAGCTGGCAGATAAAAGGTATTCCAGTCTTCCTTACCGCTCTGCACCGAAATGCATGGCGTATCTGCATAGCCATGCCCATCACTAGGTCTTATTATCAGGGTAGGGCTTATATTTAACACATGCATAGAAATCCTGCTAGGGCTTTTTTGGGTAGGTCTTATTTTCAGGGAAACATGGTAAAGCCATATGTTCCAATACTCTCCAGAGCCTCCTTGCTATGCTAAAGCCCCAGGGCTGAGCTGGAAGAGAGTCAGCTGTGGGGGCTGTTCCCCAAGGAGGATGGCTAGATCTAGATCTACCCCTGGGCCATGGCTCCCAGTTGGCTCTGGGTCAAGGAGGTGAACATGAAGACGCAGAGTTTGTCCTAACCAAAGGCAACAGAAGAAAACAGCCAAATATAGAATCCAAGAAAAAAAAAATCTTTATTCTCCACCAAGCCTCCCACTCCACTTCCCCCAGGTGACTCTTGTTTTCCTCCAGCAAATGTTACAAGATAAATCCCAGATAACTCCTTATCCACAAAATTGGATTGAGCCCATAGGCAGAGGATGAAAAGATGAAAGAGTATTCTTCGTCCTTCTCCCTGTACTTATGCCAATACTCTGCTCCAGCTTCTCTTGGCCCCACTAGCCACGGACTCCCAGGGCAGGAGCAGGAGGTAGAGCTGGTATCAGAGTGATAGGATGAGATCCCATTTCATGGTCCTTTCACAGCATACCCCTTTGGAACCTGGTCCTCTCCTATATGGTCTGACCCTGTGGAAAAAGGGTTCTCAGGTGGCCTTGTAGTCCTTTGGTTTTTCCATCCTTCATGACTAGGCTCATCAGAGGTTCCCTCTCTGGAGTGTCTATCATGGGGGGTTTGGCCTTTGGGTGGTTTAGTCCTCCAAAGATGCAAGCTACTATGCTCTGGCCCTGCCAAGGTCCCATCCCAACTGATATGGTCTTCTGAGAAACCCAACTCTTGTGGCCTGGCTCTTTGGTATTTAGGCTCTTTGTAATCTAGCCCTCTGGAAAACTCAGTATCTGGGTCCTCAGAGAGTACATGAAGTTGTGTCTTGCCCTTCCTGGAACAGTGGTCCCTAGGTTTGAGGCATCTGGGGGTCTGGTCCTCCAGGACTTTCCTCTGCAGCTGTCCTCCATTGTCTGGCTCTTTGGTGAACCTGTCCTCCATGGCCTGGCTGTCTGATGGCATAGGAAACTGTGGTCTAGCCCTCCTAGAGCATTTTTCCCTATACTTAGCTCCAGCTGTTTTTTGTGTAGGAGACAGACTTTCTGAAAATTTGTGGGGTGATTTGACCCTCTGGCAGGAGTAATCTACATGGTCTAGCTCTCCAGCGGTTTTGTCTCTGTAGAACTGGTTCTTTAGTGGTAGGCTTGCTTGTGACTGGTCGCTGTCACAGGCCTGTCCTCCATGGTCTGGGCACATGCAGGGCTTGTCTCTGGTCTGACTTGCCTCTGGGGAGCTCAGTGTTTGCTTGAGAATTAGGTACTGTTGAGGGGAGAGAAAAGACACTGTACCAGACAGGCCTGCTTGGGGATGGTAGGAGGTCTCTCCCAGACCCCCACTCTTAGCCCTAATGTTCAGAAAGAGCTCCAAGTTAATGCCTACCGCCTTACGGCTATTGATGGCCTGTTGCAGCCACAGCAGTTCCATGGCCAAGTGGCTGCGGTGGTATTGGAGCTCCTGTAGCTGAGGCTGGCTGTGAAGCAGTCCTGGACCTGTAGCTTCTGTGAAGGAGGGAAGAAAGGAGGGAGAAAGCATTAAGGCTAGACCCCGGCAACCCCCCAGTGCCCAGCCATGTAGTGCTCCCAACCAGGCAGAGGGAAAATGGAGAGGGATGAAGCTTATCTAGTGCAAACTTTTCACTTTTCTTTCTTTTTTTTTTTTTTTTGAGACAGGAGCCTCAAGCTGTCCCCCTGGGTAGAGTACCGTGGCATCTCAGCTCACAGCAACCTCCCACTCCTGGGCTCAAGCGAGTCTCCTGCCTCCGCCTCCCAAGTAGCTGGGACCACAGGCACCCGCCACAACGCCCAGCTATTTTTTGGTTGCAGCCATCATTGTTGTTTGGCGGGCCCAGGCTGGGGATTCGAACCCGCCACCTTAGGTGTATGTGGCTGGCGCCTTAGCCCCTTGAGCCACAGGCGCCGAGCCACTTTTCACTTTTCAGATGGGGAGGTTGAGGCCAAGAGAGGGTCAAGGGCTTGCCCTGATATTGGCAAAGAGGTACCTGGGTTCTTCATCCTTATCATGTCTCCGATTTCTTTCTGGCTAGTTTTCCTGCTCTGCTCAGCCTGAAGCCAGGGGCTATCAACTCGGCAGAGATTTCCTGGGTTTGCTGAGCTCTCTCTTGACTTCTTGAACACCATCTCCTCCCAGATGGCCTCTCTCTCAGCCTCTTTACATGGGAAGCGGCTCCTCGGTTCTTGCTGTGGATTTGATACCCTCTCTCCTACTTTGCAAGTCCCAAAGGATTTTGCCTTCTGAGAAATTAGAGGTGAGAGCACCTCAGGGTTAAACCCTTCCAAGTATCTGGGCACCACGATCTAGCAGGCAGGATGGTGAGGATTAAGGATTGGGGTGTGAGGAGGTGAGTCTGCTGCTTCTTCCAGGGAAAAAATCCTGTCAGCAAGACTGGTGGGTTCTACCCTGCCCAAATCCCTCCTTCCCTTCCCTTCCTTTCTCCCCTGCACTACCTCTGGGAGAAATTGGGGCCTTGGAATCCACCCCTTGGTCCACTGAATCCTAACAGGGTCGCCTTCAATCTCTCGTACAATCGCCTCATATTCAGCTCGCAGGCTCTGGAACTGGCGTCGGACCAAGAAGCCCCGGACACAGGCCTGGTGTGGAGAACGCGGAGAAAACAGTTCTTTAACGTTGTAAGGGAAGGAGATCCTCCTGGGGAGGTCATCCCTGTGACTGCAAGAGGGGACACAGCCACTAAAAAAACAGGGGACATAGGGGTTCAACGGAAGATGCTGGTCTGGATCCCCCTTCTAGTTTTAAGACACTTCCAGCTATCTCCCTGATGCTGTGTGAGCGTGTAGCGGGGAGTGCTAGGCAACCTTCTGCAACGCGGCGAGGGAGGACCGGTATCTCCGGAGGCTGGTAAGGGTAAAGGACTGAACGTGATAGCCTCATGTTGCTGCAGGTCCCAGTACCAGACCCCAGGAATCCTGAGCTCGTCCCTCCCGCCCCCCCACCTGCAGCACCGACACCTTCCGAATCAACTCGCGATCCATCCTGTTCCTCAACGGCCCCCGCCGCGCACCTGCGCAGTGCGTCATTAGTCGGCGCCGCTCCCGAGCATGCGCAGGTGCAGGGCCGCGCCCCACTGGACCCACCGTAGCGTCGCTCTGGCTGACGTTACGAGCGTCCCCAAGACTCGCGCACTCTTATCGCAGCAGATCCAACTCTCTGCTCTCGTAGTCCCGCCCGAGCAGCAACCCCCGTAACCAAAAGCGCTCTGCGCAGGGCGATTACCGCAGCAGCCCGGGGCCGTGGGTGCCCCCATCGAGGAAAAGCGCAAGAAGGGAAAAAGGACACAGAGCCGCTTTCTTGCTTTACGGTTTAATTCCACACAGTGCCCCCCACCTCCATAGCACCTGGGGGGCCGCGGAATACCCTCTCGAGTCTGTAAACAAAGTCACAGTTTGAAAGGAATGAAAGGGGCAGCTTGGGCCTGCGTCCCAGCACCTAAGCCGCCGACTGTTCCTCCGGCTCGGCGTTCTCGGCCAGGTGCAGCTTCTGTCTGTGCCAGTCAAGGGTCGTGACGCTTTGGACTCAGCCCTTCCTCTCACCCCTGTCCTATTCCAATCTGCTTAGTTTCTCCAGCTGTGCACAGGCGCGGGGACGAAGGTCTCTGGGGCCCTCCGTGGTCTGAGATTGTCGTCCCCACCTGCTCTCCTTGCCGGGGTCACTCACCCTCTCTTTTCATCAGCTCGTGCAGGACAAAGGAGCTGGGGGGCCTGAGCTAGACTCTGTGTGTTTGGGGAGAGGGGCACCCGCCTGAGCTTGTTTCTGGCTGGAAACTAGACGGGATAGTCTAAAAGTAAAAATAGTCTTTTTTGGGGAAAAATGGCTTTGGGAACAGGTGCCTCCCCAACCCTGGTGTCCCTAGGAAACTAGATAGTCTAAAAGTAAAAATAGGCTCGGCGCCTGTGGCTCAAG
>NW_003852599.1:106320-113213 GCF_000181295.1 Otolemur garnettii | reverse complement strand
TCTCCAGGAAGCCAAGGTGGTATGATCTGTTGAGGTCAGGAGTTTGAGACCAGCCTGAGCAAAGCCAGATCGTCTCTACTTAAAATAGAAAAATTAGCCAGATGTGGCCAGTGCCTTTACTCTCAGCTACTTTGAGCTTAGGAGTTGGGAGGTTGGTGTGAGTTAGGCTAAAGCCATGACACTCTAACCCATGTGATAAAGCAATACTCTGTCTGAAAACTAAAAACAAACTTGCAAAGATGTTGATTAGTAGTTAAAACATATTCTCTGTGGGGCAGTGCCTGTGGCTCAAAGGAGTAGAGCGCCGGCCCCATATGCCGGAGGTGGTGGGTTCAAATCTAGCCCCGATCAAAAAGTGCAAAAAAAAAAAAAAAAAACATTCTCTGCAACTGCTTATCTTCTAATAGTTGGGAAATTCTGTTCCTCTCCCTGTTTGGGGGCAGTTTCTGGCTAATTCCATGTCAATAGGACTGTAAGACTAGGGAAGTTGGTTATGTGTGGATACTCTGGGAGGTTGGTGAGAAGGAGGAAACTGACCTCATCTCTGGGCCACACACACACTGTCAGGTCCCTTGGAAAGGATACATAGAATTACTAAGATCTTCCAGCTGTCAACAAAGAGAGAAAGGAAGGTTTCTGTCAAGATGACCACCAGACCAAGCCCCTGATCCTCTGGGGCCATCTTCTGGGGGAAATAGAGGGGCCCAGAACTCCTGGATCCATGCACCCTCCGCTTTTCACCAGGAATGGCTTTGGGAACAGGTGCCTCCCCAACCCTGGTGTCCCTAGGAACCAAAGCACCCAGCCAAGACCCACATTGCTAAGCAGCTGGTCCAGGTTTCGGTCAGCCATTGTCTTCTTCTGCTCCTCCGGCAGCCCCTCAGTGACCCCATCCTCTTCCTCTTCATCATCCTCTTCTTCCCCACACACGTCCAGGCTGAAGTGGAGCCGGGCCAGCTTCTCTTGCATCTCACGCACGTGCTCCAACTGCTCAAAGGAGCATTCCTTCCCTGGACAGCCCCTGTCTGAGTCCTGGGATGGAGCCTGGGACCCTGGCCCCAGCCATGCTCCAGAGACCCAGCCCTCCAGTCCCACCCACAGACCCCCAGGACTCACCAAAGGCCTGAAGCCGGCCTGAGTGAAAATCATTGAGCAGGTTCAGTAGTCCCCCCTCCATCTCATAGACATCGGTCACCTCGGTCAGGAAGGAGTGCTGCAGGGGTGTGCCTGCAGAGCCACCTGCACCTCCAGGCAGCACTGGACGGCACTTCTCTTTGCCTACTCTGAGTGAGAGGGACATGACCCTAGTCATGGGGGGTGGGGGTGGGCAGCCAGGCACCACCCAGATCTGCATTAATTCATCTGCCCACTAATATAAATGGATGTTTGTACTTTCTAGCCCTGTCCTGAGCATCAGGATTGGTAAAGGGAAGGGAAGGATAGAGGAAGGATAAAGGTGAGAGGTCAATAAGAAGTCTTTTTCGACTTATAATACAGCCAGAACTATACTGAGAAAGGGACTCCTGGGTTCTGGTCTGAGTGCCTCAGTCCTTCCTTCTCATGACCCTGAGTGAGTCATTTGTTCTCTCTGGTGTTCAATAAATTCAGAGACAGTTACTCCTTTATTGCTACCAGAGCTATTTTACTTCCCTCAAAAATATCTTTCTGCCTCTCTCTTTATTTCTCTCCCTCCCTCCCTCTGTCCTCTTTTCTTTCTTTCAGATAAGAGTCTCACTCTGCCACCTGGGCTAGAATGCTGTGGCTCACAGCAGGGTAATGAGTCTCATGCCTGTAATCCTAGCACTCTGGGAGGCCCAGGCAGGTAGATTACTTGAGCTCATGAGTTCAAGACCGGCCTGAGAAAAAGTGAGACCCCATCTCTACTAAAAACAGAAAAACTGAAGCAAGAGGATGGCTTAAGCCTGAGTTGGAGGTTGCTGTGAGCTATGAAGTCATAGCACTCTACCCAGGGTAAAGGTTTGAGACTGTCTCAAAAAACAAAAACAAAAAACTCTTGGGCTCAAGTGATCCTCCTGCCTCAGTCTCCCGAGTAGCTGGGATTACAGCCACCCACCTAGCCTCAGAACAGCTTTTAAATAGATGAGGGGCAGAAGCCAGGTGGGTATGGTGGCTCATGCCTATAATTCTAGCTCTCTCAGAGGTTGAAACAGGAGAATCCCTTGAGCTCAAGAGTTTGAGACCAACCTGAGCAAGAGTTAGAACCCATCTTCACTAAAAGTAGATAAAATTAGTCCACTATTGTGGCAGATGCTTGTAGTCCCAGCTACTCAGGAGGCTGAGACAAGAGGATTATTTGACCCCAAGAGTATGAGGCTGCTGTGAGCTATGATGAAGACACCATGGCACTCTGCCCAGGGTGACAGAGTGAGACTCTGTCTCAAAAATAAATAAATAAATAAATAAATACTGTTTTGAGTGTTCCACTGCCCGCAGGATAACACTGAAGGCCCTTGCCCGCCTGGCCCTTCTGCCTCTCCAGTTGCATTCCCTACCGCTCTCACTGGAGCCATGGGCTTCAGTCACACCCCACTGTGGCTGTCCCCAAATATGCCTCTCAGGCAGGTGGTGTGCAAAGCCACAGGGAAACACAGTGGTTTTATTTGGAAGGATTGGAGAAAGCACACATTGTATTTAGTGGGAACAAACATGAACACATTACAGAGTAGAATACAAATTTACAGATTCCCAATCATTAAAACAAATACAGCAGAGAATTTACACCCAGGTATTCTCTCACCATTTCCTGTCCCCTGATACTCCAGAGCCCAAAAGCACCTGTAGTTGCCAAAACATTTCAGGTAATATCTTTCTTTCATATTTATGCCAGGCAAGCCTCTCAGCCTAGACCATTCTCTCTCCAGTGTGTCCAATGGCCTTCTCTGACCCTCACTCTCTGGCAGGGTTGCTCTTTCCCTCCTCTGAGGTGCAGTCTCACACCATGTGATCCCAGTGACCCACTCTTACTTTTTTGCCCCACATTTGACGGTAGGGCTGTGTGTGAGCATCTCTGGGCTCTCAGGGGCCAGTTGGGACCAGCCCCAAGGAAGGCATCTATTGTAGCTAGTAACTAAAGGCCAAAGGCACCCTTGCGTCCCTCCCCACAGGGCTCAGCTCACACTTGAGATCCCTCCCTCCTTGCCCTGCTTTCCTTCTGTACCCACCTCTTGAACTTAGCCCGCTGCTTGGGGGATGGCAGATGAGGGAGTCCAAGGGCCAAGGAGCCGCTGTGGCTGGTGGGCACAGGGACTCTGCGTAGTGTGCCTGGGGCCTGGGCTGGCTGGGTCAGACAGGGTTTGGGACTCCGTTTCTTCTTCTTGTCATCCATTGGGTGCTGGCTGGACTTCAGGCCTGGGAGGGAAGTAACCCACTTGAGATCCTGAGAGGCAGAGTTATCCCTTCACCCAGCAGCCCCTGAGAGCTTCAAAGGAGAGCCCTGGGACCTTCTAACTTCTTCTGCTGCTGCTTCTTCTTTTTTTTTTTTCAGTTTTGGCCGGGGCCGGGTTTGAACTCCCCACCTCCTGTATATGGAGCCAGTGCCCTACTCCTTTGAGCCACATGCACCACCCGACCTTCTAACTTCTTTCCTCACACTGTCAGGGCCTCTTATCTGTACAGAAGGGGGAGGGCCAGATGCCAGTGCCTGCTGCTGGGATCATGGATGTACCTTCCAAGGTCCACCCTAAGTCCCCATCTACCTGAAAACCTAGGCCCTGCCTAAAAGGGCTGGACAGATCCCATCATCCTGGTGCTGCTGGGGCTTCTGGTCCCTATGACTGGGGGGTGGGGCTGGCAGAGGAAACTGTAGAAGAGACAGGGTGGATGTGAGCTGGCAGGAGCCCAGCAGAGGATTAAGGGTGTCTTGTGCTGACAAATAGTGTCAGCATGGGAGGTGACCCAGGTGCAGATGGGGGCGCCCAGGGAGGCCCCAGTGTTAAGGAGGCCACCAGGGTGGGTAATTGCAGAAGCCTTGGTATATGGAGCAGTTCATTGTGGTCTCACCTACTTAAGACACTGGTATCCCTCCTCCTCCACCCACCTTCACCACCAGGGCAAACACCAGGGATTCCCAGAAGATCCCCAGGGCTGCTTCACTTTTCCCAGGCAGAGAGTCCTGCTGGGCTTCACCAGCAGTTAGCGGGGTGAGCGGTCAGAAAGCTGGCTGCCTGGGCCTACAACAATGGCTCTGCCTGTAGCTGGCTCTGCTAGGCAGCCTCAGGTCCAGCCCTACTCTATACCACCAACCCTCAGGTCTGATGGGTTCTCCCTTCTGGGGAGTCTCACCTCCCGCTCCCACCACCAATCCTAATCACGCATTCTCGTTTGGTGGGGGGGACCTTACACTGGCTGGACTGAATGGGTCTGGGGGGTATGTGGAGGGGGAGAGGAGGCATCTTCAGCCTGTCCCTGCAGCAGCGTAATCCAATTAGAGACCCGCTAGAAGAAGCGGGGCAGGAGCCCCTGCTCTCCCCCCTCCCTCCAGGAGCCTCACGGGAGCCCAGCTGGAGACCCCACGCTTAGTCTCCAAACCATGAGCCAAAAGGTTCACCCAGCTCAGGAGTCATCCCAGACCTGTAGTGTCAGACCCACGCCACTCTGCCCGTGTCCTCAAGCCCTCAGGGGCCTCTGACCTGGAGTTTAGGGGTCTCAAGTGATGCTTCCTTCGGTGCGAGGTCCTCCGCCCTCTCCTGGAACTCCACCGGGTAGAAGCGGAGCTGGCGTGAGGTAATTTGCATTTAAAGAGAAAGTGACCTTCGATGGTGCTGGGGATGGAGTTACCAAGCTGTTCTTTTCCTCCCTTCGCCTCCCTCCCTGTTGGTTGTGCGATGTCCATTTAGAAAAGATTTTCCCTTTCCTGTCAGTTTTATAAGCTAAAGTTCCTTACAAAATGGAGGTGGCTTTGTTAGAAGGAGGGGGTAGTGGGGAGAGAGAGAGAGAGAGTGGGAGAGAGAGAAAATATGAATCTAAGTATGTAAGAAGCACTGGCAGCAGGAAGAAACCGCAAGCAAAGGCAACCATCTACTCTGAGTGAGATCCCTTATTAAGCACTTTATGTACATTTAAGCCTCCCAACCCTGAAGGTATCGTCATTGTCATAGTCCCTGTTTTACTGAATGACAGTAAGCAATAGCCTTTGGAGGCCACTTTTTCAACACTCAGATACTTCTGGGTGGTAAGAGGTGGGGGCTGTATTCTGCCTCTCATGAAGTGACAGTATCCCTGGCCACACCCCAGGCTTAGGAGACAAGTGTGGAGAGCACCAAGCCCAAGGGAGACCGTACGATTCCCTGGCATGTGACTTCAGGTCTCAAGAGGGAAACCTGAGTAGTTGAAGGAGGCTGCCCCAGCACTGCTGATGCAGCCAGCGGCCAGATCAATGGGACAGCTATTTAAAGACTTGGCAGAGGCTCCCGGCTCAGGTCCTCAGAGCAGCATCTGATGCAACAGAAAAGAGGTTCCTCCTTGGCCAGGCTGCCCGCAGGCTCAAATTAGCTAGCTCAGAGCAGTGCACGCAGCCACTGCACAAGGGGCAGGAGTTCCCTGGGCTGGGCCTCTGGCTGGTGTGGAGAAAGGCACTGCTTCTGTGGGCACCTACACAGGGCTGTCCCTGGTGCTTCCAACACCCAGACTGCTCCAGAAGGGGAGGTATTAATTAAGGACTTTTCCTTTCTTTTTTTTTTTTGAGACAGAGTGTCACTATGTCACCGTCGTTAGAGTACTGTGGTGTCACAGCTCACAGCAACTTCAAACTCTTGGGCTTAAGCGATTCTCTTGCCTCAGCCTCCCAAGTACCTGGGATTACAGGCGCCTGCCACAATGCCCAGATATTTTTTGTTGTTGTCATTGTTGTTTGGCAGGTCCAGGCTGGGGGTTTGAACCTGTAAGCTCTGGTGTATCTGGCCAGCGCCCTAGCCAATTCAGGACTTTTTCAAGAACCAGAAGATCAGAAGGAGGAAAGGCAATAGGAAAATCTTTCTACTTCACCACCAGAGCTGCTAGAGTCCCTGGTGGTCGTCCAGGAAAGTGGAAGCATCCTTGTGCTTCCCACCCTCAGCTGCTTCACTGGGGAGAGGGAAAGCTGGAGTCATTTTCAAAGTTTCTTTGGAAGCTCCAAGAGAAGGAGTGAAATCCTGTTAAATCCTCTGGAGGAACTTTGACTGGAACCAATGTGCCCAGGGGCTCAGCTGGGACAGTCATGGCCAGTGTGTGGATACATCTACCCATAGAGGCCTGGAAGGAAGGGTACTTGGGTTGTCTCGGTGATTTGTTTGGCACTCACCACATTCCATCCTTTGTGCCAAACCAAATCAGACCCTAGAAAAAACAGGTATTGGGTGAGGGCACCAGTAGGATGTCTCCCATAAAGGAGCCTCAATTTTAGGGGTGGCGCCTGTGGCTCAGTGAGTAGGGCGCCAGCCTCATATACCGAGGGTGGCGGGTTCCAACCCAGCCCCGGCCAAACTGCAAAAAAAAAAAAAATAGCCAGGCATTGTGGTGGGCACCTGTAGTCCCAGATACTTGGAAGGCTGAGGCAAGATAATTGCCTAAGCCCAAGAGCTGGAGGTTGCTGTGAGCTGTGATTGTGATGTCATGGCACTCTACTGAGAGTGATAAAGTGAAACTCTGTCTCTACAAAAAAAAGAAATGCATAAAGTAAAAGATTCCCTTGCATGGGCCAGCACTACAGGATACTCCCTGTGGCACAGACCCAAACAGTGGTGTCCAGCCATCTTAATCTGCGCCTCAGTTTGCCTACGGTTACCTCTCAAGTCTCCTTCCCTTTGCCTTACTTATGGACCCTACAGATTTCCTGTTCTTTCTTTTTTATTTATTTATTTTTGAGGCAGAGTCTTTTTTTTTTTTTTTTTTTTTTG
>NW_003852599.1:94024-105165 GCF_000181295.1 Otolemur garnettii | reverse complement strand
TTGGTTGCAGTTGGCATTGTTGTTTGGTGGGCCTGGGCTGGATTCGAACCTGCCACCTTAGGTGTAGGTGGCTAGTGCCAAGCCCAAACTCTTGGTTTTAAGCAATTCCCTTGCCTCAGCCTCCCAAGTAGCTGAGACTGCAGGCACCCACCACAATGCCTGGCTATTTTTTTGTTGCAGTTGTCATTGTTGTTCAGCAGACTGTGGCTGGGTTTGAACCCACCAGCCTCGGTGTATGTGGCCAGTGCCCTAACCACTGGGCTATGGACACTGACCCTAATTTCCTATTTAAACACCTTCAGTGACCCACCCCCACCCACTGCCTTTTATAGTGTCACAGCTCACAGCAACCTCAAACTCTTGGGCTTATGTAATTTTCTTGCCTCAGCCTCCCAAGTAGCTAGAACTACAGGTGCCTGCCACAACGCCTGGCTATTTTTTTGTTGCAGTTGTCATCGTTGATTTTAGCTGGCCCAGGCTTGATTCGAACCTGCCAGCCTTGGTGTATGTGGCCAGTGCTCTACCCACTGAGCTACAGGTGCCACCACCTCTCTGACCTTTGAATCTAACCCAGATTCTTTTTTTTTTTGAGACAGAGTCTCACTATGTTGCCCTCAGTAGAGTACTTTGGCATCACAGCTCACAGCAACCTCAAACTCTTGGGCTTAAGCTATTCTCTTGCCTCAGCCTCCCAAGTAGCTGGGACTATAGGCACTTCCACAATGGCTGGCTATTTTTTTTGTTGTTGTTGCAGTTGTCATTGTTCAGCTGGCCTGGGCTGGGTTCCAACCCACCAGCCTGGGTGTATTTGGCCAGCGCCCCACCCACTGAGCTATGGGCGCCACCAGATTCTTTTTTTTTTGAGACTTTGTTGCCCAAACTATAATGCTGTGTCATCAGCCTAGCTCACAGAAACCTCAAACTCCTCTGAGTTCAAACAATCCTCCTGCTTCAGCTTCCTGAGTTGTTGGGACTACAGGCACTCACAATGCCTAATTTTTCTATTTTTGGTAGAGATGAGGTCTCACTCTTGCTTAGGCTGGTTTTGGAATTCCTGAGCTCAAGGGATTTTCCCACCTTGGCCTCCCAGAGTGCTAGGATTATAGGGGTAAGCCACCACACCAGGCCAACAAGATTTTTGTTTTTTTAAAAACTATTCAGGACCCATTCATCCTGTTGGAAGCTTTCTTTTTTTGTTTTTTGAGACAGAGTCTTTCTATGTCACCTTCAGTACAGTGCTATGGCATCACAGCTCACGGCAACCTCTAAATCTTGGGCTTAAGAGATTCTCTTGCCTCAGCCTCCCAAGTAGCTGAGATATAGGAGCCTGCCACTGCTGGAAGCTTTCCTATTTTATTTTTTCATTTGAGATGAAGTCTCAAGCTGTTGCCCTGGGTAAAGTGCTGTGGCGTCATAGCTCATAGCAACCTCCAACTCTTGGGCTCAAGTGAACCTCTTGCCTCAGTTTTTCTATTTTTAGTAGAGACAGGTCTCACTCTTGCTCAGGCTGGTCTCAAACTTGTGAGCTCAAGCAATCTACCTGCCTCGGCTAGGATCCACTACCTCCCAGAGTGCGAGGATTACAGGTGTGAGCCACTGCCTGGCCTAGCTTTCCTATCTTCTAATAATAAACTATTGCTCTATCGCTTCTGCTTGCCTGTGGTGTATGAATTCATTCTTCGATTCCTGAGACCAGGAATCTGACCAAGAGGAGAAAAATCCCTTATCAGTTGGATGGAGCAAACTATGATGAGACAAAAACCCAGACAGGCTATTTGGAAATACGAAATTTCTTCACTCACTGAAATACTCTATGGAGTTGTCTTGTAAAAGAAAACACACTGGGTGGCGCCTGTGGCTCAGTGAGTAGAGCACGGGCCCCATATACCAAAGGGTGGCAGGTTCAAACCTAGCCCTGGCCAAACTGCAACAAAAAAATAGCCAGGTGTGGTGGCAGATGCCTGTAGTCCCAGCTACTCAGAAGGTTGAGGCAAAAGAATTGCCTAAGTCTGAGAGCTGGAGAGTGCTGTGAACTGTGATGCCACAGCGCTCTAACTAGGGTGACAAAGTGAGACTCTGTCTCTAAAAAAAAAAAAACCACACACACACTGATGTGTACACACATGTATACACTATAGGGACACATGCATACTTGAGACCATCTTCCAGCATTAGGAAGAATGTTTTCTTTCTCTTTCCTTGCCTTGATACTTCAGGGGTAGAATTCAAACCCTGATGAAACCAGAACTGCTAAAGAATGCTGGACACATAATGGCTCCATGAAAAAACAACAAAACATTATCTCTGGAGCAGCATGGTGGCTCACACCTGTAATCCTAGCACTCTGGGAGGCTGAAGCCCATGGATCACCTGAGCTCCCAAGTGCAAGACCTCATCTCTAAAATAGCTGGGCACCTATAGCCCCAACTACTTGGGAGGCTGAGGAAAGATAATTGCTTTAGCCCAAGAGTTTGAGGTTGCTATGAGCTGTAAGAGTGACAAAGTGACTCTGTTTCAAAAAACAAACACGTCCCTCAACCCCCCCCACCCCCCACATGCCAAGGGATCTATCTGCTCAGGCAGCTCAAGTGAGAGTGTGTGTCCTGAGGCTGTGGTAACTGTTGGAGGGCAGGCAGGCTCAGTGACAATGGGAGGAGCTGGATGGATCCAGAAGTGTCAAATGACCACACATTAGGAGGGAAGTAAGGCAACAGACTCTTTATTTAATGTGGTTTAAAATACATCAAAATCAAGTCCCTGGCTGTTGTGAATACCAAAAGGAGACAAAAATGCTGTCATCACAGCTTCAAACAAGTCTGAAGGGCCAGGTTGGGCCATAAGGAAAGCAGTTACAGAGACAAAAGGCAGCTCCCTCCCCCAGGAAGGGCAAGAGGAGCAGGCAGGTACCTGCTGTCCCTGGGGTGACCATCTCTGTGTTGTGCAAGGAAGGAGGGCTGGGCAGCAGCTGCAGAATCAGCTCTGCAAGCCTTGGCCCTCCCCCATGAACACTAAGCAGCTCCACCGGCCTCTGGGTCAGCCCTCAGCAGGGCTGCTGTGATGGGGTGGAGGGTTAAATAACCATCTTTACAGAAATAACATTCTCCTACAGAAAGTGCCTGAGCTCAGCCCATGGTCCAAAAACCTCACAGAAAACAAACAACAAATTAAAAAATAAAAAAGTGCTGCTGACATCTCTCGGAATCTGGTGTACATGAAGCTCTCGGCTGGACAAGGTCTGAAACACAAGTTACTTTTCACAAAGCCATGGGCTCTGAGCCTCACCCACCTGCTGTGGTCCCCCAAGGAAAAGCTAGCAATTGGAGAAACGAACACAGCTCTTGGTCCTAAAACTGAGGTCACGTATGTGGGACCCATCTGGGTGAGAAAGGCATGAGCCTTTACTCATGGATAGGCCGCCTCCCTGCATCTGGCCCAGGACTTGGGCTAACTTTGGAAAGCAGAACAAGCAGAGCAGCTGTAGCAATTGGTTAAGATTTGGTCAGTGGAGAGGAAGAAAAAGAAAGGGCTCCCCTTCTATAGACCTGCCTGAATGCCTAGAAATGGATGGAGCTGAGAACAAAGCTTTTACCCTGCCTTGGGCCCACCTATCCCCTGTACTACCACACTGGATTCTAACAGCCCCAAGCCTTCAAGGCTGTTGAGAGGTAGCTGAAGTGAGGGAGGCAGTTATTGGGCCATTCACTGTGTGCCTCCCTACTCTGCCTCCTCCCTGCACCTCCCTCAGCCTAGCAGGGTCAGCAGCTTTTACACCTTATGTGGCATAGGGGCAGGGGGAGGGAGAAGGGCTTAGTGGAGCAGGAAGAGGCAAGAACCATTCCAAACACATGGATTCAGAGGGGAGTAAAAGGTCTTGGGAAACATTTCTCCATGGGAGAGTAGCATCTCAGCCAGCGATGGCAAATAGGGCTCCACACTCATACCACTGCATGGGGGCACCTTGATGTGAACTGAGGCTATACCATGGAGTAGTAAGAACACTGAAGCAGATTTGTGGTACCTGCCGTGGGGCAGGAGGAGAAATGGTGTGCCATTTATTTGCCATCTCTGGTCTAAGTCATAACATGATTCAGGAGTATTTAACATTCTTCATGAACCTATTTATCTGAGGGATTTACAGGCGCATCCAGTGGGTGAAGTGTGGTAGATGAAGGGACCTGCAGAACACCTAGCTTCAAAGAAACACAGCAAAAAGCTGGACCTTAACCAGTTTACCATCTTGGCCTGTGGCTCACTCAGCTGCACTGGTGCTGTAGCTTAGCTGGAGATGGGGTACTGTACTGCTAGACTGTCAGAGCTCTGGCTCCTGATCCAAGACTCATTCTGCTGTTCCAGAAAAGTGTTCTGTACAAAGACTGGCTAATACCCCAGCAAGTCTACAACCAGCAGGACTTCCAGCACACAGAGCAGCTACACAGTGTAACAGTATGAAGTAGTGGAGGGGGCTGTCTGCAGTCACTTTAGATTTCTGGTGCCCACATCAATTGTTTAGTTTCATTCCTTACCAGTCATATAAAAGCTGGGGGCTACAACACAGGAAAAAATGGAATCCCAAGGGCTCCCATTCCTTGGGCAAGAAGGTGCCAGAAACAGAATCAGGCCAAACCGCAAGGAATACACATTTGGGGGGAGAGGGAATAGGGAACAGAAACCAACCATGAAGCCGAAGGGCCGAGGTCCTCCCCAGGAATGAAACCCACAGGCATGGTTATGGCTACCAGAAACCCTTCCCTTTCTCTTACTACAAACAACCCGATCTCACCAAACAGGAAACCTCAGCACTAAGATGGCAAAGGAGCCAAGTAGGGTGGTGAGGCGGGTGGGACACTGGAGGCCAGGCTCCCAGGCACCACTGCTACAGCACCCCTCTCCTCTTTCTTCCTCAGAAGATCCTCCATGCAACACTGTCATGTGCAAAAATCAACAACAAAAAAACCTTCAGAAAGAATCCTTTGGGTGATCTCTTGTCAATCATTTGTGCAGCTAGAGAGGCACCTGTGAATGATAAGGCTACTGAGAAGCATCATGGCCTGGTCCTGGTACTACCAGAGGGCGGGGAAGCGGTGCCCAAGGGGCTCCCGGTCAGCAGATCATCCCACATAGAAATGTTCTCCAGGTCCTTTGTCCAAGGCAGGAAAGCATTTTGATCACCAGTTCTGAGTACCCTGCCAAGTTTCCACCTGGGGACATTTCTTCCAGGTCAAGAGAAGCAAAGGAGTGCCCAAGCTGCCCAAGCCCTGCTCACGAGAGAAATGTAGTCAAGACTTGGGTGTATCACTTATCATGAGCTCTGAAGGGCTGGGAGGGGTCTAAGCCTCAAATCAGGCAGAGAAATGCTCAAGTCCAGTCAGATCACTGTGATGGCAGCTACAGACGACAACTCCTCTTAAAACTTCAGCTCACAGAGGAGCTACCGACTTCATCTGTACACACCCTCACCCCCAATGCAAGCCCATTGTACACTTATCGATATAAATGCATGAGATCTTGCACAATGCCATATGTACGTAAAACTGACCCACAAAATCCAAAATTGCCAGTGTCAGCTGCCAACCAGCTCAGAACACTCTGGCCTCAGCACTGGACTGCTCAGCATGGGAGCTTTGATTGGGCCAGGCCTGGCTGGGCTGCCTGCTCCCTTCCCAGCATGCCCCAGGACCAGCCTCCCTAGGCCGTGGCAGAGGCGGGCTCCTGGAGCCCTGTCTGGCCTGATGCTTCTGTGCTCGGTGCTGCTGGGCAGCAAGGTGCTTCTGTGACTCTAGGGGAGCTGGGTGCCTGAGACCCAGGCCCCTCTGGCCTCCGCTCAGAGCCACTGTCAGTGAGGGGGCCCTGGCCACCAGCACTCAGGTCCTGTACCCTCTTGTTCAGGTCGTTGCGCTCTGTCTGCAGCGCCCGGCACAACTTCTCGAGTCGCTGGATTTTCACTTGCAGGCCCTCTAGCTCTTTGTCTCGAAGTGTCTTCTAGGAAGAGAAATGGGCATTCAGTGCCATGCCACCACTTCGTGGCAGTCAGTCACCTTAACAAGGCTGGGAGCATACCAGGGCCCCAAATTGGCCCCTTCTAGGAAACAGCTGTGGCTGAAGCCATGACTGGACTATGAATTAGGGCAGTGTGGTACAGACACAGCACATGGCGTGAAGGTCGGACAATGTAATCCTCCATTTATCCATCAGATGACCTTGGGAAAGGGCTTTACTTTTTAGCTGATTTCATCTATAAAACAAGACTGCTAATATCAAGCTCAGATCTCTTGCAAACTATGCACATTGGTGGCACCATTCTTTCTTCCATTTGCTCCCTTTATTTCTACCTCAGACCTATCACTGGGCTCCCATGGGGAAATAGCTGCTACTGCCTTTGAACTTAGACATGTGTGCAAACCCTAGCTCTACCTCATACTAGCTGTGTCAACAACTGATACAATGTACAGAAAAGAGTGATACACAATGACTGCACACTCCTAACCCCCAGCTGAAGCTAACATTCAACTCACCTCCTCTGCCATCTCAAGCAAGGCCTTGTTGCTGCTCTCCCACCTGGAACGGTACATGGTTGTTTCTTTCTCCAGCTTCTTGATCTTCTTAGTCATCTGGGTTATGCAACAGACAGAAGGAAATGGTCAGAGCTGGGATTTCTGTGCACCTGTTTCTCCAAGGTGGAGAATGATCCCAAGGGGCAAGACATTATGGGATGCCGTCAATGCCTTCTGTGCCACCTTACAACCAGGGAATCTCAAGCTAAATGGCCAATACCAATAATAAGAAATGATAAGACTGCCCCTTCTTCAGGACAACCTGAAGGGTGTACAGACCACTGAGACTTCTTTACTGGGAGAAAACCTGGGATTCCTCCTCCTACCCCACCCTTAGTATCAATCTGTGACTGTAAACAGCTCCCCACAGCCATCCCCAGGATCAGGGCTTCTAGAAGGCAGGTCTAGTGTTTGATTTTGAGTGAAGTGGTTTGTGCCCCAGCAGCCACACCCAGCCTGGATCATTGTTACCTTTTCCATCTCCTGCTTGAATGTGGTGAATACCTCGCTGCTTTTGGAAAGTGTGTTCTGGAACTCCTCAAACTTCTCTGTGTACAGGGCAAGCTGGGTAAGAAAGTATCCCACAGGTTAAGAGTGGGCTTCTCCGGAAGGCATCTCTGGTCAAAACCCTCAGACCCCTCCTTGATCATTTCATCAAACAATTCTATTGAGATACTATTTTTCCTCAAAAAACAAAAACAAAAACAAACGAAAGCTATACACTGGGAAGGATATAATCCAATGAGAAGATTTAGGCTGACGTCTTTTCTTTTTAGGACACTATTAAAATTTGCTTTAGTATTTATCTGGGGAAGGGGACACCATACTCCTATTCAATGAAGAAAAACATTTTTACAGTAGCCTTTCATTTTTTTTAATACCTATTACGCCATGCATTTACTCCTTTGCACTGGTCCTCACAGTGTGTGCCTCTCTGGGGGTGGCAGGCTGCAACTCCAGTTGAACCCAGGTGCCTTTCTCTTTGGCTTCCTTCTTTTTCTAATCATTTTCCTTCACACATTTTAGGAAACTATTTAGGCTCTTAAGAGTGCTTAGTATGCTCACCAAGAACATTAATCCTTTTGGCAAGAATCTTGCTCTGAAGTTGTTTACAATAATGCCAAGAGCATAATAGGTAGACTCTTCCAGTTCTGCCATGCTAACATATGTGGGACGTGCCTTTTTGAACAGTACCCATTTCCTTGATGTCTACAATATCACCTTTCTTATAGATATACATATATGGGGCCAAAGGAACAATTAATTCCATGGTTTCCTTAAAAATTAAAACAAACAAAAAAAAGCCTTTTAAAAACCCCATGGTTGGGCGGCCCCTGTGGCTCAAAGGAGCAGGGCACTGGCCCCATATGCCGGAGGTGGCGGGTTCAAACCCAGCCCCGGCCAAAAACTGCAAAAAAAAAAACCCCATGGTTTTGGCTCGGCACCTGTGGCTCAAGCGGCTAAGGCACCAGCCACATACACCTGAGCTGGCGGGTTCAAATCCAGCCTGGGCCCGCCAACCAATGATGGCTGCAACCAAAAAATAGCTAGGCGTTGTGGCGGGTGCCTGTAGACCCAGCTACTTGGGAGGCTGAGGCAAGAGAATCACTTGAGCCCATGAGTTGGAGGCTGCTGTGAGCTGAGATGCCAGAGCAATGTACTCAGGGCGACAGCTTGAGGCTCTGTCTCAGAAAATAATAATAGGGTGGCACTTGTAGCTCAAAGGAGTAAGGCGTCGGCCCCATATGCTAGAGGCGGTGGGTTCAAACCTATCCCTGGCCAAAAAACTGTAAAAATAAACAAACAAAAAAAACCCCATGGCTTCTAAAAGGCCTAGAGAACATGTATTGAGTAACTTTCCTTTCTTTTTTTTTTTCTTTTTGTGACAGAGTCTCAAGCTGTTGCCTTGCATAGAGTACCATGGAGTCATAGCTCACAGTAATCTCCAACTTAGGTTCAATTGATCCTCTTGCCTCAGTTTTTCTGTTTTTAGTAGAGATAGGGGTCTCGCTTTTGCTCAGGCTGCTCTCGAACTCGTGAGCTTAGGCAATCCGCCCGCCTCAGCCTCCCAGTGTTAGGATTACGGCGGGAACCACCACACCTGGCCTTTCCTCTTTCTTTATGTTCACTATTTTGGTGAATTACTACAAGATGGTGTCTCTGGTTAAAAGGGTTGGGTGACCTATACTTAGACTCTTTATGGAACACTTCACCAATCTGCATGTCAGCCCTGTGCGGGGGCCAAGCTAATATTCTCTGTTATCATTCCAATTTTAGTATGTGCTATTGAAGCAAGCACTATACTTGGCCTTTATGTTATTTTCGAATTTTCCTTTTCAAAGCAGGTGTAATTTACATAGCTAAAAACAACTTCTGTCCCCATCTCCTCAAAAGCAACACAACACCTCCAAGCTAAGAGCTCACCTAGCTACCTGGTTACCACCACACAGGTGATGGGCAGGCAGGTCCAGAGAGAACAAAGGTTCAGCCAAGGTCACACAGCAGTCAGGCAGAGCCAGTCCTAGAATGAGGGTTCCATTCCACTTCCCCCAGGATGGGGCCCAATAGAGGGACCTTGGAGGCACAGGGTCAGGTTACACAGTCTCACCTGCTGCTTCAGGTGGGTCTCTTGCTGCTTCATCAGCTCACACATCCTCTGGGACTCCACTGCCTCTTTCAGGAGCTATTTCCAAGACAGAACCCCCAGAGGCTACATTTGGTCTTTTTAGCCATAAGCACCAGACCTGCTAAGGCTTCCCACTCTCAGGCTGGTACTTGAGGAATCAGTGCCTTGTCTGGCCAGCCAGGAACCTCTTATACAATCCTAACTATGAGCTGAGCCAGAACCCAACCCACCTCCTCCCACCCCAACCCTGGGGCCTGAATCTCACAAAATCCTTCTCTCGTTGGTGCCGCTCCTCTGCCTCCTTTAGCATTTCCTGAGCCTGCTGGAGCTTGGCGTCCACCAGCTGCTGCTGCAGGTCCTTGTGTTTGAAGACTTTGTCGATGTGCTGCAGTAAAGAAGATGGTGGCGTGGCCTACTTGTCAGGAGCTCCCATGTGCACAGACCAGGGCACCCGCATAGCCTCTTATCTCAATCTGACATGCTAAACTCCCGTGTGTACCACAGGACATGGGCCTGAGTCCCTGTAAAGCCAACTACCCAATCTCACTTTGTTTCTCTGCTAGTGAGTCAGACCTGCATTAAGCACAGGGGTTTATGAATGGAATCAGCTCCCAAGAAGCCAACCAATAAATACACTCATACTTCTAGGCCAGGATGGCAGCCTTCACTTTTGCAGCCCTCTCAAGAACAGGCAAAAATGATGCCTCCACAAACGTAAGGGCCTAGCTCAGTTGGCAGAGATTTATCCTATGTATAGGCAAACTAGACACATGCATCCCAAGCTGTCCTGCTTAGAGGAATCCCGGGGACCTGGGCCAGGGGAAACTGCCAAGATGGAGAGGTGATGGACTCAAGTGCTACTTTAGAGGTAAAGTCAACTGGAGTCACAGAAATAAAAGATGTGGGGAACTCAAGCTGAACCTAATGAGAGGCCAGAATTTGTTGGGGAGGGCTGTAAATGAGGAGCAGCAGGGCCTGCTAGTCTCACACCTCCTTCTCCACAGGCAGTGCTCAGAGAGGAAGGTTTGGGGACAGAATGTAGGTCCACACATTTTTTTTTTTAAAAGATGTTTGTTTATTTTATTTTTTTGGCCAGGGCTGGGTTTGAACCCGCCACCTCTGGCATATGGGGCTGGTGCCCTACTCCTTGAGCCACAGGCACTGCCCAGTCCACACTTGGAAGTCAGTGCTTTCAATATAGTGGCCCTATGTCTTTCAGTGCCAAGAATCAAGAATCAAACTAACTGCCCTCAAATCAAAAGTATCATAAACAGCTTTGTTCCTGAGGATGAGTACAGGGGATGGGCCAGAAGAGCCCTCCTCTATGTTCTGTACACATGGTTACCACACAGACCTATGAGCCCAAAAGTGTATCCACTGCTACATATCCAGGACCTAACGAAGGGCTGGATGCAGAGCAGGTCCCCTGTCAGCCCCATAAGGTATCTGCAAGTCTTTTTTTTGAGACAGAGTCTCACTTTGTTGCCCTCAGTAGAGTGCTGTGGCATCACAGCTCATAGCAACCTCAAACTCTTGGGTTTAAGTGATTCTTTTGCCTCAGCCTCCCATGTAGCTGGGATTACAGGTGCCTGCCACAATACCTGGCTATTTTTTTAGAGACAGAGTCTTGTTCTGGCTCAGGCCGCTCTCAAACTCAAGCAATCCAACTGCCTCAGTCTTCCAGAATGCTAGGATTACAAACATGAGCCACCACACTGGCCTTTTTTTTTTTCTTTTTTGAGATAGTCTCAATTGTCTCAGGATAGAGTGCCATGGCTCAGGCTAGCTTACAGCAATCTCAAACTCTGGGCTCAAGCAATCCTCTGTCCTTAGCCTCTGGAATAGCTTGGACTACAGGCACCCACCATCACACCCGGCTAATTTTTCTGTTTTTCGTAGAAATAGGGTCTTAGTCTTGCTCAGGCTGATCTTGAATTACTTCTTCTTCTTTTTTTTTTTTTTTT
>NW_003852599.1:71079-93910 GCF_000181295.1 Otolemur garnettii | reverse complement strand
AATTACTTCTTCTTCTTTTTTTTTTTTTTTTTTATGAGACAGAGCCTCAAGCTGTCACCCTGGGTAGAGTGTGGTGGCATCACAGCTCACAGCAATCTCCACCTCCTGGGCTCAAGCAAGTCTCCTGCCTCCGCCTCCCAAGTAGCTGGGACCACAGGTGCCCGCCACAATGCCCGGCTGTTTTTTGGTTGCAGCCGTCATTGTTGTTTGGCGGGCCCGGGCTGGATTCGAACCCGCCACCTTGGGTGTACATGGCTGGTGCCTTAGCCACAGGCGCCAAGCCCCTAGCTATTTTTTGGTTGTAGTTGTCATCGTTGTTTGGCGGGCCCAGGCTGGATTCGAAACAGCTAGCTCTGATGTATGTGGCTGGCACCTTAGCTGCTTGAGCTACAGGCGCCGAGCCAGATCTTGAACTTCTAAACTCAAAGGATCCTTCCTCCTTGGCCTCCCAGAGTACTAGGATTACAGGCCTGAGACACCATAATCAGCTTTCTTCCTTCTCTTCATGAGGTAATGGGCCCAGAAAAACCAAGTGGCTGGCATGGGGGACCCAATAATTCAAATGCCTGAAGTGGCAGAAAGATTAGAGCAGCAAGGAGTAAATGGTCCCTAAAGTCCATAAGGTATAGCCCCTTCCCTGCAATTCCAAACTCTACAAAGCTCTGAAAACTGAAACTATCATAAGCTGGCAGACAAACTTGATCTGCACCATGGTAAGGCTATAGCTATAATTTAAGTGAGTACTTGGACGTTCCACTGTATAAACATTAAAACGTCAGATTTGGAGGTGCTGCCTTCAGATCCTACTGGGCTGATACACACAG
Organism: Otolemur garnettii; assembly: GCF_000181295.1. Taxonomy (NCBI): domain Eukaryota; kingdom Metazoa; phylum Chordata; class Mammalia; order Primates; family Galagidae; genus Otolemur; species Otolemur garnettii. Next base: position 93,086 of record NW_003852599.1, on the reverse strand, counting down.
CAGATACACACAGCATATGCAGGTATCTCCATTCTAAAATATAGGGTAGCACCTGTGGCTCAAAGAAGTAGGGCACTGGCCCCATATGCCGGAGGTGGCGAGTTCAAACCCAGCCCCAGCCAAAAACTGCAAAAAAGAAAAAATATATATATAAATAAATAAAATATAGATAGCTCTAATTCCAAATGATACCTAATCTCATCCTTTGGGACAAGGCACTGTGCACCTGGGGCAGCTATGTGGTTCTGGGTGAGTCACTTCTCCATATCTCTCATCTAGGAAGAATGGCAACATTATTTTTTTCTTAGAAAGGAGGAAGAAGAATGGGAGACGAGATGAAGCCTGAAAAGTATTGTCCTAGCGCCTGGCACACATCTGAAACCGCATAATCTCCTAGTCATGATCTTTGTCTGTGATCAGCCTACCTCCTCTCGTAGCTCATACTGCTCAATCAGCTTCTTGAGCCTCTCGGCCAGCTCCATGTTCTCTTGGCGCAGCTTGGAGTTGCGCTCATTGTGCTGTTCCATCTGCAGCTGAATGTCATTCAGGGTCACCTGGAAGTGTGAGGTCACCTCTTTGCGCTTCTCTTCCTCCTCTCGGGCCCGCTGCACGCCTTCTTCCTGGGCAGATAAGTCAGCCCTAGCTCCATCATCCATTGCTCCCCACCCAGCCTAATGTGACCCTGCTTAACCAGTCCATTGGTGGACTCTGCCAATAGCTCTTTCTGCTCTTAAAGTGAGGAACAGACAGGCTCCAAGATGTCATGCAACTGGGGGTCCTAATGCATCCCTCTGCATATTAGGTGATATCGAGTAAGATCTCTCCCTGGAAAAATGCAGGAACACACATAAGTGTCATTCTGATGCACCTTCTGAGGACTATTCTTCTAGACTTCAGATATATACTCTTGTTTTAGTGTGATTTAATTCCCCCTGTGCCCCCAGAAACCAGGCTGCTAAAATTTAGTAATATTCAGGGTTGGCAAACTTATGCAGAATTAGGTACTTGTGTCCCAGTTGGACACAGTTGATGAGTTTATATGTGACAGCACAGTGTCCCTAGTTGTAAGGCAATCTGGCAAAATCTATAAAAATTTAAAATCTGTATACTCTTTTGACTCAGTCATTTTACTTCTCAGATTTATAAATTCTATATAACTGGCCAAGGATACACGTAAGAATTTTCACTCCAGGCTTGGTGCCTGTGGTTCAAGTGGCTAAGGCGCCAGCCACATACACCTAAGGTGGTGGGTTCGAATCCAGCCCGGGCCCGCCAAACAACGATGGCTGCAACCAAAAAATAGCCAGGTGTTGTGGCGGGTGCCTGAGGTCCCAGCTACTTGGGAGGCTGAGGCAGGAGACTCGCTTGAGCCCAGGAGTTGGAGATTGCTGTGAGCTGTGATGCCACAGCACTCTACCCAGGGGGACAGCTTGAGGCTCTGTCTCAAAAAAAAAAAAAAAAGAGTCCTACATAAAAGGACATAGAAAGATAGGCATTGTGTAAAATAAGAAAAAGGAATAGGATATGAAACAATACATGTATAATAATTTTGTTTACAAAGTGGTATGTAAAACTTTACATATAAAAAGGAAAATTAGAAGGCTATCTACTTAAATTTGCTTTATTTTTTTTTTTTGAGACAGAGCCTCAAGCTGTCCCCCTGGGTAGAGTGCCATGGCATTACAGCTCACAGCAACCTCCAACTCCTGGGCTCAAGCGAGTCTCCTGCCTCCGCCTCCCAAGTAGCTGGGGCTACAGGCGCCCGCCACAACGCCTGGCTATTTTTTGGTTGCAGCCGTCATTGTTTGGCGGGTCCGGGCTGGGGATTCGAACCCGCCACCTTAGGTGTACATGGCTGGCGCCTTAGCCGGTTGAGCTATAGGCGCCGAGCCCTTAAATTTGCTTTAAACACAGGCTGAGCCAACCATAGGAGATGCAAACACAGCAAGAATCCATGATTCTGACTGATCAACCTCTGGGACAAAAGCTGTTTGTCAGGACTGGACCTCCATCACCCAGGGGACCATTATTTCCCTGAGGAATACTGAGGCCAGCCACTGCATTTTGGGTTCTCTTAGCCTTTGCCTCATCTAATACAAGCATATGTCAAATGGTTACAAGTAGTTCTCTTTAAGGTAAGGCATCATTGGGGAAATGTATTTCTACACTACAAGCCTATATTATTTTTTATCCTCTAGAGATAGGGTCTCGTTCTGTCAACCAGGCTGGAGAGCAGTGACCCAGTTATATATGGTCCACTGTAACTTTCTGAACTCCTGACTTCCAATGATCCTCCCATCTCTGCCTCCTGAGTAGCTAGGACTGCAAGCACTGCCACCAAGCCTATCTCATTTAAAAAAATTTTTTTTTCTGGAGACAGAGTCTCACTCTGTCATCCTGGGTAGCATGTTGTGCTGTCCTAGCTCATAGTAACCTTAACTCCTAGGCTCACGCAATCTTCCTGCCTCAGCCTCCCAAATAGCTGGGACTATAGACATCCACCATTAGGTCTGACAAATTTTTCTTTTCTTTTTTTTTTAAGACAGAGTTTTACTTTGTCGCCCTGGGTAGAGTGCTGTGCTGTCACAGCTCACAGCAACCTCCAACCCCTGGCTTAGGAAATTCTCTTGCCTCAGCCTCCTGAGTAACTGGGACTATAGGTGCCCGCCACAATGCCCAGCTACTTTTTGTTGCAGTTTGGCCAGGTTCAAGCCCACCACCCTTGGTTTATGAGGTCGGCGCCCTACCCACTGAGCCATAGGTGCTTTCCATAAATTTTTCTATTTTTAGTAGAGATGGGGTCTTGCTTTTGCTCAGGCTGGTCTTGAACTCCTGTTGTCTTATTGTTCCTCTTGCTAGAGTACAGTGGTGTCATCATAGGTCACTGCAACCTCAAACTCCTAAATGGAAACAATCCCCCTGCCTCAGCCTTCCAAGTAGTTGGAATTGCAGTCACACACCACTATGCCCGGGTGGCTAATTTTTCTAGTTTTTATATAGACAGGGTCTTTTTTTTTTTTTGCAGTTTTTGGCTGGGGCTGGGTTTGAACCCGCCACCTCTGGCATATGGGGCTGGCGCCCTACTCCTTTGAGCCACAGGCACCACCCCTATAGACAGGGTCTTGCCCTTGCTTAGTCTGGTCTTACACTCCTAAACTCAAGTGACCCTCTTGCCCAAAGCGTTAGGATTACAGGCATGAGCCATTATTGCTTTACTTTTTAAAAGGAAGGCCCAGCAATGAATAAGTGGAAGTCAAGGAACCAGAGTGGCCTATTCTGGGGGTGGCAAGGTCAGGGTCCCAGGGCCTACCTTGAGGGAGCGGTTGTGCCGCTGTAGCTCGCGACACAGGCTCTCAAGCTTGCTACGGGCCAGGACGGCTTTGCTGTGCTCGCCACGGAGGTGGTCCTTCTCCTGTACCAGCTGGCTCTGCTTTTTCTGTAGGAGCTTCATTTGTTTCTGTGAGTTTCGGTGCTCCTCCAGCTAGGGATGGGGATTAGGATGGGAGCGGCATGTGAATGTCCTTTTTTTTTTTTTTTCCAAAAACAAGAGTTTCACTGTATTACCCACAGTAGAGTGCCATGGCACCACAGCTCATAGCAACCTCCAACTCCTGGGCTTAGGAGATTCTCTTGCCTCAGCTTCCTGAGTAGCTGGGACTACAGGTGCCTGCCACAACACCTGGCTATTTTTTTGTTGCAGTTTGGCCGGGGCCAGGTTCGAACCCACTAGCCTTGGTATATGGGGCCGGTGCCCTACCCAATGAGCCACGGGCACTGCCTGGCATGCGAATGTCTTTTTTTTTTTTTAGACGGAGCCTCAAGCGATCCCCCTGGGTAGAGTGCCATGGCATCACAGCTCACAGCAACCTCCAACTCCTGGGCTCAAGCGAGTCTCCTGCCTCAGTCTCCCAAGTAGCTGGGACTACAGGCGCCTGCCACAACGCCCGGCCATTTTTTGGTTGCATCCATCATTGTTGTTTGGCAGGCCCAGGCTGGGGATTCAAACCCGCCACCTTAGGTGTATGTGGCTGGCGCCTTAGCTGCTTGAGCCACAGGCGCCGAGCCTGGTATGAGAATGTCTTATGGGTTTTCCTCATGTTGTCACTATGTGGCTCTAGGGTCTCCTGAGCTGTCCTACCATGCACCCTTAAAGGTTGCCACTACACTGGTACTTTACCAACTCTTCCCCAAAACTCAAAGGTTCCATCATAGGGATATAGAAATGGACACTGACTAGGACAAGCAGGGGCCACACAGCCAGCAGACACCAGTTTATAATCTATACTCAACTCCAGAGACAAAGCTCTCAAGACACTTCAGATCATTGCACTGCCCCAACTCACTGAACACTCATGCCCGAGGATGAGACCACTTTCTACCCTGCCTTGTGCCTACTAAACTATCATTCTCTTTTCTTCCTTCAAAACTTTAGTACTAGGTATAGCAGTGCTCTTTCCAACACACACTAGTCTCATTCTTTTTTCTTTTTTTGGAGACAGAGCCTTTAAGCTATCGCCCTGGGTAGAGTGCTGTGGCATCACAGCTCACAGCAACCTCCAAACTCCTGGGCTCGAGCGATTCTCTTGACTCTGCCTCCCAAGTAGCTAGGACTATAGGCGCCAGCCACAAGGCCAGGCTATTTTTTTTGCTTGCAGCCATCATTGTTTGGCGGGCTGCGCTGGATTCGAACCTGCTGGCTCAGGTGTATGTGGCTGCTACTTTAGCTGCTTTAGCTACTTTAACCATACGCGCCGAGCCCCTAGTCTCATTCTTGGCCACTTCCATACCCACAGATGATATTCCTAGCTCCCTAGCCTCACAGTCTTTAACCTCTGCCATTATCCTTTCCCTAGCTCAGCTTTGCCCCAGCACTGGAGCAACTTTGCTTGAAGAGTCTCACTTTATAAGATCATGCTTATAATCTCACCACTTTGGGAGGCCGATGCAAGGAGGCTTGCTTGAGGCCAGGAGTTTGATACCAGCTCAGGCAACTTAGCAAGCCCTGCAAAAACCAAAACAAAATCAAAAGGTCCAAAAACCAAACAACACCCTTCCCCCCACCAAAACAACTAGCCAGGTTTAATGGTGGGTGCTTGTAGTTTCAGCTACTCAGGAGGCGGAAGCAGGAGGACTGTTCGAGCCCAGGAATTTTGAGGTTGCTGCGCACTCCAGCCTAGGCAACAGAGCAAAATCTCATCTCAAAAATAAATAGATCCATGACAAATTTCAGATCCTTCTTTGCTAGTAATTCCATTAAAATGCTCATGTTATTCACACTCTTCTTCCTGAAAACTATTTTGTCTTTCTCTTCAAATCTTTCCTGCCCTAGCTATAACATCTTTATATCCCTGAAAACATTGATGTCAGAGGAGCAGAGACACAAAGTCTACATCTGCCAGTCACCCAGCCTCTGTCCTCTCAGCCACACAAATCTAGCTGAGTCCTGACCAAGGCCAAGCTGCCTGTTTGTGTACCAGGCCTGAGCCCCCTCATCTACTCAGAACACCACTCCAGCAACCTACTTCTACCTCTCTTACAACAGCTATGTTTCCTGGCTGGATAAATTTAAAAGTGTGGTTACCTTCTTTATATCTTTTCTTTGATCTAATCACTATAATAATCCCATTAGGCAGGTATGACATCCCCCATTTTACAGATGAGAAAAGTTCCTTATAGGAAAATACCAGCTAACAAATGTAGATGGAATAAAAGAATTTAAAATAAATAATTGGGCCAGAACTACCCATGGATGAATCTGTTAATTCAAATTCTGATGGGGAACCTGACAAAAAGGAAGAATACATTTTGTATTTCTTGTGCTGCAACTTCAAGTATAAAGTACTATCTGTTAAGAACTGCTGTCAAAAAATGTTGAACCTGAATTGTAACAAAGCTTTAGAGATAACTTCCACTTTAGTAACAGGAATTAAGGTTAAATGCTATCACGAAGATGACAAAGCTAGAAGGGGGAATCACACAGGACAATTAGTCTGGGGCCTTCAACATGTCAATGTCAAGGGGAGAAGGGAAGCAATCAGAAGACTGCTCTGGAGTCAAAGGAAAAGGAGTATCAGGTGACTAGTATCAACTTTATCTTTTTTTTTTTTTTTTGAGACACAGTTTCAAGTTGAAGCCCTTGGTAGATTGCATGGCAGCATACCTCCCAACAAATTCCAACTCTTGGGCTCAAGGGATCCTCTCGCCTCAGTTTTTCTATTTTTAGTAAAGGTGCGGTCTCTTTTGTTCAGGCTGGTCTTGAGCTCCTGAGCTCAAGCTACCCACCCTCCTCGGCCTCCCAGAGTGCTAGAATTACAGGTATGAGCCACCGGCTCAGCCTTAGTATCAATTTTGTCAAGTGTGATAATACCACTGGGTGTATTCATATTTGGAGGAGATACAGAAAAGCACACAGGAGCAAGTTTCCAGGACTAAGGCCAGGATCTAGGGCTGGCCTCAGAATCATTCTCTGAAAAATTTCTTCCACGGAATGTATAATTTCTCCTCTTACCGTCAGCCCCAAAAAGGCTACCTGGGAAGTGATTCATTTAACAGATGGGGAAAAAGTTGAAAAAGAATTAAGCCACCCGCCTGGCCCCTGCACCCCCAACCCCATGCTAGCTGGCCTATTGATTTTCCAAAGGCAGGAAAGGTGCCAGCAGGAGGGGGAAACTGACCAGTTCAGCATACTTCTTGCACAGAGCTGCCAGCTTCTCCTCAGGGGTACTCAGTGTGTTCAATGTCTGCATCAGCAACGTGATTTCCTTCCCTGAAAAGCACAGGAAGCAAAGGCTGACCCCCTTTCCTCTGGGGGTCTCAGACACATGAGCCCTCCCTCCCCTGTCCACAGAGCCATCATAGAGCACATGCTAATTTATTTTTATTTTTTATTTTTTTAAGAGACAGAGTCTCACCTAGAGTCGGCCCTGGGTAGAGTGCTGTGGCATTACAACTCACAGCAACCTCCAGCTCTTGGGCTTAGGTGATTCTCTTGCCTCAGCTTTGCAAGTAGCTGGGACTACAGGCACCTGCCACAACGCCAGGCTATTTTTGTTGCAGTTGTCTTTGCTGTTCAGCTGGCTCAGGCTGGGTTCGAACCCTCCAGCCTCAGTGCACGTGGCTCACACCATAATCACAGTGCAACAGGAGTTTGAGCCTTGGTCTTCTTTTCTTTTTTTAGACAGTCTCATCATGTTGCCCTTTGCAGAGTGCCGTGGCGTCACAGCTCACAGCAACCTTAAACTCTTGGGCTTAAGCGATTCTCCCAAGTAGCTGGGACCACAGGTGCCAGTCACAACGTCTGGCCATTTTTTGTTGCAGTTGTCATTGCTGCCTGGCTGGGTTTGAACCTGCCAGCCTGGGTGCATGTGGACGGCACCCTACCCACTGAGACACAGGCGCTGCCCGCCTCAGGCTCCTTAAGTGCTAGGATTACAGGCCTGATCCAGCAGCCCAGCCTCAGGGTTTCTGTTTCAATGCAAGGAAGGATCTTCCAATAGAGGTAGGACCCAAAACAAAATAGGTCTCTTGGCCTCCTTGATAAATTAAAGTCTTGTCAATACAGGTAGCATTAACAGTGAACTTTAAAATAAAGATGCCTTCCATATACACTTTCCTAAGATTATAAGGAGCAGGGAAATAAGGAGTCAGACATGGGTATAGTGTCATCTGGACAAAATTCTTTTTCTTTCTCTCTCTCTCTCTTTTTTTTTTGAGACAAAGTCTCCCTTTGTGCTTTTTGTTTTTGGTAGAGTGCTGTGGCATCATAGCTCACAGCAACCTCTAACTCTTGGGCTCAAGCAATTCTCTTGCTTTAGCCTCCTGAGTAGCTGGGACTACAGGCATCCGCCACAATACCCGGCTATTTTTTTTAGAGGTGGGGTCTCGCTCTGGCTCAGGCTGGTCTTCAACCTGTGAGCTAAGGCAATCTACCCAGCTTGGCCTCCCAGAATGCTGGGATTACAAACATGAGCCACCACACCTGGCCCTCTAGCCAAGATTCTTAAACACATACATGTATACATACTCTATCAAATCTGTCACTGCCTTTTCTCCACTGTCTATGCCTCAGTTAAGGGATTGTCCCTCTGTCTCTCTGAAGGCTCTTAGAGATCTGCGAAGAGACTGCAAATCACTGGGACATAGGGCAGACCCAAACCACAGACGGGTTCTATTTGGCTCTTACCACTTTAGCTGCCAACTATTAAAAATCTAGACTTTTCATATAACTCTATGTATTTCTGCCTTTTTATTAAAAAAAAAAAAAAAGTCTGGCTGCACCCATCCTACAGTTTTTCTCTTAATTAACAAGGTGGCAGGCAAGCCTTTGGGTAAAGTAGGCCCTCTCTTGGATTGGCTAGCCTGTTTGTGTGTAGATATTTGTATTTTCAGCCCTGGCCTAGTCCAATTCTTACTGTGGAGAAGTGGAAACTAAGACCTAGAGAAAAGGGACATGCCCAAGGTCATATAGCAGATAGAAGTGGTACAGGTTGGCCAACACCTCCTGATCTCTATTTTCTCAAAGAAAAAGCAGGTTGGATTCTTGCCCTGACTGCCAGGAGGCCTAGTATAGTGAACATCTGCACACCTCTCTGCTGTGGCCCCATATCCCAGGTTTGATTAGACTAGGGTGAACTGCTGCTCTGAGTATAGTTTACTCTGAATTCTGGCAGAGAAGGGTATCCAAGGAAAGAACAGGTCCAGTCTCCCTCCCCTCAATAACCTCACAAATAGCTCACCTAGACCCTTGGCTTTCTTCTTCTCCTGTGGCCTTCGGTGGTCTCGGTCTCCAACCTCATCACTTGCCCGGATCTCTTCTGTGCCTGGCTCCCCCTTGGAGGTCTCTTTCTCTCCATTTACTACTGGAGTCCCTGGCTCAGGTTCTCCATTTCTTGCCACATAGGTCCGGGTCTTTTCTGAATCTTCAGGTTCAGTGGGCTCACCTTGTGCCCCATCCTCACCTGGGCCTCCCTGACTGTTGTCTACACAGTATGTACTCAGTATGTCTTCCAACTGGCGGCTCAGCTCCTCAGAGACATCACTAAGGGCTCCAGATTGAGCAGTTTTGGCTTGAACTCCTACAGCAGGATGAGGGGTAGAGCAAGAAATAAGATTGTTATGCCACTGGCTGGGATTTTTCAGCCCAACCAAACTTACCAATTTGGATTAAATGTTGCCTAGCTTTTTTCTTTTTCTTATGAAAAAAAAGAAAAATAAGAGTGGAGTACAATTCAGCTAATTTAGTTCATGTCAGAATTTAGATACAAATCCAGAAGTGGAAAGGCTTTGAGTAAAATAAAAAATAAAAAAAAAAAAAGAAAAAAATTTAGATTTAAAATATTTTTTAAATTCAGGAACCATAGCTATAGTTGCTTAACTTCTCTAAGTCTCAGTTTATTTACTTATAAAATGACCTTTTCTCATTGGCCCCCAAATACATTTGTTATGAGAATAAAACCAGTATATAAAGTACCCAGCAGAGGGCTGGCATGTAGCAACTTCTATCTCCTTCTTCCCAAAGGCCAATTCTTGCTATTCAAATAGTTCCAGAAATGCAAGTATGAAAGGCAGCTAACCACTGGTGACTAACGGAATCTGGACTTGCTGATTGGGGGTCTCATTTAACTGCCACCTGATTTAATCATGTCAGAACCTTCTCTCAAGAATTCTGATTCTATGCATTGAATGGGAGCCTCTACCAAATCCCCAAGAAAAGGTGAGGATCAGGGCCTCAGCAGTGTCCTCTCCTCCATTTCCTCCTCCTTGGGTAAACAGTGGCCTCAGTCTCTAACTCCCAAAGCTAGGCCGGTACCACAAACTCCTCCCCCTGCCCGCTGGCTGGCACACACCCTCCGTCTTCCCAGGAGCCTGGCTGCTGGAACCTTCAGCTTCTGTCGCAGGAGTCGGCTGGCTCTGCCGCCCCGATGCTCCCTCAGGTCCTGCTTCCGGTTGTCCCGGGTTGCTTTTCGGGTTGGATTGTTTGGCAGCCCCATTCTTTTTGTCTTGGTTCTTCATTGTGATTTGCAATGCTGGATTAGGAGCAAATCCTTTAGAAACAAACACTGTTGCTATTTTCTAGACTTCGAAATTCTTCGCAGCCTAGATCAGAATTCCAACACCCGGTGCACAAAGCTTCCTTAAATACACAAAGCTGCCGGCCTTCGCCTGAGGGAACCAACGGTTCCCTCGGTCTTGGCCGTCCAGGGGAGCCTGGCGTGCCCGGACAGGTTTTCAGGGCGCTGCTCCGGGAGCTGGGGAGGTAAGAGGCCGCTTTTCCCCCAAGCCACTTCCCGGCACAACATGGCCCTCTCACAACGGGCAGAGCGCGGGATTGGTTTAGGGCCGCAGACTGACGTGGCGGGACGCTCAAATCCCGTCCCCCCCCCCCCAACGTGGGTCCCAGCGCGCGCGCGCACAAACACCCACGCCCCGCTCGCTCTCTCACCGCGCGGCACGCCCGCGCAGGCGCACAGGCAACGCTCCGCCACCCCCCACACCTCCCGCCCCTCCTGCAGCCCACGCGCAGAGTTGCAGTGATTCCTCCCTCTGCCGAATGGGTGCAGACCTACAGACCCTCCGATTGTCTTGTCCCGCCTGCCGTGACCGTACGTACCTCACTGCCGACGTCCTTCCCCGCTCCGGCCTCACACCGGAAACCCTGGGTAACCGCCGCCGGTAGAGCCGCCTGCTCCCGCCGCAGCCAATCAATAGCTGGCATGGGCGCGGAGCTTGCTGGGAAAGAGGGAGCGAAGGCGGCTTTTGAGGCGGGCTAGTCGGGGAGACGAGGGGAGGGAGCCGACTACAAGTCCCTGCGTGCAGCGGGGCGGCGGCAACTCCCAAGATTCAGAAGAAAAGGCTTTAGTTCTGAGTGTCGGAGAAAAGCTGGTCATTCTGCGTGGCAACTTGCCTTCCTTCACCGAGTTATGACTCAGCCCTCAAAGCCTTGCTCCTGGCTGTTGTTTCCTGGAGGTTGTCTTTGTTATGAATATCCATAATTCTAACAAGGAACTCTTGAGACTCAGGAAGAGGGACAGTCATGGGCTGGGACCCAGAAGACCTGTATTCTGGTCCTAACTTAACTAATTTGCTGTGTAACTGGGCATTCTTTTCTCCCTGGGCCTCAAATTTTTTAGTCAAAAGGAGTCCTTTAATAACAACATCTTTGAAAGTTTACTGTGCTTTTCTAGTTAATGCCCATTTTATAGAAGATAGATAGTAAAGCAAAGGTTAAATAGCTAAAGTGCTCAAGGTCACATGGATATTGAGTGGTTAAAGCAGGGAGGGATTCATAATCAGGAAGTCTGACAACATCACTCCTGTAACTTAGGCTATGCTGCCTTTTCTCCAGGAGAAATCACCAGGGCTTGTTTCCTTGAGGCAGAGTCAGGGTAACTTGGGAAAGTAGGTTACTCCCCCCCCCCCCCAATTCATCAGCTAGTTGGCAGTCAGTTCCTCGGGCCTCAGGGGTCCCTGACAGGGAGGTTGGCCTCAGGCAGATTCCTAAGTCCCTTCTCTAACTGTCTTACTCTCTACAAAGGCTTAGTTGCGCTGGCGATAAAGCTGGGGGGAAAAGTCAAAATTTCTTGCCAAATGTAAGATCGCCCACCTTTTTTTTTTTTTTTGAGACAGATTTTGCTTTATAGACTGAGTAGAATGCAGGTGTCATCGTAGGTAACTGAAACTTCAAACTCCTGAGTTCAAGCTATTCTCCTGCCTCAGCCTCCATAGTAGCTGTAACTACAGGAGCTGGTTACCACTGCAGGGCTAATTTTTCTATTTTTAGTAGAGATGGGGTCTGTCTCTTGCTCAGGCTGGTGTCCAGCTCCTGGGCTCAAGCAATATACCGGCCTCAGCCTCCCAGAGTTTGAAGATTACAGGCATGAGCCACTTCTCCCATAGGAAGGTCACAATTCTTTATTCCCATTGCCTATAGATAATAGAATAAAACCCAACAATCCTTGCTCCTGGATTTGAAGCTTAAGTGGTTTGGCTTCTGCCTATTTTGTATAATCTTCACCATCCTGTCTGCCTTTTTGCTCCAGGTGCACTTTTACTGTTTATGGGATTTTTCAGGGTTTTGCTGATGCTCTTCTGCCTTCCAAAATGCCCTTGTGGCAAAAACAAACTATCTTTTGAGGCCCAGCTCAAAAGTAACTTCAGAGCCTTCCCAAAGTGTTCTGCAATCTGTGCTTGCTTCCTATGTCTGGAGAGAGTTGTTACAGCATTAGGTAGTGAGGTGTTGAAATTACTATTTGCTCAGTCTGAATTTTGGAAGAACTGCTGGCTAAATGGTGTAGTGGCAGAGTCTAGCATGAAGTTATGTATAGATAGAGATTGTTGTAAATTGCTGTGCTAACTGGGCATTGCTAATCTTAGGGCTCTTAATTGATGAATCTCTATGGGAAGAGGTTGTTGTAGCCAAAGATAATAAATAAGAAAAAGGTATGTATGGGGTAAGAAGTGGAGGGTGGAGCAGAAAGGTCAATAGTGGTCTAAAAGGGGTAGGGGTGGCATTATGAGTAGAGCAGGGAAGAATAATTTTTGTTTTTGAGACAAAGTTTCACTATGTTGCCCTTGGCAAAGTGCTGTGGCATCACAGCTCACAGCAACCTCAAACTCTTTGGCTTCAGCAGTTCTCTTGCCTCACCCTCCCAAGTAGCTGAGACTACAGGTGCCCTGCATAATCCCCAGCTATTTTTTTGTTGCAGTTGTTGTTTTAGCTGGCCCGGGCTGGGTTTGAACCCGCCAACTTCAGTGTATGTGGAGGGTGCTGTAACCACTGTGCAGCTGCAGGCCACTGAGCCAGGCAAGAATAATTTTGACAAGTTGCTTTTGGCGGGCTTGCTCACGCCTGTAATCCTAGCACTCTGGGACGCCAAGGTGGGTAGATTGCTTGAGCTCAGGTGTTCTAGACCAGCGTGAGCAAGAGGAAGACCCTGTCTCTAAAAAATAGCAGTGCGGTGGTGGCAGGTGCCTGTAGTCCCAGCTACTCAGGAGGCTGAGGCAAGAGAATTGCTTAAGCCCAAGAGTTTGAGGTTACTGTGAGCTATGATGCCATATCACTCTACTGAGGGCTATAAAGTGAGACTGTCTCAAAACCAACCAAAAAGAAAAGGCCGGGCGTGGTGGCTCATGCTTATAATCCCAGCACTCTGGGAGGCCGAGGCGGGTAGATTGCCTGAGCTCATGGGTTCGAGACCAGCCTGAGCAAAAAAAAATTGAGACCCTGTCTCTACTAAAAATAGAAAAACTGAGGCCAGAGTATTGCTTGAGCCCAAAAGTTTGAGGTTGCTGTGAGCTGTGACACCAGGCCATTCTACCCAGTGTGACAGCTTGTGACTCTGTCTCCAAAAAAAAGTTATTTTTCCTTTGCTATAAAACAGCATATAATAACAATATTAAAATTGTCAAATTCAGGCAGACAACTGGCAATGGTAGTTATTGGAAAATAGAGCAGCTCTTGCAAATTACTTCCATACAGAAACCCAAGCCCAATAGTGCCAGATAGTATTTGCTGTCACCCTGTAAAGTGCTGTCACCCCGTAAAGTGCTGTCGCATCACAGCTCACAGCAACTTCAAACTCTTGGGCTTAAGTGATTCTCTTTGCCTCAGCCTCACAAGTAGCTAGGACTACAAACACCCTCCACAATGCCCAGCTATTTTTTGGTTATACTTGTCATTGTTGTTTGGCAGGCCAGGGCTGGATTCGAACCTGCCAGCTCCTCTGTATGTGGCTAGTGTCCTACCGCTTGAGTTACAGGCACCAAGCCTGGATAGTATTTTTCAAGATAGCTATTCCTTGATTTTTTTTTTTTTTTTTTTTTTGAGCAGAGTTTTAACTATGTCACCCCTTGGTAGAATGCTGTGACATCATAGCTCACAGCAACCTCAAACTCTTAGGCTTAAGCAATTCTCTTTGCCTCAGCCTCCAAAGTATCTGGGGCTACAGGCGCCCACCACAATGCCTGCCTATTTTTTTGTTGTAGTTGTTGTTTAGCAGGCCAGGGGTGGGTTTGAACCCGCCAACCCTGGTCTATGTGGCCAGCACCCTAACCACTGAACTATGGGCGCTGAGCCTATTCCTTGATTTTTAAAAAAAGTTGGCAACTAGTTAAAATTTAAAGATACACAGCCAGCCAGAAACTTCCTTTTGGGTTCAGTGAACTTTTTTGGCTACTTGTCTGTTATCTCTGCTTTAGAAATTGATGAGAACTGAAGGGAGGAGTTTGTGAACTATTGACTACAGGCTCAGGCAGTGCCTGTGGTTCAAAAGGGTAGGGTGCCGGCTCCATATGCTGAAGGTGGTGGGTTCAACCAGCCCCAGCCAGAAAAAAAGACAACAAGCTCAAAGGGTTGTGGAGTGGTGCTGATGAAACTAAATCAAAATCATTTGGAGAAACTACAGAAAATGCAAACTATAGTGACACAGATTAGTAGTTGTTGGGGGTGGGGTGGGGCAGGAAATAGGGATTCCCAAGTGGGAAATTTATGACTTAGGAGGTGATGGATAGAGTAATAATCTTAATTGTGGTGACTTTATGATTGGATACATCTCAATTTATCAAATTATATATTTTATGTATGATTTATTGTATGTCAATTATATTTCAATAAAGCTGATTTTTTTTTTGAGATAGTTTCAGTATGTCACCCTTGGTAGAGTGCTGTGACGTCATAGCTCATAGCAGCCTCCAACTCTTGGGCTTAAATGATTCTCTTGCCTCAGCCTCCCAAGTGGCTAGGGCTACAGGTGCCTGCCACAATGCCCAGCTATTTTCTTGTTGCAGTTGTCAGTTTAGCTGGCCCAGGCCAGGCTCAAAGCCAGCCTGGGTGTATACGTCTGGTGCCGTAACCACTGTGCTACAGGCACTGGGCCAATAAAATTGATTGCCCTCAATAAAGTGCTGTTGTATCACACAGCTCACAGCAACCTCCAAACTCCTGGGCTTAGGTGATTCTCCTGCCTCAGCCTCCCAAGTACCTGGGACCACAGGTACCCACCACAACGTCCAGCTATTTTTTTGTTGCAGTTTGGCCAGGGCCAGGTTTGAACCCACCACCCTTGGTATATACCCACTGAGCCACAGGGACTGCTCAATAAAGCCGATTTTTTAAAAACTGTTATAACTGGCAGGTTGGTATCGTTCTTTTTTTTTTTTTGAGACAAGAGTTTCACCGTTGCCCTGAGTGTAGTGGCGTTGTTTTAGTTCACTGCAACCTTAAACTCCTGGGCTCAAGGGATCTTCCTGCCTCAATCTCCCCAGTGGCTGATATTAAACCTCCCTGCCACAACACCCAGCTAATTTTTCTATTTTTAGTAGAGACAGGGTCTTGCAATTGCTCAGGAAGGTTTTGAATTCCTGAGCTCAAGCAATCCATCACCATGGCCCCCAGAGTGCTAGGATTATAGGTGTGAACCACTGCACCAGGCCAGGTTGGTTTAAGTCTTATTTCCACTGTTGAGCTACAAGTTTACACATCTTCTCAATCACTTCCTAAAAATCCAGTCTAGGGTCACTCCAAGCCAAAGAGGACAATTTAGAACTTTGCAACATGTTTTTATTTTTGCTTTATATCTATTACAGTGTTTCAAACCTAAAGAAATACATTTTCTCTTCAAATTTGGATGTGTATATAAATATCATTTGTCTGGACTCAGCACACTCAATGTCACTGTTTCTTGGCCTATGTCTGCTCTGAAATCATCAAACTTTGTCTGTCTACCCAGGGGCCCTGAGAACATGGAAAATAGCCAGAGTTTATAGTTGTTAGAAAAATAAAAGCAAATTAATTTGGAAAGAAAAACTGGGGAGGAGGATTTAATTCACCTTCCTAGGGTCCAGAACTGGAAACCCAAGCTGTTCTTACAGGACATTTGGTCTGTGGTGTGGCTGGGACCCCATATACCCTTTCCTCCTTGAATAGGTCAATCTAAGGCAGCTCCCACAAAGCTGGCTTAAAAAGTCGTTACCCAACTCCAGAGTATGAAGGTTCATGTAGATGTGAACTCTTTAAGGACATCCTCTGCATCAGAGGTTCCTAGCCAGTGTTAGGATCTCTGCGCTTACTTCCTTCACTGCTTAGGGCATGGCATATTGTTATAGGAGAGCAGGTAATGTGCTAATGGGGACATCAGAAGTCAGGCTGGTCCAGAAGAAGATAGATAGGTCCAAGCCCACTGAAATACACTATACAAACCTTTCTCCCATAGTGTTCTGGGCCCCAAATTTAATGCTGCCTCTTCTAACTCTCATAGCCAGCTTTATGTCTGCAAAAAAATGCCCTCTCAGAGGAAAATTAACAGCTTTAATTAAGAGATTTGGTTGGTCTTAATCTCAGATTCTTCCCTTGCAATGGTCTTAATCTGGGGTTGGGGATAGGGGATAAACAATGGGATGACTGAATTATTTCTGAAGGCCTTGGCCAAAGAGCAGCTAGTGCCTACCACATGGATATCAGTAGGGCCAAATTCTCAGCTTGTTGGCTTGACAAAAGAATGCAAAAGCTACAACAGAAAAAATACTGGACAAAGGCTGGTCTAGTCTAGAATGTGCGGTGCTAAATGATTGTGGAATAAATTTATTTGGAGCAATCTCTCAGTCTCACACTAACTTCCAGGACAGCACTACCTGGAAGATGTTTCCCATGGCTTGGTGCACTGTGCACTGCGCCCTTCCCCAGGCTGCCATGGAGGCAGGCAGGTACAAACATTCCTGAGACCCCCAGCCAACCTGATCTTCCTACTGGTTCCCTGGACTATGTGCTGGGACATGGAGAAACTGGCCTCCTATCTTCAACTTAGAATCTAGAATCTGAGTCCATAAGATGAATCTATTGAAGAATACCCAAGATGATGGATATAAAAGTGAGTGAGTCTAGGAGAGAAGGGACAGGAGAGAAGGCCTGAACAAAAAAGCTGGGGCCTTCAAAAGAGGGAGATGTGGGGTGAGGTTAGTATTGCTAGGCTTCTTTCTTTCCTTTTAGTTTGCTAAAAACAGGTACAATTCTAGGGTGGGGAGGGAAGGCAGGTAGACATGAGAAAATGGAAGTACAGTTCATTCTGATACAGTTTTCTTTTTAAACTGGTTTGGCTTGAGAGAAATAGAAAGTCTGTGTTGAGTCTTCTATTCCTCTCTTAACTAAATATAATAGCAGCTATAATCTGTGTAGTTCAGCTTAAAAAAAGAAAGAAAGAAAAGAAAAAAATAGAGCTCCTGAAGGATGGTTTCCAGGGCAGAGAGTTGAAAAAGTAGATCTAGAGCTTCTAGATAAGGAACAAACCCAGGGTCCCCCCCAGACTGTCATCAACCACCTGTTCCTTGGAGGGGTCATTTGTGCCCACTGACCCAAGTAACTAGACTGGCCAGTTGAGGGTGGGACCCATGTGGTTCTGTCAGAGGGTTGTAGCAGCCAACATCAAGGTCAGGTAGCCACTGGGAGGCTGGGAACTGAAAGGAGGCTTCTAAGAACAGAGAACCTGTTAGTACTAGAAAAGACTGGGGGTGAAATGCCTAGAGGGGTTGGCAATAAAAAATAGCTGGCACTGCTCAAAACAATAGTTGAATACATCAGCTAAGAAAAAGACTCCTTGTCCCTCTTAATCTATACCTAGATACCTCCACCTGCATCAGAGATCTTAAAATGGATATACTAGCCATAAGAGGATGCTAAAAGCATGCCTCAACTTACAAGCTATTCCCTACAACTGGCTGGGGAGCCCCTCTGTCCAGGCAATAAACAGAAATCTGCCAAAAAGCCTTTGACCTCACATAGGCCAGGGTGTGGGGTCCAGATGGGGGCTGTCCATGCAGAGTGGCTCAGAAGCCTGGCCTAAATATTTTGCTTCAAAAAATGACCAATAAAGAGAAGTATAAAAAATGATAGTACTGCCTCTGTCAGCTGGAAGAACTTCATTTGTTGGTTGAAAGGGGTTAGAGGAAGATAATGGGGGAAAATGGTCTAGGGAAGACATAAATGAAAGCTCCTAGAGGCAATTTTTCTCTGAGAAATCTGTCTTCACATTGTGCCGTCAGTAGAATTTAACCTTTGAAGTCCTTAGAGAAAAATGGCTTTAAACAGCAGCCAGATGACAAAAAAGAAAGAAAGAAAGAAAGAAAAAAAAAAACTTTCATCTGGTACAAGACCTAGAGCTGAACCCAAAATAGATTTTGGTGAAATTGCTGGGAAAGTAGGGTGTGTATGTCTTACACTGGGAATTTGGCCCCAATGTCAAGGATTTAACTACTGCCTGAAATGTACAGAGAAGATCCTACTAAATTGCACTACCCTTTGGATAAGAATGATGGGGAGATGGTGGATTAGAGCTTTTCTTTGAACTATAAGAGAATAGTTTTGTAATGGAGGTAGAAGGCCAAGTGAAAAAAAGGTCCTGCTCCCTGACTCCCTGGGAGATTGGGGGTTGGTAGCCATCTTTCCTAAGCTGTGAGGAGCATATGACTAAACAAAGCAGTCCAACATTGGTGTGATTTTTCAGTGACAGCTGCCCGCCATAAACCAATTTCCTCAGAAAATGGCTTTGGAGTCCAGCTTTAACACTAGGAGAGGGTAAATTCAAGACCAATGGCCAAAATAAGCACTGAAGTTTAGATCTGTAAGAGGGGCATGGATTTCACCTGAGCCAGAAGGGACTGTGCAAGAATGGGAGCCAGAATGGCATTGTTTCTAGGGGAGGAAAAGTTCAGGTTGGAGCAGGACACCACAGAGGGGAGGCAGGAGTAGGGCAGATTGTGCCTTCAGCGCCACAGTTGGTCTGCACTTATCTGACAACTTCCTCCTCTACCATGTCCAACAACTGAGCTTTATCAGAACATGTAATCCATCCAGAGGCATAGGCACTGCACTAGCTTTACTCAAAGAGAAGGAAAAGACATCCGGATTATAACTATCACCAAGAAGAGAAAACTGAAACCAGGTACAAGGATCCCTAACAGGGAAGGTATCAATAGCTCTCACAAAGGAATTCAGGCTGCTAAATTTCTGGGATAATAGGAAACACAGCCATGTGTGATAACTTACATGTATTGAGACTGAATTTGAGAAGACAAACTACTTTCTGGGTTTCCTGCAGCAGTAAAGACTAGAGTGGTCAACATGGATAGGCCCTGAGGACATTGCTGCTACTTTCAGGTGCTAGGGCAATCAGACCATGTGACCTGCTTTATAAACGTTCCAGAGTTGAGGGTTGGTCCCAGGTGGTGGTCCAGAATCCAAGCAGAAAAGAAATGGACCACACTCAGGCCTGAGCAAGGGAGCTTCCACATTTGTTTTTGGTCTTCCACACGGTATCCTACTTACAGAAATTACAGATAGTTCTTCCTCTTGAGACCAATTAAGATTGACCTACCTAATATATAGAATATAAAAAAATACAGAACTTTTTTGACATTCTCTCCTTTGGAAGTAAAATATACATGATCCAACTATGGAAGAGGAAGAAGAAGAAGAAAGGCCAAAGGCAAGGATCCCTGACTATCCCAATATATGACACTCTCACTCCAGCCTCCTCTGCAATTTATAGGTCACCAGGACAAGGACTTTCTCCTCAGGAGAAAGGAAGGACCATAGCCCCTGTCTTGAGCTTAGGAGAATACAGCCACCTCAGAGGTTCGTTCAACCCTGAGGGGAATTTTCAAGTAAACAAATGAAGTTGGGTCGCACCATTTGGAAGGTGGGTAGGAAACACGGGATCAGTAGCTACATGTGGGAAGCCCTGTCTGAAGGCCTATATTCCTCCCTCCCCTCCACTCCCACTGGTATACTTGCCCTAGTAAAGTTAGGGGGATCTCCTAAACTAAAGAGATCTGGGCAAGGGGTTAGAGCTCGGAGAGAGGGGCCTATTTCATGGTAGCCTCCCCATCTGCCCCTAGTCCCAGACAATGCTGGCAGCTGGGATTCCTAAACCATGAACTCATGGCTCTTGGGAAGAGCAATCTTAATACAAGAAAAATGTGCAAAAAAAAAAAAAAAATTAAATAACGCAATCCAAGCATACAAGATTAATATTCTGTCAGAGCAAGAATACTTTGTTTTGGATTTCTCCCTTCCCCTCCCACCTCCCACCTCTGGAATATTCCATCTGCTCAAGTACCCAAGATAAGAGTTATACAGATCAGGGCAGACGACTGGGAAGGATGAAAAAGATAAAGGGGAAGTAAGTCACCGCTAAAGGAAAAAATAAAAATAAAAAAAGGTGCAAATTGATTACCTTAGTCCTCTTTTGTCTACCCCTGGGCTCCCGGGTTAAAGACATGTGTGCAGCCAAAATATAGTGTAAGGAAGAAAAACCCAACACGTCCCCTTCTTGTCACAAAACCCAAATGTGAGCCTCAGATGGTTCTGTCTGTCCAGAGGGTACGCCCTCCAGGGAAGGGGGCGGAGCAGGTCAAGAGCACAGTCTCCAGGGCAGCAGAGGTGTATGGTGGCTGAAGGTGGGGCAGCTGGTTTCCCGCCCACCAGAGGGGCTGCTCTTCTGCTGGTTGGTGGTGCTTCCCATCCCCTCCCCTCCCCGGAGGCAGATATTATAGCTGGAAACCCTCCATGGGGGCCTCAGGCTGCTGGAAGATGAACTGCTGTTGTGTTTCATCCACTTGGGGAGCCAGGCTGCTATCATCATCTTCTACACCAAAGTAGTGCTCAATGAGGTCGAAGGCTTTCTGGTAGATCTCCTGGTTCTCGTGGCTCTGGAGAAATTCAATTTTATCCAAGCCTACGGGAGCAAGAAGGAAGGAGAGAGTGAAGTGTGGGTACTTTTCTATCAGATGAAACATTTATCTATTTTTCCTTCCCTGACATATGTCAGTGCTTACAAAGACAAGTAACATAATCAGATCATTCTTGGACCTTTAAGAATAGAGTCAAGATCTTTTCCCTAGGCTCGGGTCAGTAGCACAGAGGTTCTGGTGCCAGCCACATACACCAAGGGTGGTGGGTTCAAATCTGCCCTGGGCCAGTTAAACAATAATGACAACTGCAACAAAAAATAGCCAGGCATTGTGGTGGGCACCTGTAGTCCCAGCTACTTGGGAGACTGAGGCAAGAGAATCGCTTAAGCCCAAGGAGTTTGAGGTTGCTGTGAGCTGTGATGTAACAGCACTCTATCTAGGGAGACATAATGAGACTGTCTCCCCCAGCCCCCAGAAAAGATCTCTTCCCTAAACTACAGAATTCCAAAGGAAAAGAGACCAAAATGTGAGTTAAAGAGGTTCTCTTTCTTTTCTTTTTAAGACAGAGTCTTATTATGTCACTCTGGGTAGAGTGCTCTGATGTCACAGCTCACGGCAACCTCTAACTCTTGGGCTTAAGTGATTCTCTTGCCTCAGTCTCCCAAGTAGCTGGGACTACAGGTGCCTGCCACAACGCCCAACTACCTTTTGTTTACAGTTGTCATTGTTGTTTGGCAGGCCTGAGCAAGGTTCGAACCCCCCCAGCTCTAATGTGTGTGGCTGGCGCCCTAGCTGCTAAGCTACAGGTGCTGAGCCTTTTTTCTTTTTTTGAGACAGAGTCTCACTATGTCACCCTAGGTAGAGTGCCATGGTGTCACAGCTCAGAGCAACCTCAAATTCTTGGGCTTAAGCAATTCTCTTGCCTTAGCCTCCCAAGTAGCTAGGACTATAGGCACCTGCCACAATGCCCATCTATTTTTGTTGTTGTTGCAGTTGTCATTGTTGTTTTAGCAGGCCTGGGTTGGGTTTGAACCCGCCTGCCTCCATATATGTGGCTGGTGCCCTAACTACTGAGCTATCAGCACTGAGCCAGTTAAAGAGGTTCTAGTCCTGATTCTGCTTTAAACTAGCTGCATGGCTACAGCAAATCACCAGCCTCTCTCCTCACAGATGGGTAAGGAGTCAATCCAATACTTTTCTCCCTTCTTTCTTTTGAATTGGGCAGCAGTTAGAACTGAACATGGTTCAGAATGCTCCCTAGCACTCTTACTGGAACTTGCTAGAAACTCTCCTGGAAACACATGCCTTCTTTTTTTTTTTTTTTTTTT
>NW_003852599.1:69213-70428 GCF_000181295.1 Otolemur garnettii | reverse complement strand
ATGTGGACACTATCATACACTCCTCTTCCTCACCTCCAGTGTCTCCTTGGTTGTAAGATTACCACTTGAACACATCATTTCCCTAAAGTTTTTCAGAGGCCAGGCACGGCGGCTCACACCTGTAATACTACCACTTTGGAAGTACTGCATGAGGTCAGGAGGTTGAGACCAGCCTGAGTAAAAGCAAGACCCTGTCTCTACTAAAAATAGAAAAATTGCACGGCACCTGTGGCTCAAAGGAGTAGGGTGCCGGCCCTATATGCTAAAGGTGGCAGGTTCAAACCTAGCCCTGACCAAAAACTAAAAAAAAAAAAAAAGGAAATCCAAATTCTAGCTCCACTCAAGCTACTTAGTACTACACCTATGGTATCATATGAAACTCTGTGGATGATGTAACTTGGTGAGAGCAGGAGTTCTTAACTGTGTTTAGAGATATAGACTCAAGTCTCACAGAAGCTATGGATGCTCACCATGTATTCCCTCACACATGTATACCACACTGGAGGCCTAGAGTCCCCAGGTTCTAGTCCAGAGTCTCTCTAAGTGAGGGAGAGGTAAAGGTGGGGAGAGGGCACCTACCATAGGCTTCCTCGATGAGGCCACAATAGGGATTAACTCCTGAGCCACTGCGCTTGCCTTCTTGCTCTCCAAGCCGCAGGATGTTTTCCAGTCCGTTGAGGGCCACTTGCACAATCTTTGAATCCATGACAGTCAGCAAATCACACAGGGGTTTGATGCAGCCCAGTGAGACCAGGTACCTGAGGGCCAGAGACCAAGCAAGTTCTAAACTAATGCAGGGGAAGTGAAGTGCTGGGCAGGTGCGTTGGCTGGTGTCTCCCTCATACATGTCGATATTTCAGCAATCCACTGTACTACATCTTTTCTTTTTTTTGAGACAGAATCTCACTGTCACCCTGGGTGGAGTGTCAGGGCATCATCATAGCTCTCAGAAACCTCAAATTCTTGGGCTCAAGCAATCCTCTTGCCCCAGCTTCCCAAGTAGCGGGGCCACTAATGCCCAGCTAATTTTTCTAGTTTTAGTAGAGATGAAGTCTTGCTCTTGCTTAGGCTGGTACTGAACTCTTGAGCTCAAGCAATCCATCTGCCTTGGCCTCCCAGGCGTAAGCCACTGTGCCTGGCCCACTCTATTGAGTCTTGATGACTGCTGTTCTCTGTCTCTTTTTCTCCACCTTCCCATTACTATAGTTCATTTTA
>NW_003852599.1:66431-68202 GCF_000181295.1 Otolemur garnettii | reverse complement strand
GGCGGGTCCGGGCTGGGGATTCGAACCCGCCACCTTAGGTGTACGTGGCTGGCGCCTTAGCTGGTTGAGCTATAGGAGCCGAGCCCAGATCTACTACTTTTAGAAGAAACACCACTTCGCTCTTGCTCAAGCTGGTCTTGAACTCCTGACTTCAAGTGATCCCCACCCCAGTGCTGCCTAGGCCTCTCACAGTGCTTGGATTATAGGAATTAGCCACTGTACTAGGCCTCCTAAGGCTTTATATACAATGAGTATACATATTCCCCCTAAGTAGGCAAATGAAGGGTAAGACACTTTTTCTAACTCCCAACACTCCTACTCATGGTCAGATAGTGGAAACTAACATAAGAGTACACACACAAAATAGCTTCCTATTTGCTTTTCTCAATTCTCATCCCCAAAATGATCTCTCAAACAAGTTATTTTGATTGAGCCACAGCAAGTTTTACCCTTCATTTGTATGAATAATCATAATTGCATAGATTTCAGTCTTTCGGAGGGTAGGAAGAGATAGAGGAAGGACCTATATCTATGTCATAGGATTCTCTTCTCGAGGAGGGAAAAAAGATACCACATATCAGAGTCTACAAGAATCAATTCAAGATTCCAGTGTACTATATAGCAGCAAACCAGTTAAACCCTATTGTAGCTGGACTAGGTAGGGGGTATATCTATCCAAGCAAAAGCAGTTCAGAGGTCATCTGTAAACTGTAAGCAAACAGGGGAGGACACATACCATTCAAGGCCATGGGAAAGGAAGAGGATACCTGATCTGCTCAGGAGTTCCTCCTGATGTGGCATTTGTGATGGCCCAGGCTGCCTCTTTCCTTGTACGGAACTCTGCTTTCTGAAGGATTTCGATCAATACAGGGAAGATATTTGCATCTATAACAGCCTGAGAGAGGAATGAGAGAAGGAGGATGGAGGAAAAATGTCACTTCAAGAGGAAAAAGCAAATCCAGCCCCCAAATGAGGTAAGACTTAGACATTATCCCCCTTATGATGGTTCTCTTTTGTTCTTCCCATATAAGTGATAAGCTACAGGTGAACCAACTTCAACTACACAGATTCTTTGACCAATAGCACATGCTGACTCTACTTTCTAAAGGTAAAGACATTCTTTTTTCCTAGAAGCAAATATCCCATCACCCTCATGTTACTATGTCTCTCCACCCTTCCACTTCCTTCTTATACCTGTATTTGAGCCCTGTTGCCAGCTGTGATATTTGAAATGGTCCAGCAAGCTTCCTTCCGGATTGACTCCTTGGGGCTGCTCAACAAGTGAAGAAGGCAAGGGAGGGCTGAACAGTTTAGAATTACCTAGAACACAAAAAGCACAGGAAAAGAAAAAGAAAAATTAGATAAGGGCTGGGTGCAGTGGCTCATGCCTAAATTCTTAGCACTCTGGGAGGCTGAAGTGCGAAGACTACTTGAGCTCAGGAGTTCAAGACCAGCTTGAGCAAAAGTGAGACAATCTCTACGCTGGGCATTGTGGTAGGCACCTGTAGTCCTAGAGACTAGGGAGGCTAAGGCAGAAGGATTGCTTAATCCCAGGAGTTTGAGGTTTCTCTGAGCTAGACTGACGCCAAGGCATTCTAGCCTGGGCAACACAGTAAGACACTATCTTTAAAAAAAGAAAAAAAAATTAGATAATCTGAACTTAACCAAAATTTAAAACTTTTATACATCAAGATATCAGAATAGGCTCGGCGCCTGTGGCTCAAGTGGCTAAGGCGCCAGCCACATACACCCAAGGTGGCGGGTTCGAATC
>NW_003852599.1:61640-65451 GCF_000181295.1 Otolemur garnettii | reverse complement strand
AAAAAAAAAAAAAAAAAAAAAAAGGAAAGAAAATAGTGTTAGCAAGGCTATGGGGAAACTAGAACATGGTACATTGCTAGTGAGAATGTAAAATGGTATAGCAGTTCCACAAAAATGTATGGTGGCTTCTCCAAAAATTTAGAATGATCATACAATTCAGTAATTCCACTTCTGCGTATATACCCAAAAGAACTGAAAATAGGGACTCCAAAAAATACCCAGGCACCAAAGTTCATAGCAGCCTTATTCACAATAGTTAAAAGACAGAAACAACCCAAATGTCTATCAGTGGACACATGCTAAACATGGATGAATCTTAAATAATTAAGCTAAATGAAATAAACCAGATGAAAAAGGACAAGTACTGTATGTTTCCACCTTTTTTTTTTTTTTTTTTTGAAACACAGTCTCATTATGTTGCCCTTGGTAGAGTGCCATGGTGTCACAGCTCTCAGCACCCTCAAACTCTTGGGCTTAAGTGATTTTCTTGCCTCAGCCTCCCAAGTAGCTGGGAATACAGGCACCCTCCAAAACATCTGGCTATTTTTTAGTTTGTTTGTTTTTGTTGCAGTTGTTTAGCCGGCCTGGGCTGGGTTCGAACTCACCACCCTTGGTGTGTGGTTGGCGCACACACTGTGCAACCGGCGTGGAGCCTCAGTTTCCACTTATATGAGAGACTGGAGTGGTTAAACTCAGGGCAAGTTGACTGATGGTTACTTGGTGTTGTAGGGGAGGGAAGAATGGGAAGTTACTGTTTAATGGATACAAAGTTTGTTTGAGATGATGAAAAAATTCTGTGGATGGACAGTGGTGATAATGAAATGAAAACGTGAATGTACAAATTCCACTTAAATTATTAAAATGGTTTTATATTTGGGTGGGTGTGTGTGTACACATACAAATGACCTAGACAATGAGTGTATGGATTCAATAGAGACTGCTCACCTGTAAGGAACCTGTCAAGAATCCCACAGAATTATGGTCAACTATTCAAGACCCTAAGAATACCCAGATCTCCACCCTTTGAGCAGGAGAATGTTATTTACTACATCCTTACTGGAGGGGTTATTTATACAAGATTAATACAAGATAGTGGCCAAGGGGCCCTAAAGAAAGCAGGGCTGGGGTTCCATAGCTTTCAGTATCTCAAAGGGACCAAGACTTAAACTTAACTACAATGTTCCAGGCAGTTAAGTCTAGTTATTGCATTTAGTTTTCCTTCTCAAGCACCCATTGGATGATGTTTTGTTTCCAATTTATAGAAGAAAGGGAAGTAAGTTTCCTATGATCACATAGAGTGACAGAGCTAGAACTTTTCATTCCCTGCCTATCAGTACTACAGCCCTTGGCAGGGTGGCTTTTGTCCACAGTGCACTCCTATAGTTGGTCTAAGATCCTGCACCCTGCTTCTCCTTACCTGGGTCTGGATGTCATCCCCGGTGACGATGTTACCCACGGCTCTCAGGGCAGGGGAAGCCACTTTATAATCATTGTGCCTACAAAGGAGGGAGATGTGATCAGCATAGAGCCAACACACCATTTTCAGCCCTGCTGACCACCCAATGTTGGCAGCATTCTCGTGGCTCCAGACTTCTGACTAGGGCAGCAAATTGCTAACTGCAGATCTTTAGTCTGCACTTGGAGCAGCTTGGGGAACCGGTACCTTTTCTGAGACCACTTACATTAGCAGCTCTACCAATCTCCGGCAGACTCCAGAGTCTATGACCGCCTGGATCTTCTCATTTGGGCCATCAGACAGATAAGAGAGGGCCCAGCAAGCATCTGCCAGCAAGTCTGAATCACTGCTGAAGAGTAGGCGAGACAGTACCGGCAAACAAGGAGAGACCTGTTGGAAGCAGATTGGGAAAGATTCATACAGAACAGGGCTACATCAGCTCCATCATTAACTCTAACATTGCTACCCTCTCTTCCCCAAATAATTCTTGACTCCAAGGATCTTTCCTACATAGAACCTTTAGGCTTACCTTTTTAATTTACTAGCTAGGACAGATTACCTAATTCACTGACAAGTGCCTCTTTCAGCTTCCCATGATTTGAGAGTACCCGTAAGACTTTAAAAACTCCATATGAAGGAACCTGTCATTACTTGGGGACTGGTAAATAGCTCTCTCACCTTTGCAAACTCTGGGGGTGGGTTCTTCCCTCGGCAGAGGTTTGACAGGGCCCAGACTGCGTTCCGTGTCATTGTCAGTCGTGTTGACTTGGTAAGGAGTCTGAAGGAAACAGCAAAGAGACATCCTGAGCATTTGGTGCCTTGGCATAAGACTACTGCAAATGAATCCTGGGGCCAAATCTAATTCAATCCCCCAGACTCTAGTAGCCTGTCTGTTTCTTCTTACCCATAGGCCTATGTTAACAGAGCAGCTATAGTCTGGAAGGTCAACCTCTGCAGAGTAGTGTTGTGCAAGACCAGATGTTGTTAGTTAATACCATAGATAACAGGGACAAAACAGAGGCTAGATCTTGTAAGCCTGTAAAGCTTTTAAGGTAGAATGCACTGTGCTCCTAACCCTGGCCACAAGCCCAGGACAAGGAGTAGTATTCTCTTTGGAAATAAAAAGTAAAGGACTATCATTGAGAGAGATTTTAGCCTTGCAACATGGAATGATTTTTCTGTGAAGGGTCCAAGAAAGTCATAGTGGTAGCCTATGAGACTGTGGTCTCTGCAGAACAGTTCATTCATCTGTTTTGGTTTATTTATTTATTTATTTATTTATTTGTTGAGACAGAGTCTCAAGCTGTCACCCTGGGTAGAGTGCCATGGCATCACAGTCCACAGCAACCTAAAACCCTTGGGCTTAAGCAATTCTCTTGCCTCAGCTTCCCAAGGAGCTGGGACTACAGGTGCCCGCCACAACATCCAGCTATTTTTTGGTTGTAGTTGTCATTGTTATTTGGCAGGCCGGGGCTGGATTTGAACCTGCCAGCATTGGTATACGTGGCTGGCACCCTAGCCGCTGAGTTACAGGCACCAAGCCTCTGTTTTGGTTTAGATATAGCTTACTCTAAGGGTGTGTGTGGGAGGGATTAGAGAGGGATTCTCATGACCCTTCATGGGGTCTTGGGATCTGTGATTTATAGCAGAACTGTCCAATGTACCTATATATAACTCTTTGGCAAATGAATGCCTTCTGTAGAAGTTTGGATTTTTCCAGATGGGCTAGTTTTGCCTCTGTTTC
Organism: Otolemur garnettii; assembly: GCF_000181295.1. Classification (NCBI taxonomy): domain Eukaryota; kingdom Metazoa; phylum Chordata; class Mammalia; order Primates; family Galagidae; genus Otolemur; species Otolemur garnettii. The sequence goes on along the minus strand of NW_003852599.1, from coordinate 62,251 downwards.
CTCGCTCAACAATGAGGGAGATATGACCAACACCTGGATCTACAGTGCTATGAAGCGAGGAATAAAATATGCCTTGGCATAGCCAGTGGCACAATCTTCTTAATCTCAAAAGATACTTATCTTTTACTAGGGCAATCAGAATACATTTTTAGAGTTTTTGTATTTACCTATTATCTTTTTTGGGCGGGGGGGGGGCCCAGGGCCGGGTTTGAACCCACCACCTCCAGTATATGGGGCCAGCAGCCTACTCCTTTGAGCCACAAGCACCACCCTTACCTATTATCTTAAGGGATCAAATAAACTGCTCATAAATGACCTGTCATATGGCCATGCTATATAGATACCCCAGGTGCAGATGATTATAATTACTCACGTTAACAAAGGATTAAGGATGGAACAGTTCAAGACGTAATCTCGGCAAGCAGAGCTGTCTCCAGCTATGTTTCCCAGTGCCCAGACTGCCTGAAAAGGGGATGATGGAACTGTCACACATAGAGCCTGGTAGCTTCTATGAGTGCTTTATATCCATGACTACACAATGAGTACCCACCAGGCTGAGAACCATGTCAGGCTCAGGAGACCTCCCTGTTTACTTTTTTTTTTTTTTTTTT
>NW_003852599.1:57836-60425 GCF_000181295.1 Otolemur garnettii | reverse complement strand
TGTTGTCTGGCGGGCCCAGGCTGGGGATTCGAACCCGCCACCTTAGGTGTATGTGGCTGGCGCCTTAGCCACTTGAGCCACAGGCACTGAGCCAGTTTGTCTATTTTTAGTAGAGATGGGATCTTGCTTTTGCTCAAACTTGTGAGCTCAAACAGTCCACCCACCTTGGCTTCCCAAAGTGCTAGGATTACAGACATGAGCCACTGTGCCTGGCCAGAAACTTGCATTCTTATAGATGCCTTGGACTAATCCTAAACGTGGCAAGGGAGAAGAGATCTTACTACTACTCCCCACTTCTATCCAACAGCAATAATTCAGTAGGAGAACTGAAAGCTGTATGTTTATTGCCATGATTTGTGTCTTTGATTCTACTACTACTCCGACAACAAATGTATGGAGTTTTCCCCACATCAATAACCAATTCTTTAATATTGTTGTGTGTCCAACAATTTAATTCAATTCTGACACTAACTCCTGGAGTTAGCCAAAGCCCCACAGGTTAAGGCCCCACAAGACTGCTCCCACTTCAGACACCAGTTTCAAGTCCTGGAGGTCAACCGTACTTCTAATAAACCAGCTATAAATTTCATGATCCCTTCATCACCCTCCTCAGTTTGATAATTTGCTAGAGATGAACCCAAAAAATCACTTTACTTTACACTTACCAGTTTATTAAAAGGGTACAACTCAAGAATAGCAAAATGGAAAAGATGCAGAGGGCAAGTAGGACAAGGTATGCAGGGAGTAGTGGGTGAGGCACAGAGCTTTCATGCCCTAGGTTACCTTCCCAACACATCATCATGTTCACAACCTGGAAACTCTCCCAATCTCATTGTTCAAGAATTTTTATTACCCTCCCCCCAGAGAAAGATAGATAGACCCAAGGTTTCCCACTTTTAAATCCTATGTTTGGTCCTTCTAGTGACCAGTTCCATTCTAAAGCTACCAAGAATGAGTTACTTCATTAGCATAAACTTAAGTGTGTTTCAGAGGGGCTCAATAAATAAAAGATACTCCTATCACTCAGTAAATTTCAAGGGGTTTTGTTTTATTTTATTATTATTATTTTTTTAGAGACAGAGTCTTACTTTGTCACCCTCAGTAGAGTGCTGTGGCATCACAGCTCACAGCAACCTCCAGCTCTTGGATTTAGGTGATTCTCTTGCCTCAGCCTCCCGAGTAGCTGGGACTATAGGCGCCCGCCACAACACTGGGCCATTTTTTTGTTGCAGTTTGGATGGGGCCGGGTTTGAACCCACCACCCTTGGAATATGGGGCTGGCGCCTCACTCACTGAGCCACAGGCACTGCCAACTTCAAGGGTTTTAATAGCACTGTACCAAGAATAAAGAAAAAAGTGAAATACATATTTTTATTATACTGTAAGTACCATCAAGAATTAAGACAAATCTATGTATTACCTGTTCCTGTACATCCTCAAAGTCTGAATTAAGCAGCTCTATAAAGATGGGGACGGCCCCTGCGTCAATGACAATTTTGGTTTGCTGAGAGGTTCCAGAGGCAATGTTTGTTAGAGCCCAGGCAGCTTCAAACTGAAAGTGAAATTAAGCCATGATTGAAAAGTCATTCCAAACTGAGCAGTCATGCCCATCAGCTGGTTCAAAAGAGTAAGCATCTTACCCATGACTTTAAAAACACACACACAAAATATAAACCTTTCCACTCCTCCCTTTGTTTGTTTGTTTATTTAATGAATTTTTTTTTGCGACAGAGTCTCTCTAAGTCGCTCTTGGTAGAGTGCTGTAGAGTCACAGCTCACAGCAGCCTCCAACTCTTGGGCTTAAGCAATTCTCTTGCTTCAGCCTCCCAAGTAGCTGGGACTATAGGCGGCCACCACACACCCAGCTATATTTTGTTGCAGTTGTCATTATTGTTTAGCTGGCCTGGGCTGAGTTCAAACCTGCAATCCTCGGTGTATGTGGCTGGCACCATAACCACTGTGCTATAGGTGCCAACCCCCTCTCTTAGTTTATTTATTTACTTTTTATTTTTTGAGACAGAGCCTCAAGCTGTCACCCTAGGTAGAGTTCCGTGGCATCACAGCTCACAGCAACCTCCAGCTCCTGGGCTTGAGTGATTCTCTTGCCTCAGCTTCTCAAGTAGCTGGGACTACAGTTGCCCACCACAATGCCCGGCTATTTTTTGGTTGTAGTTGTCATTGTTGTTGGCAGGCCTGGGCCGGCTTCAAACCCGCCAGCTCTGGTATATGTGGCTGGCACCTCAGCTGCTAGAGCTACAGGTGCGGAGCCCTTCCCTTAGTTTAAATGGTGGGAAGAGGCAGTGATGGTGACGTAATAGGAGAAGAAACTGGGCTTCAATGGTTTAGCTCTGCACTACCATAGCACTCATGGGTCCCTGGGGAAGTCACTTTTTTATTTCCTGAGCTTCATTCTCTTCGCTTCTGAAATGAGAATTAGAAGAAGATGTATCTCTCAAAGTCCTTTGTTTGTTTGGTTCTTTTGGATAGTATCTCATTTTCTTGTCCTGGGGTAGAGTGCCTTGGTGTCAAAGCTCATAGCAACTTCAAACTCTTTTTTTTTTTTTTTTTGAGACGGAGCCTCAAGCTGTC
>NW_003852599.1:54154-55230 GCF_000181295.1 Otolemur garnettii | reverse complement strand
ATCATTGTTGTTTGGCGGGCCCAGGCTGGATTCGAATCCCCCACCTTAGGTGTATGTGGCTGGCGCCTTAGCCACTTGAGCCATAGGCACCGAGCCTTTTTTTTTTTTTTCTGAGACAGAGTCTCACTTGTCACTCTGGGTAGAATGCCATGGAATCATAGCTCACAGCAACCTCAGAATCTTGGGCTTGAGCAATCCTCTTGCCTCCGCCTCCTGGAGTAGCTGGAACTACCGGCCCCTGCCACAAAGCCCAGCTATGTTTTCTATTTAATAGAGACTGGGTATAACTCTTGCTCAGGCTTTTCAACTCCTGACCTCAGGCAGTCCAGTCTATTTGCTGTGGCTTCCCGTAGTGCCAGGGTTACAGGCCTGAGCCACAGTGCCCAGTCTAGATAACTTTTTTCTTTTGTTTCCAGAACAGTCATCTTGGAATGGATACTTCTGATTACTGTTATGAGCGTTCCCAACCTCCCTCTTGTAAGGTGGTTTTAATAATACCTGCTCATATTTGAATGTTGGAATGCTAAAGAGTAAAGCCAATTTTTTTTTTTTTTGAGACGGAATCTCACTTTGTTGTCCTTAATAAGAGTGCTGTGGTGTCATCACTCACAGCAACCTCAAACTCCTGGGCTTAAGTGATTCTCTTGCCTTACCCTCCCAAAGTAGCTGGGACTATAGGCACCTGCCACAATGCCCAGCTATTTTTAGAGATGGGGTCTCTCTCTGGCTCATGCTGGTCTCAAACCTGTGAGCTCAGGCAATCCACCCACCTTGGCCTCCCAAGTGCTGGGATTACAGGCATGAGCCACTGTACCCATCCAGTAAAACGTAATCTTAATTTAGGTACACTCACCTTTGGCTTACTGAACATAACCAAAGTCTGGTTAAGGGAGAAAGGAAAGCCCAAGGGATGAACAAACCTAGTCTACATGTTTCCCTTCTGAGAAAATCCAGTAGTCTCTTCATGGGAGGACTGCTTAATGTATTAAAGCAAGAGGTATTTTCCTATTATACATCAAAAAAAATTTTTTTTTCGGCTCGGCGCCTATAGCTCAACCGGCTAAGGCGCCAGCCAC
>NW_003852599.1:49257-51754 GCF_000181295.1 Otolemur garnettii | reverse complement strand
TTTTTTTTTTTTTGAGACAGTGTCTCACTTTGTCACCTTAGTAGAGTACCATGGTGTTATAGCTCACAGTAACCTCAAACTGTTTGCTTCAAATGATTCTCTCGCCTCAGCCTCCCAAGTAGCTGTGACTACTGATGCCTGCCACATGCCCAGCTCTTTTTAGAGATGAGGTCTCACTCTGGCTCAGAATGGTCTCAAACCTGTGAGCTCAGACAATTCACCTACCTTAACCTCCCTGAGTGCTAGCCTTTAAATGTTTCCTCAGATATTTCCAGAGATGAATCCTTGTTAACTCTCTTTAAGCTGACCAATTACAAAAGGGTCCATGGAGAAAAAAGCATAGCCTGGTTTACTAGTTATGACATGAACTGCCCATTTTCTATTCTTAGAAGCAAGTACTTCCCAAGCACTGTCTTACCCCAGTGGTGGAGCTCACATAGGAGTCCATGAGGATACTATCGAACATGGCAGCCTCTTCATTAATCAGCTCTACATTTCTCCGTTTAAAAAGCTGAAAGTAAAGTAAAAAGACAATAGTACGATTATTCACTGCCCAAAGAAAACAAAGGACAATCCAATGTTAAATTATGACATAAATGGTAAGGAAATACTAGAGTAGCTGACAAAATGAGGTCAACCTTTATACAGTAGTCCCCCCTTATCCACAGTTTCACTTACCATACTCTCAGTTATCCATGGTCAACTATAATCCAAAAATATTAAATGGAGAATTCTAGAAAAAATCAATTCCTTATGTTTTAAATTGCCATTCTGAATAGTATGGTGAAATCTCACACTATCCCACTCTGTTCCTCCTGGGATATGAATCATCCCTTTGTCCAGTGTATCCATGCTATATATGCTTACTGCCTGTTAGTCACTTAGCAGCTGACTCAGTTGTCAAACTGTAGTGCTTGTGTTTAAGTAACCCTTATTTTATTTAAAAAGGCCCCAAAGTGCAAAAGTAGTGATACCAACAATTCAGATATGCCACAGAGAATCTGTAAAGTGCTTCTTTTAAGTGAAAACACGAAAGTATAGGAAAAAACATAGTATACGTAAGGTTCAGTACTATCCATTTTAAGGCATCCACTGGGGGTCTCGGAACATATCCCATGCAAGTAGGAAGGGACTACTGAATACTCACAGAGAAAAATATTCAGGGGCTTTACCTTTCATGTTATATCAGAATTGTTTGCATTTTTTAAGAGATCATTTTTATAAGGAAAAAAATATTTAAAGATTTCTATGCCCTTTGTAAAAAAGGTGATGTATACAAAAGGGCTTGAAAGAGAAGAATAATGGTATAGCAAGTAAGTGAGAAAAAAATAGGTTAGGTGACTGAATAGGTAGACCTGATCAAGGCACCAATATGGTGGTGGTATGGGATAGGAGTGCAGATGGTGAGATATTAACATAGCCTCAGTCCTAGGGACACTTACAAAGAGCAAACTCAAGAAAATAGGAAGCAGGGCAGCCCAGAATGGCTAATGAGCCTCTTTAAGGTGTCTGGCTCGGAGCTAGGTATTGAAGGCCAGGCCTAATACTGACTGCAGCATGAAGAAGAAAAAAAGCACACATAAACAATGTCTAAATTGGTCTAACATGTGGAAAGGAGATTCACTTGAAGCTCCCAACATTTTATTATAACAATGGAAATTTGATGACTGGTCTACTAAGCAAGCTACTTTGCTAAGTGTGCAAGGTGAAGGCCATTCATAGGGGCTGGATTGCTTTCCTGAACAATATGTTTGAGAATACTCTGGTTAACCCACTTGTTGCTCTCGCTTCTGCTTCCGGAGCTGAATGCCCTCTTCCTCTCTTCTTCGCCTCATCTCCTCAGGGTTTAGGGCATTGTTCTTATAGCTCTTCATTCGATAATTGTCTTTCCCTGGGCTCGCCATGGTCTCTAGAAGAAAGGAAAATACAAACACATTGCTAACAACCCTTAAGAGCACAGCATTTCCTTTTCAGCAGACTTCTGTCTCTACCCACCCTGCACCTTCCCCTATTCCATGGAGACCACAGCTGTCAAGGAGGCGTACTACTCTCGGTACACACCTGACATGTCTAACACCACCCCTACCCACACACACATGTACCTAGAGTCTCCTGTAATCATAAATGACCTCTTTAAATAGGTGGTATTATAGCAACTGGTATAAGCATGGTAGTTAAAGGTGTGGGGCCTGGAGCTAAATTATTTGGGTTCAAATCCTGGCTCTACTATGTATTAGCTGTGCAACCTTGAACAAGTGCTTTAACCTCTATGCTTCAGAATTTCATCTTTAAAACAAGGACATAACTAGGTGGTGCCTGTGGCTCAGTGAGTAGGATGCATATACCAAGGGTAGTGGGTTCTAACCCGACCCTGGCCAAATTGCAACAACAATAAATAGCCAGGGGTGGTGCATGTGGCTCAAAGGAGTAGGGCGCTGGCCCCATATGCCAGAGGTAATGGGTTCAAACCCAGCCCCAGCCAAAAACTGTAAAAAAA
>NW_003852599.1:46549-49051 GCF_000181295.1 Otolemur garnettii | reverse complement strand
AAAAAAAAAAACAGGGACATAACAATTCCTATTTCACGGAGTTGTTATAAGGCTTACATAGGTCAACATGTGAAGTACTTCTTAGAACAATGCTAGGAACATAGTAAATGCTCACAAGTTTTGATCAACCCCATTGCACCAGAGAATACTTACATGGCTTATCCAATAAACTGAGATATGTTTAATCCAGTCAGGTTAAATATAATGTAGTAAACTAAATTCTGTGTAATGCTGTATCTTTTTTTTTTCAAGTGATCCTCCTGGCTTAGCCTTCCCAGTAGCTAGGACTATAGATGCATACTCCTGTGCCCAGCTAATTTTTCAATTTTTAGTAGAGACATGGATTCACTCTTGTTCAGGGTGGTCTTGAACTCCTGAGCTCAAGGGGTCCTCCCTCCTCAGGCTTTCAGAGTTCTAACATTATAGGCATGAGTAAGCCACTATGCCTGGCCTACCAGTTGTCTTTCTTTAATGACCTATATGCCCACCATCTTTTTAAATTTTTAAAAATTTAAAATATATCAAGGGCCAGGCACAGTGGCTCATGCCTGTAATCCTAGCACTCTGGGAGGCTGAGGCAGGTGGATTGCTTGAGCTCACGAGTTCGAGACCAGCCTAAGCAAAAGTGAGATCTCGTCTCTACTAAAAATAGAAAAAATGAGCCAAGAGGATAGCTTGAGCCCAAGTTGGAGGTCGCTATGAGTTATGATGCCACAACACTCTACCCAGGGCGACAGCTGGAGACTGTCTCAAAAAATAAATAAAATAAAATTTATTATCTAATGTAATAAAACAAAACCAAGAAACATACACAAATTGTAAAGAAAAAATATAATGCATATCTGTAAGCCTACCACCAAATAAATCTAAGCACTAGAACATTTTCTTTTCTTTTTTTCCTTTTTTGAGACAGAACCTCAAGCTGTTACCCTGGGTAGAGTGCAGTGGCATCACACCTCACAGCAACCTCCAACTCCTGGGCTTAAGTGATTCTCTTGCAACAGCCTCTAAAGTAGCTGGGACTACAGGCACTCGCCACAACACCTGGCTATTTTTTGGTTATAGTTGTCACTGTTGTTTGGCAGGTCCAGGCTGGATTTGAACCCTCTAGCTCTGGTGTATGTGGTCGGTGTCTTAGCTGCTTGAGCTACAGGTGCTGAGCCACACTAGAACATTTTCTTTTTGTCTCACTTTGTCACCCTCAGTACGGTACCATGACATCACAGCTCACAGCCACCTCAAACTCTTGGGTTAAGCAATTCACCAGCCTCTGCCTCCCAAGTAGCTAGGACTGCTGTGCCATCCACAGCACCCAGGTATTTTTAGAGACAAGGTCTTGCTCTGGCTCAAGATGGCCATGAACTTGGGAGCTCAGACAATCCACCCACCTCAAGCTTCCCAAAGTGCTAGGATTATAGACGTCAGCCACTGCACCCGGCCACTAGAGCATTTTCAATATGCCTGAATTTACTTGTGGGTTCTCTCTTCCCTTATGCCAGGCTCCTTCATCCTCAACCCTCTCCACTCAAAAAAACCCTTGCTATCACGATTTGTTATAATGTTCTGGGTTTTTTTAATTTTTTTTTTTTTGGCTGAGGCTGGGTTTGAACCCACCACTTTCGGCATGTGGGGCCAGTGCCTTACTCCATTGAGCCATAGACGCCACCCAATTTCTTTTCTTTTTTTTTTTTATTGACAGTCTCACTTTGTCACCCTCAGTAGAGTACTGTGGCATCACAGCTCATAGTAACCTCCAACTCCTGGGCTTAGGCGATTCTCTTGCCTCAGCCTCCCAGTAGTTGGGACTACAGGTCCCTGCCACAACGCTTGGCTATTTTTTTGTTGCAGTTTGGCTGAAGCCACGTTTGAACTCACCACCCTTGGTACATGGGGCTGGCGCCCTACCCATTATGCCACAGGTGCTGCCCAATTGTTTTTGTTTTTGAAACAGAGTCTCACTCTGGTACACTGGATAAAGTGCTATGGCGTCATAGTCCACAGCAACCTCAAACTCTTGGGCTCAAGTGATCCTCTTGCCTCAGCCTCCTGAGTAGCTAGGACTACAAGCGTGTGCCACCATGCCTGGCTACTTTTTCTATTTTTATATAGACTTGGTCCCACTCTTGCTCAGGCTGGTCTCGAATTCCTGAACTTAAACAATCCACCCATCTCAGGCTCCTAGAGTGCTAGGATTATAGGCGTGAGCCACAGCACCGGGCCTAGAATTTCCACTTTTGACAACCTACTGAATATAGTAAGGTATTTGACTAAGATACTGATTTGCAAATCCCAGATTACCAAGGAGGTTACATTTCTTAAGTATAATCAACTATCCACGGTCTACTGAACAGCCTTTCCTTTTCTACTATGCCACTCCTACAATGGAGCAACTCTCCCAATATACCCAAATCTAGTTTTAGGCTCCCTTCCATTGGTCAGTTTTTTTCTTGCTCCTATATTACCTTGATTAATAATTTTTTTTTTTTTTTTTTATTGAGACAG
>NW_003852599.1:43321-45289 GCF_000181295.1 Otolemur garnettii | reverse complement strand
AAAAAAAATAAATAAATAAATAAAATAAAACAGGTTTAAAAAGTAGTCTATATGCAGCTTGGCACCTGTGGCTCAAGTGGCTAAGGCACCAGCCACATACACCTGAGCTGGCGGTTTGAATCCAGCCTGGGCCTGCCAAATAACAATGACAGCTGCAACCAAAAAATAGCCGGGTGTTGTGGTGGGGGCCTGTAGTCCCAGCAACTTGGGAGGCTGAGGCAAGAGAATCGCTTAAGCCCAGGAGTTGGAGTTTGCTGTGAGCTGTGATGCCACAGCACTCTACCCAGGGGGACAGCTTGAGGCTCTGTCTCAAAAAAACAAAAAAGTAGTCTATATGGGAATCTGATTGAAAGAGAAGTTAAATTGGAGGTTGAGGAGAGCTAAATTTTCGAGGGATAGCGAAGCAATCCAATCTTAGAGAAGAAAAATAGTTTGGGGAAGCAATAGAAGTGAGAAGAGTCTTACAATGTACAAGTCTTCGTATCTACTTGGCAAAAGTCAAGTGGACTTATTGTAAGAAAGTTCTAGGGAGTGGCCTCCCTTTGGGGTCCCTGATACCCTATGCCTAGAGACTGATAGAGGACAGGTTCCTGAAGGCAGCAGTGTGGACTACTGTCTCCTATTACCTGACATATGTTTTTTCATGACTCTGAGTCTGGGCTCTCCTGGAGGCTATCCTGTCCTTTAAGCAGAGCTGATAGTGAAGCTGGAAGAAGAGAACCAGGTTGTGTTTCTTTAGTCACCATGGTGACAAGAAACTATCACAAATATTTGCTTATGACTTCACTGGAGAAGTAGGCAAGGGAGGTTAGACAGAAAGGAGGAATATCAGCAAAAACACATCTGGAATCAGCAACCAAAGAAAGACTGGACTCCCTCTCAGCCATCCAGTAAGCCAGCCTTTTCCATCATGCACCTCCTTATTTGCTGAGGGTAGGTTAAAAAAAATCTGCAATACAAATAAACTTAGCATCTGACTGTTTTACACTGTCTTTTGAGTTCTCTTAGTCAAGGAACTCTCAAAGTGAATAGGTCTCTGAAATTATACTTCCCATTTCTAGGGAATAAATGTCTAATGTTGCCATGCATTTTCTAAGCCTTTAGAACCAATGAATTGGCAACAATAATACTAAGTAGACATGGGTGAATTATGTCCTCCCCAAATTCATATGATGAAGTCCTAAACCCCAGTAACTCACAATGTGACTGTATTTGGAGACAGAGTCCTGAAAGAGGTAACTAAGGCAAATAAGGTTATTGGGTGAGGCCTTAATCCAGGAACTGGGTACCCTTATGAGAGGGGAAAACACCTTTCATGAAGACAGCTATCTAAGGCTGGGACTGGTGGCTCACGCCTGTAATCCTAACACTATGGGAGGACAAGGCAGGTGGATTGCCTCAGCTCAGTTCAAGACCAGCCTGAGCCAGAGTGAGATCTCTTTTCTAAACATAGCTGGGCGTTGTGGTAGGCGCCTATAGTCTCACCTACATGGAAGGCTGAGGCAAAAGGATCACTTGAATTTGAGGTTGCTGTGAGTTATGACGCTATAGCACTCTACTGAGGGTGAAAAAGTGAGACTTTGGAAAAAAAAAAAAAAGAGTCATCAAAACAGCCTGGTACTGGCACAAAATTAGAGAGGTAGATTTATGGAACAGAATAGAAAAACAAGACATGAACCCAGGGTCTTATTGTCATTTGATTTTTTTTTTTTGAGACAGAGTCTCACTATGTCGCCATCAGTAGAGTGCAGCGGTGTCACAGCTCACCGCAACCTCAAACTCTTGGGCTTAAGCGATTCTCTTGCCTCAGCCCCACAGGGGCTGGCGCTGTAACCACTGTGCTATGAGTCCAGAGTCTCGTCATTTGATCTTTGATAAGCCTATCAAAAACATTCATTGCGACTCGGCGCCTGTGGCATCAGCCACATAACCAAAGTTGGCGGGTTCGAACCCGGCCTGGGCCAGCTA
>NW_003852599.1:41231-42885 GCF_000181295.1 Otolemur garnettii | reverse complement strand
AAAAATTCTGTCTCAAGAAAAAAAACCAAAAAACCCAAAACATGGGCGGCCCCTGTGGCTCAAAGGAGTAGGGCATCAGCCCTATATGCGGGAGGTGGCGGGTTCAAACCCAGCCCCAGCAAAAAACTGCCCAAAAACCCCCCAAAAACAAAAACCCAAAACATTCATTGGGGAAAAGATTGTCACAAATGGTGCTGGGGGAATCTAGCTATCGACCTGTAGAAGATTGAAACTGGACCCTCACTTTTCACCATTGAGGAAAATTGATTCTCACGGGATAAAAGATTTAAACTTAAGACATGAAACTATAAAAATATTAGAAGAGAGGGAAGGGAAAACGCTTGAAAAACTGGCCCGGGAGAATATTTTATGAGAACCCCCTTGGCTACTGAAGGAACACCAAAAATATATTATTGGGATCTGATCAAACTAAAAAGCTTCTGTACAGCCGAGTACAGTAAGTAAAATAAACAGATAACCTTTAGAATGGGAGATTTCTGCAGGTTATGCTTCTGACAAATGTCTGATAACTAGAATCCACAGAGAAAAACTAATCAATAAAAAAAGAACAAATAACCCCATTTTTTGCGGGCAAGAGTCTTGAACAGAAGCTTCTCTGAAGAAGACAGGTGCATAGCCTACAAACACGAAAAAATGCCCATCATCTTAATCATCAGAGAAATGCAAATCAAACCACTTTGAGATATTACCTAACTCCCATAAATTTGGCCCACATCACAAATCCCAAAACTACAGATGTTGGCATAAATGCGGAGAGAAGGGAACACTTCTACCCTGCTGGTGGAAATGCAAGCTAATACGGTCTTTTTAAAAGATTGGAGAATCTTCAAGGAACTAAAGGTAGACTACTGCTTGATCCTGCAATTCCTGGAATTTAGGTATATACCCAACTGGTCAAAAATCATTTTACAACAAAGACATTTGCACCAGAATGTTTATTGCAGCCCAATTCATAATTGCCAAGTCATGGAAGCAGCCCAAGTGCCCATCAACTCACGAATGGATTAACAAAGTGTGGTAAATGTATACCATGGAATGCTATGCAGCCATAAAAAGATGGAGACTTTACATTTGTTATGTTTATGTGGATGGAGCTGGAACATATTCATCTTAGTAAAGTATCTCAAGAATGGGAGAAAAAGTATCTAATGTACTCAATACTACTATAAAATCAATATATACTCATCTACACATTCACATGAATGGCAAAACATAACTGTAGTCCAGAAAGGAGGAGGGAGGAATTGGAGGGTAGGAGAGTGAGGCTGGGAGGGGGGCAGGAGAAGGGAGGGTATTCAGTGGGACCTCACCTAATGTGCATAATACAAATGTCTTACCACAACAAATAAGTAACGTGATGGTTATATTAATTAGTTCGCCGTAAGCATTCCACATTGTATATCAAATCAGCACATTGTATCCCATAAATGCATTAATTTACACAGTTATGATTTAATAAAGAAAAACCAACCAAACAAACAAAAATCCCCAGCTATCTAGAAGCCAAAGAAAAGTCTCAGAAGAAATCAACCTTGTGGCTTGGCGCCTGTGGCTCAAGTGGCTAAGGCGCCAGCCACATACACCTAAGGTGGTGGGTTCGAATCCAGCCCAGGCCCACCAAACAACGATGGCT
>NW_003852599.1:39077-40294 GCF_000181295.1 Otolemur garnettii | reverse complement strand
AAACTATGGCTGGGCATGGTGGCTCATGCCTGTAATCCTAGCACTCTGGGAGGCCAAGGCAGATGGACTGCCTGAGCTCAAGTTTGAGGCCAGCCAGAGGAAGAGTTGAGATCCCATCTCTAACTAAAAATAGGAAAAGTAGCCAGGCATTATGGAGGGTGCTTGTAGTCCCAGCTACTTGGGAGGCTGAGGTAAAAGGATCAAATAGACCCAAGAGTTTGAGCTATGATGCCACAGTACTCAGGGTGACAGAGTCCATACTACATAAAGCAAGCTGTCCTGTGTATGGGATAATACCATTATATGTTCAAGGTCACAAATATGTGCTTAAAGCATCCTGGACAGCTGCTGACTCTAGGACTTTCCAAGGCAAGGTCTTATAGTTCATGGTTTATACTGCAAGAAGTGGACCAAGCAGATTACCAAGTAACCACCTAAAGGCATTTGCCTAGAAGAGTCCAAAAGACCTGTATATGAAAGATTAGGAAACCAGTGTTTTCTTCCCAGGTAATGAAGTGACAATATGCAAAGGAGCTGGGCCGTGGAACATCATTAAGCAGTCAATCTTTTCAAATTATGATCTTTGCCCTGGTGCTAAGCTGAGTGGGCTCTCTTCTTTGTAGAAGGAGGCTTTCTAATGAAATGTTATTGTAGCTGCCCTGGTACTGAGAGTGAGCCAAGGCTTTAAATTAGGCAGAATGACTCTTGGGCACCTAAGCTTTACAACTCATCATGATGTATTAAAGGTTCCTTACAGCCACTGGGAAAGAAAAGATAAAAATAGACTGTATCTTCCAACATGTAGCCTCTTCAAGAATATAAAAAACCTACCTTCTCCCATACTGAAATCACTTTTAAACAGAGTCACTGTTGCCTGGGCTACAGTGCACTGGTGTCATCATAGCTCACTGTACCTCAGTCTCCTGGGTTCAAATGATTCTCCTGTCTCAGCCTCCCGAGTAGCTGGGACTACAGGCATGCACCACCAAGCCCAGCTAATTTTTCTATTAATATTTTTAGTAGAGATTGGGTCTTCCTCTTGCTCAAGCTGGTCTCCAACTCCTGGCCTCAAGTGATTCCCATGCTTTGACTTGTCAAACTGCTAGGAGTACAGGTTTGAGCCACCATATTCCTCCTGAAAATGACCTTTTCTTTCTTTTTTCGGGAGGAGGAACAGAGTCTCATTTTGTCACCCTCAGTAGAGTACTGTGGTATCA
>NW_003852599.1:36108-38751 GCF_000181295.1 Otolemur garnettii | reverse complement strand
TGCCTTGGCCTCCCAGAGTGCTAGGATTACAGGTATGAGCCACTACACCTGGCCCTGTAATGACTTTTTTCAGCTGGCCCTTCCTTAGACTCTTCACTAGGAATTCTCAAACAAATAAACATTAACAGAAGATTCTTGGGTTAAAACACGATAGCCACATGCGAGTTAATTAAAAAGGAAATGGTGCACTGGGTCATAGAGCCCACAGTGTTAGCAAATTAGTAAGGTTTGAAAATTATGCCAAGCTCTTTGTAGATATAATCTCTAATCTTTACTCCTGAGAAGTGGGCATTAATCCCCACTTTACTGATGAGAGAAATGAGAACTCTCTTGCCTCACCCTCCCAAGTAGCTGAAACTAAAGACACCCGCCATAACACCCAGATATTTTTTGGTTGTAGTTGTCATTGTTATTTAGCAGGCCCAGGGCCAGGTTCGAAACTGCCAGCTTCAGTGTATGTGGCTGGCACCCTAACCAGGCATCCTCAAACTACAGCCCGCGGGCCACATGCAGCCCACCTAGGACATTTATCCCGCCCGCCGGGTGTTTTTGCCGCCGCTGCCTGTCCTGCTTAGCAGCCGACTTGTCCCAGGACCCACAGTCCAGCCCTCCAATAGTCTGAAGGACAGTGAACTGACTCCCTGTTTAAAAAGTTTGAGGACCCCTGCCCTAATCACTGAAGTATGGGCACCAAGCCTCTTTTATTTATTTGTTTGTTTGAGACAGAGTCTCATTATGTTGCCCTCAGTAGAGTGTTGTGGCATCACAGCTCACAGCAACCTCAAACTCTTGGGCTTTAGAGATTCTCCTGCCTCAACCTCCCAAGTATCTGGGACTACAGGCGCCTGCCACAATATCGGCTAATTTTTGGTAGCTGACATTGTTGTTTGGCAGGTCCAGGCTGGGTTCAAACTCTCCAGCTCTGGTATATATGGGTGGCGCCTTAGCCACTGAGCCCTCTTTTTTTCTTTTTTTTTTTTTTAAAAAAAAGACAAAGTCTCACTCTGTTGCCCAGGCTAGGCACTTTCCACCATTCTTTTTCTATTTTTAGTAGAGACCAGCCTTGCTTTGCTCAGCCTGGTCTTGAACTCCAGGGCTCAAGCAGTCCTATCACCTTGTCTTCCCAGAGTGCTGAGATTACAGGTATGAGCCACCATGCCATGGGCCAAAATATTGGTTTCTATCTTCCTTCTCTCCCTAGGTGATCTCATGCATTGATAACTCCCAAATTTATGTCCCTAGCCCAGCCCTCTCCTTTGAGTTCCAAAATCATATCCAACTACCTACTTGATGTCTCCACTAGGATATAAAAATCTAACTTAATTTCTACCTTCATCTGCCTACTCTCAGCAACTGCAATACCATTTACCAGTTACTCAATCCAAAACTTAGGTAAAAGTCATTCCTGATTTCTTCCTCTCATCTCTTTCATCTAATCTATTGCTAAATCCTGTCATAAAATGTATCTTTTTTTGTTGTTGTTGTTTTGCTTTTGTTTTTAGAGACAGAGTCTCACTTTATTGCCCTCAGTAGAGTGCTGTGGTGTCACAGCTCATAGCAACCTCCAACTCCTGGGCTTAGGCAATTCTCTTGCCTCAGCATCGTGAGTAGCTGGAACTATAGGCGCCCACCAGAAAGCTTGGCTATTTTTTTGGTGTAGTTGGGCTGGGTTTGAACCCACCACCCTGGTATATGGGGTCGGCGCCCTACCCACTGAGCCACAGGCGCGGCCCTGTATCTTGTTATTTTTGAGATAGAATCTCACTCTGTTGCCCCAGGCTAGATTGCCATGGCAAGAGTGTAGCTCATAGCAACCACAAGTGATCCTCCTGTCTCAGCCTCCCGCAGGATGCCCAGCTAATTTTGTTTTTTTTTGAGACAGAGTCTCAAGCTGTTGCCCTAGGTAGAGTGCTGTGGTATTGCAGCTCATAGCAACCTCCAACTATTAAGCTTAAGTGATTCTCTTGCCTCAGCCTCCCAAGCAGCTGGGACTACAGGTGCCAGCCACAATGCCTGGCTATTTTTTTCTTGTAGTTGTCATTGTTGTTTTTAGCTGGCCCGGGGCCAAGTTCGAACCCATCAGCCTTGGTGTATATGGCTGGCACCCTACCTGCTGAGCTACAAGTGCCCTCTATTTTTTTTAAGTAGAGATGGAATCTCACTCTTGCTTAGGCTCAAGTGATCCTCCTACCTTGGGCCCCTGAGTCCTAGTATTACAAGTGTGAGCCACCATGCCCGGCCCCCAAATATATTTTGAATATATTTACATCTCTCTCAATTCCTTGACACCTACCTTGTCTAAGTCACCAACTCTTTAGCTGGCTCCTAAAACAATCTCCCTTCCCTGCCTCTCCTCTAAATCCATCACCACACAATAAAACTGGTGTACAAGGACTCTTCTCCCATTTAGAACAAAATCCTCTCCACAGTTGAAGGCCCTGCCTACACCTCCAGCTCATCTTGTCTCAAGCAATTCTTAAGCCTCATTCATCACATGCTCCTGTTGCAATGTTCCTCTCAGCATTTGGAAGCCATCAAGCTGTTTCCTGCTGTTGTCTTTGCACTTCCTGTTCTCTTTCTGCCTACAATGCAGAAAGGGCAACAGAGTGAGACTCTGTCTCAAAAAAAAAAAAAAAAAAAAAA
>NW_003852599.1:33685-35488 GCF_000181295.1 Otolemur garnettii | reverse complement strand
TTTTGGTTGCAGCTGTCATTGTTGTTTGGCGGGCGCGGGCTGGATTTGAACCTGCCACCTTAGGTGTATGTGCCTTAGCCACTTGAGCCACAGGCACCAAGCCACCTTATTTATTTTTTGAGACAAAGTTCACTCTGTTGCCCTGGCATCATAGCTCATAGCAACCTCAAACTCTTGGGCTTCAGCAATCCTTTTAACTCAGACTCCCAAGTAGCTAGGGGGACTGTAGGCACGCCCAACTATTTTTTCTGTTTTCAGTAGAGACAGGGTCTTACTCTTACTCAGGCTGGTCTCCCTTTTGCTCTGGCTGGTCTTGAACTCCTGAGCTCAATCAATCCACCTGCTTTGGCCTCCCAGAGTGCTAGGATTACATTCGTGAGCTACCCAGGCCCAGCCTTGTTTGCATCTTTTAAGTCCAAGTTGAAGTAGAGCCCTTCACCCAGGAAGTGTTGAGCTGCATTTTGGCATGTCAGCTCCCTGACAGCCAAAATAAAGCCAAATGATTACTTACACAATTTTCATTATCCATGAAGAGAACACACAAGTACATTTGAAAAGCTAAGTGTTTCTGAAACTTGGCTTCAGGAATGAACAAACATAGGCTGGTGCAGTGGCTAGCACTCTGGGAGGCTGAGGCAGAAAGACTGCTTGAGCTCCGGAATTCAGAGAACAGCCTGAGCAAGAATGAGACCCCATCTCTGCTAAAACTAGAAAAATGATGAGGCCAGCCATTTTGGCTTATGCCTCTAATCCCAGCGTTTGGGAGGCCGAGGTGGGTGCATTCCCTAAGTGCTCAGAGGTTCCAGACCAGTCTGAACCACAGCAAGACCCCGTCTCTAAAAATAGCCAGGTATTGTAGCAAGCGCCTATAATCTCTATTTGGGAGGCTGAGGCAAGAGAATTGCTTAAGCCGGGTGGTGCCTGTGGCTCAGTGAGTAGGGTGTCAGCCCCATATACTGAGGGTGGTGAGTTCAAGTCCAACCCTGGCAAAACTGCAACAACAACAAAAAAATAATAAAAAAATAAGGTTAAAAAAAAAGGAAAAAGAAAAAGAGAATTGCTTAAGCCCAAGAGTTTGAAGTTGCTGTGAGCTGTGACGCCATAGCACTCTATGAAAGGTGATAAAGTGAGACTGTCTAAAAAAAAAGAGGACAGCCCCTGTGGCTTAGTGTATAGGGCGCAACAAAAAATAGCAGGGCATTGTGGTGTGCACCTGTAGGCCCAGCTACTCTGGAGACTGAGGCAAAAGAATCACCTAAGCCCAGGAGTTGGAGGTTGCTATGAGCTGTTAACTTCACAGCACTCTACCGAGGGCAATAGAATGAGACTCTTATCACTAAAAAAACAAAACAAAACAAAACAAAAAACTAGTTGGGCATTGTGGCAGGAGCCTATGGCCCCAGTTATTCAGGCAGCTGAGGTTTGAGGATCTCTCTTGAGTCTAAGAGTTTGAGGTTGCTGTAAGCTTATGACACTATGGCACACTACTGTGGGTGACAAAATGAGCCTCTGTCTCAAAACAAAAAACATAAAAACCCAAATGCTACTATGCACAAAAGAAGTAGAAAATTGTAGGTACTGGTAGGTTTTCACTTCAAAGGAAAAATACAACCATTTGAATTTAGTTCTTATTTTTGAAGCTGTGTGTATGGAGGAGAGATGGTAGTTGTGACAGTAGCATTAATGGTACAAAGTTGTTTGAAATAGGATGAGTCATACAGTTTGAAAATTAAAAGTTTTGGCTCGGCGCCTGTGGATCAAGTGGCTAAGGTGCCAGCCACGTACACCCAAGGTGGCGGGTTC
>NW_003852599.1:27771-33180 GCF_000181295.1 Otolemur garnettii | reverse complement strand
AAAAAAAAAAAAAAAGAAAAGAAAAGAAAATCTGAAAGTTCAACATTATATGAATGGACAGAATATCTTCAAGGGTTTGTATTACAAAGAAATATCTAAACCAGGTACAGTGGCTCATGCCTATAATCAATCCCAGAGCTTTGGGAGAGGTTATGGTGAGCGATCATGCCACTGCCTTCCAGCCTGGGTGACAGACTGAAACCTTGTCTACAAAGGTTACATTGAGAGAGATGACAGTGTGCTGGACAGACCACCAACAGGCATACTGAAAACGGTGTGGTTATCAGTGAAATGAGCCATGAAGACAAATTCCTTGTCTTGCTACTTAATACACTTAGTAATTGTACAACTTGGGTGTCACTTATCTGTATCTCAATTTTCACATCCTTACCAGTCTATCTCAGAGTCACAGTGAAGATCAAATCAGAGTACTCTGAACAGTAAAATGCTATGTTGACAAGGCACAGTTATGTTTGGAAATGGCTTTTAAAACTTTCCAAATTTCTATCAGAGCTTCAGGACCAGGAGATGTTGTAAACAAAAAAACAGTATGAAATGTGTCTGACAGCATGAGGCTCTCAGGGTGTTATTTGCAAGCGTGTCAGAACTGCCAGTCACTAAGACAATGGGAGATGCTCCTCTTCTACTGGGCAATTGGGTCAGTACACAATGGGACTATAATAAGGCCGCTTATATTCTGGCAGCATCCTCACAGGACCAGGCTGAACAGCAATCACGCTGGGAAACAAAGTTGAATTTATGAACTAGGTGGTTTAGCTAAAGGCCACCTGAGGAAAATTATATTCTGTATACACAACTATATATTCAAAGCTCAGGGTCTAAGTGAAGTATGGCACACTGAGCAATGAATTAACTAGATAGTTGACAGTCCTATTTTTATTCTTTTTTTTTTTGCAGTTTTTGGCCAGGGCTGCGTTTGAACCCACCACCTCCAGTATACAGGACCAGTGCCCTACGCCTTGAGCCACAGGCACCACCCAGTTGACAGTCCTAGTTCTCCAGTTCTTCAATCCTAATTTTGTCCTAGGATTTACTAGTCCTTTGGCTCTTAAGTATATATGTAAATATAATGCTCAGACACATGGAAGGAGGATAAAAGGTACAGGGACGCCATAGTCATAGATTATGGCTCATGGATAAGCCATTATCTTATGGATAAGCCATAATCTAAACAATTTCTCCAAAAGAAATTTTCCAACTATCTCTTGTTGAAGTGTGCAAAATATGGTGGCTATTATCTTCCTAGGGACATCTCATTGCCACCATTAGTAGGTGCTGCAGGGCCTATAATTAATTAAAGTGGGGACACCAAAAGAGCTCAACTCCCATTTAAGCCAACCTAGAAATATTCACTGACTGTCTCCTAAGCTCTTGCAAACATGCATGTACATCCATACATTAAAATTGAAAAATTTAATATATACCGAAAACAGGCTGGGCGAAGTGGCGCACGCCTGTAATCCTGGCACTCTGAGGAGGCTGAGGGTGGGTGGATTGCTTGAACTCAGGAGTTTCAGACCAGAACAAGAGCAAGACCCCACCTCCATTAAAAATAGAAAAAACTGGGCGGTGCCTGTGTCTAAAGGAGTAGGGCTCTGGACCCATATGCCGGAGGCAGATTCAAATCCAGCCCTGGCCAAAAACTGCGAAAAAAAAATAGAAAAAACTAGCCTGGCGTGGTGGCACATGCCTATAGTCCCAGCTACAGGGGAGGCTGAGGCAAAAAAGGATCACTTAAGCCCAAGAGTTTGAAGTTGCTATGAGCTATGTCGCCACAGCATGCTACCAACGGTGACAAAGTGAGATTCTATCTCAAAAAAAAAAAGAAATTAAGAAATCTAACAGCCCCTAGTTGTCTAGTGGTCAGGATTTAAAATAGAAAAAGAAAGCTAACAAAAAGATAATGCTAATAATGCAAGCACAACAATCAAGAGGAAGAAGAAAATGACAGAGCTGATGCTTCTGCAAGTCTTAGCTCTTAAGTATCAGAATTTCATGTGCCACATTATAATAAAGCAAAACAAAGTAATATACGATGACCAGCTAACCAGAACTAATACAGCCGAAAATTTAAATTATCTAAATATAAGGCCAAGTGTGGTGGCTCATGGGAGGCCAAGGCAGGAGGATCACTAGAGGCCATGTGTTGAAAACCAGCATGGGCAACATACGGAGATCTTCATCTTGACAAAAGAAAATCAGTTATAGATTTCTTTGTTCTTTCTCTACTCCCACTGCTTCACTTGACTAGTCTTTAGAAAAAAAAAAATAGACCAGCAACACAGCAAGTCCCTTGCCTCTACAAAAAATAGGAAAATTAGCCAGGCATAGTGGTGCATGCCTGCAGTCCCAGCTACTCAGGAGGCTGAAGCAGGAGGATCACTTGAGCCCAGGAGTTTGAGGTTACTGTGCACTATGACAGCCACAGGACTCTATGGAGAGTAACAGAGTGAGATTCTGTCTTAAAAAATAAATAAATAAATAAATAAATAAATAAAGGGCGAGGGTGGCACCTGTGGCTCACTGAGTAGGGTGCCGGCCCCATGTACCAAGGGTGGTGGGTTCAAACCTGACCCCAGGCAAATTGCAACAAAAAAAAATAGCCGGGTATTGTGGTGGGCGCCTATAGTCCCAGCTACTCGGGAGGCTGAGGCAAGAGAATTGCCTAAGCCCAAGAGCTGGAGGTTGCTGTGAGCTGTGACGCCACAGCACCCTACCGAGGGTGACAAAGTGAGACTCCATCTCTAAAAAAAAAAAAAAAAAAACAAATAGATAAAGGGTGGAGCCTGTGGCTCAGTGGGTAAGGTGCTGGCCCCATATATGGAGGGTGACAGGTTCAAACCTGCCCCCCCGCCAAACCGCAACAAAAAATTACTAGGCATTGTGGCAGGCACTGTAGTCCCAGCTACTCAGGAGGCTGAGGCATGAGAATCACCTAAGCCCAGGAGTTGGAGGCTGCTGTGAGCTGTAACGTCATGGCATTCTACCAAGGGTGATAAAGTGAGACTGTCTCAAAAAAAAAAAAAAAAAAAAAAGTTATCAGTAAGACATTCAAAAATATTTATCTTCAGAGGTGGCATCTGTGGCTCAGTGGGTAGGGCATCGGCCCCACATACTGAAGGTGGCAAGTTCAAACCCGGCCCCAGCCAAACTGCAACAAAAAATAGCCAGGAGTTGTGGAGGGGTCTGAGGTCCCAGCTACTCAGGAGGCTGAGGCAAGAGAATTGCCTAAACCCAGGACTTGGAGGTTGCTGTTTAGCTGTGTGATGCCATGGCACTCTACTGAGGGCAATAAAGTGAGACTCTGTCTCTATAAAAAGAAAAAAAATTGGCTCGGTGCCTATAGCTCAACTGGCTAAGGCGCCAGCCACGTACACCTAAGGTGGCGGGTTCGAATCCCCAGCCCGGACCCGCCAAACCAACAATGATGGCTGCAACCAAAAAATAGCCGGGTGTTGCGGCGGGCGCCTGTGGTCCCAGCTACTTGGGAGGCGGAGGCAGGAGACTCGCTTGAGCCCAGGAGTTGGAGGTTGCTGTGAGCTGTAATGCCATGGCCCTCTACCCAGGGGACAGCTTGAGGCTCTGTCTCAAAAAAAAAAAAAAAGAAAAAAGAAAAAAAATTATCTTCATCTCTTTAAAATGTTTTTTAAATACATAGAACTTTGTAAAATATAAAGGCTAAGAAATATCTTATAAACTACACAGAATATTGAGGCAAAATTTACAAATAAAACAGACAGCCAGAGCGAGACCCCATCTCAAAAAATAGCAGGGCATCATGGCGGGCACCTGTAGTTCCAGCTACTCGGTAGGCTGCTACAGGAGAATCATTTGAGCCCAAGAGTCTGAGGTTGCTGTGAGCTATAATGCTATGGCACTCAACCCCAGAGCGACTGAGTGCCTCAAAATAAATAAATAAATAAAACAGACAATTTGAGGGCTATATTTGGCCTCAAATGTCCTATCTTAAATTAGCTTAGTATCTTTAGATTTCAAGAGTTAACTTGTAACATTTACTAAGCAGTTACAATCATATGGAAATCCAGATTTGCAGCTTCAAAAAGGAGAATTGATTCTGAAGAAGTATGGGAAATCACTGAAGGCAACAATAAAGCCACATACCCCCCATGTAACTGGCTGTAGCTCAGTGACCTGGGAATGGGGCTCTCCAGTTCATCTGTCAGTTTCCATTTCATTTATCTGAACTACCCACTAGAATGTTAACTCTAGGATTTCATCAGAAAGATAGAATTTTGTCTCTGTATTTCTAGGACCCAGAAGAATCCCTGACATAAACATTTGCTGAAAATTATTAATGTAGTAACTGTTGCCTGCCTGGTCCCTAAAAGTATGAGTTTCTGATAAGTATTCCCAACATGTTTGTCTTCCCCTACCTATTATTCCTATTTTAGAGACAGGAAACAAGGCTCTGAGCTATGATGTCATTGTACTCTGCTCAGGGCATAGGGTAGAGCTCTGACTAGACCAAAAAAAAGTTGTTTGTTTTTTTTTTAGAGACAGTCTCACTTTGTCACCTTTGGTAGAGCGCTGTAGTGTCCCAGCTCACAACCTCCAACTCCTGGGCTTAGGCAATTTTCTTGTCTCAGACTCCTGAATAGCTGGGACTATAGACACCGGCCATAACGCCCAGCTATTTTTTGTTTGTAGTTTGGCCGGGGCCGGGTTTGAACCCACCACCTGGGGCGCCCTACCCACTGAGCCACAGGCACTGCCCAAGATTTTTTTTAATTTTTTTTGGAGACAGAGTCTCAAGCTGTTGCCCTGGTTAGAGTACCATGGTGACATCACAGCTCACAGCAACCTCCAACTCTTAGGCTCAAGCGGTCCTCCTGCCTCAGTTTTTTGTATTTGTAGTGGAGATGGCGTCTCACTCTGGCTCAGGTTGGTCTGGAACCCACGAGCTCAAGCAATCCACCCTCCTCAGCCTCTGAGAGTGCTAGGATTACAGGTGTGAGCCATTGCCCCCAGCCAAAAGATTTTGTTGTTTGCAACCAAAAGTAAACTACAACCTTTATTATTCTAATTAAGTCCAGAAAAGACAAGTTCTAAAGCAGCTCAAAAGCATCATAAAGAGATCTTCTCTGCCCTCATTCTTAGTATTTCACTACCCTAACTCTCAAAACTGTGTGCTGTTGTTTATAAATTCTTTTTTTTTTTTTTTTTTAGATTTTTACTCTGTTGCCCAGGCTAGAATGCCATGGCATCAGTCTACCTCACAGCAACCTCAAGTGCCTGGGCTCAAGGGATCCTCCTGCCTCAGCCTCCCACGTACCTGGGACAATAAGCACCCACCACAACTGGCTAATTTTCCCACTTTTAATAGAGATGAGATCTCTCTCTTGCTCAGGCTATTCTCAAACTCCTGAG
>NW_003852599.1:21665-27128 GCF_000181295.1 Otolemur garnettii | reverse complement strand
TCCGGGCTGGGGATTCGAACCCGCCACCTTAGGTGTACGTGGCTGGCGCCTTAGCCGGTTGAGCTATAGGCGCCGAGCCTGGAAATTCTTATAATACTTCAGATTTTTTATTATTGTTATATCTGTTATCGTGATCTGTGACCACTCCCCTTTGACGTCACTATTGTAACAAACCATGCCCATGCAGGATGACAAACTTAATAAATGAGTGCGTTCGGGTCAGGTGTGGTGGCTCATGCCTGTAATTCTAACACTGAGGCCAAGGTAGGTGGGCTGCCCTGAGCTCAGAGGTTTGAGACCAGCCTGAGTCAGAGTGAGATCCTGTCTCTACCAAAGGAAAAAAAAAAGAAAAAAAAAGCCGGGCACTCGCTTGGTGCCTGTAGCTCAAGGGGCTAAGGCTCCAGCTGCATATACCTGAGTTGGTAGGTTCAAATCCAGCCCGGGCCGGCCAAACAACAATGACAACTACAACGGAAAAAAAAAAAAAGTCAAACACTGTGGTGGGTGCCTGTAGTCCCAGCTACTTGGGAGGTTGAGTTAAGAGAATCGCTTAAGCCCAAGAGTTAGAGGTTTCTGTGAGCTATGATGCCACAGCTCTCTACTGAGGGCAACAAAGTGAGACTTTGTCTCAATAAAAAAATAAATAAGAAGAAAATTAAAATGAGTGCATCTGACTGCTCCATTGACTAGCCATTCCCCTCTCTATTCCCTAAGCCAGAAGAATGTTGAAATTAGGCCATTACCCTACAGTGGCTTCTACTTGGTCAAGTGAAAGGAACAGTTAAGGCTGGGTGTGGTGGTGGCTCAGGCCTGTAATCCTGGCACTCTGGAAGACCAAGGCAGGTGGACTGCCTGAGTTCAGAAGTTTGAGACCAGACTGAGCTAGAGATCTCATCTCTAAAATTAGCCAGGCATTTTGGTGGATGCCTATAGTCCCAGCTACTCTGGAGGCTGATGCAAGAGAATCATTTAAGCCTATGAGTTTGAGGTTGCTGTGAGCTATAACACCACAGCACTCGACCCCGGGTAACAAAGTGAGACTCTGTATCAAAAAAAAAAAGAAAAGAAAGAAAGAAAAAAGAAAGGAACAGTTGTACGTCTCTCACTTTAAATCAAAAGCTAAAAATGATTAAGGCTTGGCTCGGTGCCTGTAATCAAGTGGATAAGGCACCAGCCACATACACCGAGGCTGGCAGTTTGAATCCAGCCCAGGCCCGCCAAACAACAACTACAACTAAATAATAGCTGGGTGCTGTGGTGGGCACCTGTCCCAGCTACTTGGGAGGCTGAGGTAAGAGGATCGCTTAAGCCCAAGAGTTTGAGGTTGCTGTGAGCAGTGATGCTACGGCACTCTATCCAGGGCAACAGCTTGAGACTCTGTTTCAAAGAAAAAAAAAATATTAAGGCTTAGTGAAGAAGGCATGTTGAAAGCCAAGATAGGGGTGGCACCTGTGGCTCAGTGAGGAGGGCGCCGGCACCATATACCAAGGGTGGTGGGTTCAAACCTGACCCCAGCCAGACTATAACAAAAAAATAGCCAGGCATTGTGGCAGGCACCTATAGTCGCAGCTACTCAGGAGGCTGAGGCAAGAGAATCACCTAAGCCTAGGAGTTGAAGGTTGCTGTGGGCTGTGATGCCATAGCATTCTACTGAGGGTGATAAAGTGAAAAAAAAGTAGACCCTGCGGATATGATCATGACCAAACTTGCATATTGTTCAACAGAGAAATCTTTCGTGAAAGAATTAGTTGATGAGGCAAATCTCATTGTTGTCTCATTTTATGAAAATGCCACAGCTTCCCTAATCTCGAGCAACCACCACCCAATCAGTCAACAGCCATCAACACTGAGCCAAGACCCTTTATGAGCAAAAAGATTATGACTTGCTAAACTGCCAATTTTTAGCAATCAAGTACTTTTAATTAAGCTATGCACATTCTTTTAGACATAATGCTATTTACTGCATACTTAATATACTAAAGTGTAATATAAACACAACTTTTATATGCACTGGAAAATTAACAAATTCATGTAACTCACTTTATTGCAAGGGTCTGGAACCAAGCCTGCATTATCTCTAAGGTATGCCTGTACTTAGAAAACTACTTAGTACATAGCAACTTCTATATAAGTGCTGGCTAGTATTATTGCTCTCTCTCTCTCTTCTTTTTTTTTTTTTGAGGCTCACACACTTTGGTAAAACCTGGGTTAAAATAACTGGCAGTGCCTCAGCACTTGTAGCTCAGCCACATATACCAGGGCTGGTGGGTTCAAACTGGGCCCGGGCCTGCTAAACTACAAAAAATAGCCAGATGTTGACTTGGCGCCTATAGCTCAAGGGGCACCAGCCACATACACCAGAGCAGGTGGGTTCAAATCCAGCCCGGGCCTGCCAAACAATGACAATTACAACCAAAAGATGGTTGTGTGTTATGGTGGGTGCCTGTTGTCCCAGCTACTTGGGAGGCTGACGCAAGAGAATCTCTTAAGCCCAGGAGTTGGAGATTGCTGTAAGCTGTGATGCCATAGCACTCTAACCAGGGTGACAGCTTGAGGCCTGTCTAAAAAAAAGAAAAAATAGCCAGGCATTGTGGTGGGGGCCTGTAGTCTCAGCTACTTGGGAGGCTGAGGCAAGAGAATTGCTTAAGCCCAAGAGTTAGAGGTTGCTGTGAGCTGTGACGCCATGGCACTCTACCTCAAGCAACATAATGAGACTCTGTCTCAAAAAAAAAAAAACTAACTGGCAGAAAATAAGAATAAAATAAAAGCTGGCAAATCTCTTTTAAATATTTAAGACCTCTAGAAATACCCAGGCTTCCTTTCACATCAGTTAGCTAGAACTGCATCATATGCCCTTGCCTAACTTAATCACTGTCTACTGGGAAGACAGAATTACAAGGATTGGTTTAAGAGTTTACATTAAGACCTACACCTTGGGGCCACGGAGGGGTGGCCAGATTTGCAGTAAATCAGTAGAAGTGATGATAAGACAACTGGTGTTAGCCAAGACTTGTGAGTTTGTAGTCTCTGTTAGAGAGGGTCAGAATAAAGAAAAGACTTGAGCAACGTGGCTTATACCTGTAATCCTAGCACTCTGGGAGGCTGAGGCAGGAGGATTGCCCTGAGCTCACAGGTTTGAGACCAGCCTGAGCAAGAACGAGACCCCGGGCATTGTGGTGGGCGCCTGTAGGCCCAGCTACTGGGGTGGCTGAGGCAAGAGGATTGTCTAAGCCCAGGAGTTTGAGGTTGCTGTGAGCTATGATGCCACAGCACTCTACTGAGGGTGACAAAGAGAGACTCTGTCTCCAAAAAAAAAAAAAAAGGAATAATGCAACCTCCAGAGCTGCAAGCATCATCCCTACAGTACTTCAGATACAGAGATACAGAAAACTTCAGCTACCAAGAAAGGCCTATAAGTCTTATTACTCAACAAAGGATTCTGGAAACCAGAGACCTAAGGGAAATAAACTAACATTATTGAAAGTGGAAAAGAATCTGTTCTGATAATTACAGGGCCCTTATTTGTTCCCATATACTTTGATAACATTGCCCCTCCCCTCCCTTCTAGAGATGAGAAAAGACAGGCTCAGAAAGGGAAAAAAAAAAAACATTTATTATGGACTGTGCCAGAAATTATCCACGTGTATTGTTGCATCTAACACTTAAGTGACTTCTCTGAATGAGAGCTAGAAGGTGGAAGGACTGATTGTAATACCAAATTTGGTCCTGAAGTCACTGCATTGCAGCTCAAGTATTGTTTCCTCAAGATCAGAGATCTTACAAAATTCAATTCCAGAATCTCATTTAGCTTCCCCAAACACAATAGTTGAGGTTAGCAATTTACTCTAGATTTTTTCAGTTTCATACAGACTGAAGATTGCAAAGTGGGTCTATGCACCAAAGACACCTTTACATGGATTAAAGGCTCCCTTTCCCTTTCTTCCAGCTGAACCACTAGAGGGCCAGGTCATTAAAAAACAGCAGTTACAAACTAGGGCTCTAGAGAAGCCACTAACTGTGTGACCTTGGGTAAGTAATTTTACTTCTCTAAGCCTCAGTTTCTTTCTCTGTAAAACAGAATAGTAGCATCTACCTCTTGAGACTATACAAATTAAGTAAAACAAGCATGCAAAACAACTCAAACAATGTCTGCACATAGAAAGAGCTTAGCAAATTTAACAGTTTTTAATTGCTGAAAAAGATCTACCACTGCTGGTTCTGTCTCTAAGTTCAGAGACTTTTCGCCATTGTATTCTCTCTTGGCATAGGCCATGACAGCCGGTGTGCCCTCAGAAAGATCAACAGGTCGCTCCTTTTCTCTCAGCCAAGGCCAGACCAGAAACCTGAAGTCCCTAACCTATATATGACGTAAAAGTCTTGGTCTCTGGTATTAACCACTACGAAGATTGTCACTTTGAGCCCAGCCTAAACACACTATTTTGGTCCAGCTGTTCTCCCAGCCTTCAGGGGCCCCGGCTGTTCTCGGCCTGGCTGCCCCTGGTTACCTGCCTGAAGGTGGTTCGCTTAGCCTCCCCTCAACCGAGGACTCTACCTTGAAACATATGTAGGACTTCCCCGAGTTCGCAGAAGCCACTGAATCTAGTCAACACGCGCGTCGGCCAAACACAAGCAGGAGAAGGCTACCTTAGCGTCGCCCAGGCCTGCCGCAGGGAGCTCGTCCCCCAGCCCAGTCTGGGAGCAGGGCAAAGTAGGCCCCTTTCTAACCCCAGGAAACATGTGGGCTCCTGCCTGAAGCCATCACGTGGGGGGACTTCAGGCCTGCCAAGCTGTCCCCCGAACCAGCCCCTAAGGACTGCTCCCCGCGCGGGCCCTAGCCCGGCCCCAAACTGGCCTGAGGGGTACTCCCGGCCTGGCTTCTCGTCTCAGATCAAATCTACAGGGGATTCAAACATCTTCCGCAGACCAGGGACAGGCTCTCACCCAAGCACTAAGCTCCGAGACTGCCTGAGCCCCAGTATTCAATTGCCTGGTTTCCTTACTCACCCATCGCGGCTCCGCTCGCTCAGACTTGGCGGCGGCAGCGGCAGCAGCTCCAGCGACAGCTTCAGCAGACAATATGGCGGACCAACAGGACGGGAGCCCGAAAGGGACAAATCACCTAACGCTCACCTCCGGGATGAAACGCGTTCCTTGCCCCACCTCCTACGTTGCATCGGAGGCGGGCACTTAAAGAGACCGCAGCCATTAACGGCGGGGAAGTAAAATACGAAAGGAGGGGTTGGAGGAGAATGGGAGGGTTACGTACGAAAGGAAATTAAGCATGTCTAGTTCTCAGCTGTTTCTGCTACTATTTCTTCTCTTTTTCTCTGGCAAATTGGTAGAGCAGTATTTCTTCTTTATAATGAAGTCTCCTTCCCCAGAAATGTATCCCTTCTTTCACAGTTAAAACTATGATAGACTATGATAGATCTAAAACTGTGGCAGGGAGCCGGGAGTTGTGGC
>NW_003852599.1:17134-18314 GCF_000181295.1 Otolemur garnettii | reverse complement strand
AGCTTCGTGGGCCACCCCCCACCAAGTAACTCAGGCTCCAACTGTCTTTGGAGAGTCACTTTTACCCAATTTGCATGTTCTGCTCCCTCTGCTTATTTCTTTGTATTTTTTTTTTTTTTGAGACAGAGCCTCAAGCTATCCCCCTGGGTAGAGTGCCGTGGCATCACAGATCACAGAAACCTCCAACTCCTGGGCTCAAGCAAGTCTCCTGCTTCAGCCTCCCATGTAGCTGGAACCACAGGTGCCTGCCACAATGCCTGGCTATTTTTTGATTGCAGCTGTCGTTGTTTGGCAAGCCCAGGCTGGATTCGAACCTGCCACCTTAGGTGTATGTGGCTGGCACCTTAGCCATTTGAGCCACAGGCGCCGAGCCTTTCTTCGTATTTTGTAGAGATGGGGTCTTGCTATGTCATCTGGGCTAGTCTAGAACTCCTGGCCTCAAGTGATCCTCTCTCTCACCTTGGCTTGCCATAGTTCTAGGATTATAGGTGTAAGCCAACACACCCACCTATGTTTGCCCTTTTAATTATAGAATTTATGCCTTTATTAGGTGTTCTTTTTTTTTTTAGACAAAGTCTCAAGCTGCCGCTCTGGGCAGAGTGCTGTGGTGTTGCAGTTCATAGCAACCTCAAACTCTTGGGTTTCAGTGGTTCTTTTGCCTCAGCCTCCCAAGTAGCTGGGACTACAAGCACCCACCGCAATTCCTATTTTTTTATTTTTTATTGCAGTTGTCCTTGTTTTAGTTGGCCTGGGCTGGATTCGAACTTGCCAGCTTTGGTGTATGTGGCTGGGGCCCTACCCAGTGAGCAACAGGCGCCGCCAGGCCTTCCTTTTTTTTTATAATGATGTGCCCATCCTCCTGTCCCCCAGCTCAACACACAGAGCCAGGCTATATCTTCAAGACGTAGAGGGCCTGAGCATGGAGGCTTACACATGTAATCCTAGCACTCTGGGTGGGTGGATTGGTTGAGCTCAGAAGTTCAAAACCAGTGTGAGCAAGAGCCAGACCCCCTCTCTACCGAAAATAGAAAAACTAGCTGAGCATTTTGGCAGGAACCTGTAGTCCCGGCTACTCAGGAGACTAAGGCAGAAGGATCACTTGAGGAGTTTGAGGTTGCTGTGAGATATGATGATATATAGCACTCAACCCGAGGGGGACAGAGTGAGACTCTGTTTCAAA
>NW_003852599.1:15388-16728 GCF_000181295.1 Otolemur garnettii | reverse complement strand
AAGGGACCTGGAATCTGGTCTCCAGGGTATGTCACAACAAATTTCCAATTCTGGTTGTATGTTGGGTCCACTAGGAGAAACAACTTAAAGGCAACTGAAATCTAGGACTCAAGGTTAGCAAAGTGAGCACTGTATTTCTCTTACTACTGCCATTGTTCAAGGTGAGACCTCATCACTTCCTTGGTCTATTTTGCCTGTCCTCACTGGCCTTCTTTCTCTGGACTCTCCCACTCCCATCTCCTTAAAAGCAGAGATTATCAGTGTTGCCCCTCTGCTTAGCAACTTTGTACTGCCTACCTTCAGGTGACATCCAAACATTTCAATCTAGTATATAGACTGGTCTTTTCCAGCTTCGTGGGCCACCCCCCCACCAAGTAACTCAGGCTCCAACTGTCTTTGGAGAGTCACTTTTACCCAATTTGCATGTTCTGCTCCCTCTGCTTAGAATGCAATGCCCTCCCTTCCCCCAAACCACATTCATTTTCAAGACCCAACTATCAGCTTTTCAGAGAAGCCTGTCTATCCAGATAATTTGTTCCATCTGCTCCCACCGGACCCTGAACACTTGTTTTCTTTAGTACTTCACACCCTAATTTGCTCATGTGTCCATCTCTCCCTGTTGACTAGGGGACAGTATCTTCCTCGTCTGTCTCAGTGTCTAGCAAAACGCATGCGTCAGTAGAGGTACCAAAAATATTTGTTGAGGCATCTGTCTCCCATACTCCACTGTGAGCTCATCTTCTGCACACCTTGAGGCCAAAAAAGGCTCAGGGAACGTGGGCTGAATAGATGAAAATAGCTATGATGGTCTGAGTTTCTTCTTTCCTGCTCCTCAGCCCTCCACCCTATGTCCTAGGAACCAGCGACACTTCAGCTTTGTTTCCATTTTAGGACTGGGCTTTGCCCGGGTACCCTTCCTAGCCTAGGGCCATTGATCCTCTCTGATCCAGCCTCTGCTGGCCTTTCCCACCCCATTTTTTTTCTTTTTTCTTTTTTTTTTTTGAGACACAGTCTCACCTTATCCTCCTCAGTAGAATGCTGTGGCATCACAGCTCACAGCAACTTCCAACTCCTGGGCATAGGCGATTCTCTTGCCTCAGCCTCCTGAGTAGCTCAGACTATAGGTGCCTGCCACAATGCCCACCTATTTTTTGTTGCCAGTTTGGCTGGGGCCAGGTTCGAAACTGCCACCCTTGGTATATGGGGCCAGCACGCTACTCACTGACCCAAAGGCGCCACCCCTCTTTATTTATTTTATTTTATTATTTTTTTCGAGACAGAGCCTGAAGCTATCTCCCTGGGTAGAGTGCTATGGCATCACAGCTCACAGCAACCTCCAA
>NW_003852599.1:9515-14722 GCF_000181295.1 Otolemur garnettii | reverse complement strand
GCCGGTTGAGCTATAGGCGCCGAGCCGGTCTCGAACTTCTGATCTCAAGCAATCTGCCTGTCTCTCCTAGGATTACAGGTGTGAGCCACTGTGCCTGGCCTCCCATTTTCCTTATCTTTCCTGTTCTAGGAACCATATTCTACTTACTTTCTCCAGAGCATACCAGGATGTTCCAAATGTATGTGCTATTACACGCAATTGTTTCTCTCATTGAGATGTCTTTCCGGCTTGGTGCCTGTGGCTCAAGTGGCTAAGGCGCCAGCCACATACACCTAAGGTGGCGGGTTTGAATCCACCCCAGACTCGCCAAACAACGACGGCTGCAACCAAAAAATAGCCGGGTGTTGTGGTGGACACCTATGGTCTCAGCTACTTGGGAAGCGGAGGCAGGAGACTCTCTTGAGCCCAGGAGTTGGAGGTTGCTGTGAGCTGTGATGCCACCGCACTCTACCCAGGGGCACAGGTTGAGGCTCTGTCTCAAAAAAAAAAAGAAAGAAATGTCTTTCCCTCTTTTGTCCACCTAGGAAATGGCTAATACAACTCAAAACTATCACCTCCTCCAAGATGCCTCACTACCACAGCACCCGGCACAAAGCAGGGTCTCAGTGACTACACCTGAGAGAGAATCATTCTGCTAGGGGAGTAGTGTCATCTTTCAGTTGTCCACTCTCCACCAGGTTTGTTTTTCTTTCTTTCTTTCTTTCTTTTTTTTTTTTAATTGAGACAGGGTTTCACTCTGTTGCTGGAGATAGAATGCAGTAGTGTCATCATAGCTGAACTCCTGGGCTCAACTGCAACCTCAACTTCTGGGCTCAAGTGATTCTCTTGCCTCAGCTTCCCAAGTAGCTGGGAGTATAGAAGCACACCATCACATCTGGCTGAATTTTCTATTCTTTGTAGAAATGGAGTCTCTGTTGCCCAGGCTGGTCTTGAACTCCTGGCCTCAAGGGATCCTCCTGCCTCAGGCTCTCAAAGTGCTAGCCAGGGCACCCAGTCCAGAAGTAAATTTACGCTCAGTTCTACCAGGTCACTGTAACTCTAAATTTATGCTCCAGTTCTTTGTCTATGGGAGTAATAGCACTCCTAGGGTTGCCATAAAGGTTAGATTATGGCAAGGCCTGAAACACACAAAGAGCACCTGGTATATGATGGCCACTCAGTTAGCAGCAGCTGTCACTGCTACCACAGCCTCTGGTGTCTCCTCATCTCCTCCCCATTGGAGAAGGTGGAGCCCAGAGGCTTCAGAAGCTGCATGTGGGCCTTCCTAACCCAGATTCCCGCACCTCTGCAATCTGCCTCACAGGGAGAAGGGAAAGAACCACAGGACACAGCTTGTTGGGAGTATAAAAATAGGACATTTTTCCTCATTATCACATCAATTATCAAAGAAACAGTACGTAACAAAAATACAAAGCTCTGGTGAATTTTTTTGTCTTTTTTTTTCTTTGTCCCCCCACCCCTCCCCAATAGCCCCTTGTCAGGGAGCCCCTGGCCAAAGCCTGGATGCTGTCCCTGAGGTCACCCTGGGGCTCAGGAGAACCGGTGGTCCAGGTCTCTCTGAGGGCTGGCCGAGTACGAATAGGCCTTGCCCAATACCAGGCGGTCCCGAAGCAGTTTGAAGAAGGCATAGTAGTTGCTGAAGAGGATGAGGGCCAGTGAGATGGTTTGGTGCCACTTTTCAGAGGACATTAAGGAGTACAGCTGGTAGACAATGACAGCGCCCTCCAACAGCAGGAGGATGTTGAGGATCCGCAGGGGTTTGCTGAAAAAGAACTGCCCAGAAAGGGGTAGGCAAGAGCTGGAAGGTATGCTCCTGAAACCTGCCTCTCGGAATTGGGTTCTGGGTAGGGGCAAGCTCTTGGGACCCCATGCAGACCTGGGTGAGGAGGCAGACTTCGTAGGGCTTAGCATGGACTCTGCCACCTCAGCTGCCTTTGCTTGTGGTGTACCCCCTGGGACGACTGCTGCTTCCCACATAAGTCATTTAAGATCCTGTTCAACTTCTACCTCCTCCAGGAGCCCTTTCTTGAGAGGTCTTACTTGCTCTCTCAAACTATTTCTGGTCTAAAATCAACACCTTTTTATATGTCATCCTCCTGGGTATTATGGAGCCTGAACAAAGCAGAATCTTATGACATAGGCATGGAAGGTTGTTATAGACTATAGCTTGAGTTACCTAATAGTTCATGCACAGCAGCATCCCTAGCTAGGCTGGAAGCTTTCCAGGAATATGGCAATACCTGTTGTTTTTTTTTTTTTAGACAGAGTCTTAGTTTATTACCCTCGGTAGAGTGCTGTGGTGTCTTAGCTCACAGAAACCTGAAACTTTGGGGGTCAAGTGATTCTCCTGCCTCAGCCTTCCAAGTAGCTGGGACTATAGGTGCCCACCACAATGCTCAGATTTTTTTTTTTTTATTTTAGTTGTCATTGTTTAGCAGGCCCAGGCTGGGTTCGAACCCGCCAGGTCCGTGTATGTGGCCAGTGCTCTAACCACAGAGCAATGGGTGCCAAGCCACACTCAGCTATTTTTAGAGATGGGGGTCTCACTCTAGCTCAGGTCTTGAACCTGTAAGCTCAGGGAACCCACCTGCTTCAGCCTCCCAGAGTGCTAGGATTACAGGTGTGAGCCATCGTGCCTGGCCCAATACCTCATTCCTATATGGGGTTTCAGGGCAAAGTAGAGCATAGGAACTCACGAAAAGTTTTCTAATCAGTTCAAAAGAGTGCTCAATGTCTGTGGGTCTTGATTTTGCAGGGGGCCAAGGTACCTCAACCTCAAGAGCTGCTTATAGGATGGAAAGAGAAGTGGCAGACAAGAGATGTCAGGCTCAGCTCTGTATCGGACAGGCTGCAAGACTTTGGACAAGTCCCTCTCTAGGCCTCAGATTTCTCAACTGTGCAATGAAGATAACAGCCCAGCCCAGATCAGTGTTTGTTAGAGTCCCAGGTTTCAAGGAGTCCCTTGGGCCTGGTGGCACATACCTGTGATCCTAGCTACTATGAAGGCTGAAGTGGAAGGATCACTTGAGCTCAGGAGTTTGAGGCTAGATGGGCAATATAGCAAGACCCCTATCTCAAAAAAGTTAAAAATGAGGCTGGGTGTGGTGGCTCATGCCTGTAATTCTAGCACTTGGGAGGCCGAGGTGGGTGGACTGCCTAAGCTCACAAGTCCCAGACCAGCCTGACCAAGAGCAAGACCTCATCTCTAAAAAATAGCCAGGTGTTGTGGTGGGCACCTGTAGTCCCAATTTGGGAGGCTGAGGCAAGAGGATCACTTAAACCCAAGAGTATGAGGTTGCTGTGAGCCAAGATGCCACAGCCCTCTACTGAGGATGACCAAGTGACACTGTCTCAAAAAAAAATTTAAAAATAAAGAAAAAGGGAGTGGGCTGGTGCAGTGGCTCACACCTATAATCCTAGCACTCTGGGAGGCCAAGGCACATGGATTCTTTGAGCTAAAGAGCTCAAGACCGTAGCTTGGCGCCTATAGCTCAGTGAGTAGGGTGCCAACCACATACACTTAGGCTGGCAGGTGCAAGCCCGGCCTAGGCCTGCTAAACGACAATGACAACTGCAACTAAAAAATAGCTGAGCGCTGTGGCCGATGCCTGTAGTCCCAGCAACTTGGGAGGCCGAGACCAGAGAATCATTTGAGCTCAAGAGTTTGAGGTTGCTATGAGCTTGACACCACAGCACACTATGGAGGGTGACAAAGCGAAACTGTCTTGACAGGAAAAAAAAAGAAAAGGGGAGATGGACTTTAGGAAGTCAAGAGGGTTTCAACTCATTTAAATAGAACAGTGCCATGAGGGCCTATATATTGGACTCTGGTTTCTGTGTTGGAAAAAAGGTTTTTGGCAGTAAAATAAATTAAATGGAGACCACTTAATTTGATGATTTTGAGCAGTCCTTTCTATATCTGAGTCATGAGTCACTACCATTAATTCCCAAGTGTTTCAGTAAAGCGCCCTTGAACAAGTTAAACGCTCCATGCCAATTTCAGTATCCCTGAAAACAGGGATAGCCCTGACATCTCTCTCCAGATTCTGGGTAAGGGCTTAGCACAAAATAAGGATGAAGATAGTTATTTTCACCACTGAGAACCTTTTCTTTTATTGTATCATCTTTCCCTCCATCCAATGTTTTGAAAGATCTGTTATCAAGTAAACTGTAGTTATTAAGTGACAATTTGTATAACTGTCCTTTTGCTGCCTGTGTGCGTGTCTTCTTTGGATTTGGGAAACATTGAAAATACCTGTCTCTTGCTATGACCATCACCTTTCTGCCCCACCCCTCCTGCCCAGGGGAAAAGAGACTCACGTGGAACCGGAAGTGGGAGACGTCAGAGGGGATAGCCACATTGTAGTGGCCCACTGCTTTGTAGACGTTCTTGCTGTGCTTCACCAGCACGCCCTGCGGCCACATGCATTCTTCAGTCCACCTGGAGGCACAGCCCAACAGTGCCCCTTATCCCCAGCTCACCAATGAGTGGGGGTACCAAAAGATTGGACAGAGTGTGATCACCAGGGCTCTACTCCCATGTCTATCACTTAGACACAGTGACTTTCCTTTTCTGGGTCTCAGTTGCCTCTTCTGTAAAATGGGGCAAGAACCATGAAAAATTCACTGCACTGGGAGTCAGAAGGTCTAGGGCTGACATTACTGCCTGAGGATTGTCAAGAAAACTCTTTTTCCTCTCTGGATCCATGTGCTTCATCTGGTCTCACCTCTAGCCTCCAACTGGTCCATCACACAGTTGCCTGAGTGGTCTTTATAAAAAATACCAAGCTGCGCCTGATTATCCTCTGCTTTAAACTCTCTGAAGGCTTCCTAGTGCCCTTGGGTCAAGGCCCCCCCAAGGATTTGGCATGGCCTCTGAGGTCCTGTGTGACTTCCACAATTCCCATCATATAGATCATGCTCAAGCCACTTGGAACAGTTTTCAGTTATTCCAGCACATCATACTGCTTCATGTATGTCCACAAGCCAAATGGATTGCCCTTTTTGATGCCTTTGATGAAGGTAAGCTCATCATCATCTTTTAAAACCCAGGGTCCTCCAGCCTTTCCCGAACTCCCAAGAGTTCAGCTTTATTTCATTGTTCTCTGAATCTCTTGCTACTGGTCCATATTCCCTAATGTTTGTCATTTACTTATTTCCCTGTCTGTATCCCTCACTAGGCTGGCAGCTCTTTTTTTTTTTTTTTT
>NW_003852599.1:7628-8618 GCF_000181295.1 Otolemur garnettii | reverse complement strand
GAGTGGGGCAAGAGGAACACTTCACCCCAAGAGTTTTAAGGTTGCAATGAGCTAAGACGCCATGGCACTCTACCAAGGGTGACCAAATGAGACTCTGTCTCTAAAGAAAAAAAAATAGCTATTATACAGGGTGGCTATAAAGTTGGTATCCAATACATTGTACGCTATTTTAAATTGCACACAAACTTTATGTCCACCCTGTGTTTATACAACATGGATGCACCTCACAACCAATATGGTGAATGAAAGAAGCTGGACACAAGAGTATCTACCGTATGATTTCATTTATATCAAGTTCTAGAATGGCAAAACTAAGGACGGTGAAAGAAAGCAAAAAGTTGCCATGGGAGGAAAAGATCATGGGAAAAGCCATAGGGAAATTTTCTGAGGGACTGGAAATGTTCTGTGTCTTGATAAGGGTGGGTTACATGGGTATATACGTCCTTATCAAAACTCAAAGAAGCTTGGTGCCCATAGCTCAGTGAGTAGGGCACCAGCCACATACACTGAGGCTGGAGGGTTCGAGCCCGGTCTGGGTCTGCTAAACAATGACAACTACAACCAAAAAATAGGCGTTGTGGCGGGTGCCTGTAGTCCCACCTACTCAGGAGGCTGAGGCAAGAGAATTAGTTAAACCTATGAGTTTGAGGGTGCTGTGAGCTGTGACATCATGGCAACGGTTTGAGACTCTGTCTCAAAAAAAAAAAAAAAACCTCAGAGAATTATGCACTTTAAGATTTGTACATTTTAGGGTGGCACCTGTGGCTCAAAGGAGTAGGGCACTGGCCCAATGGTGGTGGGTTCAAACCCAGCCCCAGCTTAAAAAAAAAAAAGACTGCATATAAATTTTGCCTTAAAAATACGGCTTTATGGGCTTGGCGCCTGTGGCTCAAGCACCTAAGGCGCCAGCCACATACACCTGAGCTGGCAGGTTCAAATACAGCCTGGGTCCACCAAACAACCAATGCCAGCTGCAACCAAAAAATAGCC
>NW_003852599.1:6329-7079 GCF_000181295.1 Otolemur garnettii | reverse complement strand
CCATTCTGAGCGGTCAGGAAAGTGTTCCTGGAGGAAGCAAAGTGCTAAAGGATGAACAGGAGTTAACCAGGGAAAGAACAATGGAAAGACCATTACAAGCAAAAGATACATTATGTGCATAAGCCTGGATGGAGAAACACATCAAGTCCATGAGGACCCAAAGAGGTTTTGTTTGCTGAGTGCAGAGTGAGAAAAAGTTGGGCTTGGTGAAAGATGAGGCAGAGAAGGCTGGCAGGACCCAGTCCATCAGTTAGGTAGCCATGGCAGGACCAGGGTGAGCCACGTACAGGCTTATCCTCATTTTCAGCTGTGTTCTTTCTTTCAAATACTCCCTCCCCTTAAAGCTCTAGTCTTCTGGACCATTGGGCAATCTTGTTTCTGGACCTTCTAGACAGAACCTGAAAGGGACCCTGACTGCATGAAGGGTGGACAGCAGGAAGCTTGGCTCTCGTGGCCGCCCTTTGCTTCTCTGCTCCCCTGCTCCCGGGTGGGCCTACCTCCACAAACCTGTCCTAGGGGGCCTCCTCCTGACCAACCCTTGTCTTGGGCCCAAGTCTCAGAGGTGTTTCAGAAGTGATCCTGGCCTCGAGGAACTTGCAGTCTAATGGAGGAATACAGGCAGGAAATTAGCAACACCTGGAGCAAAATGTACTTTGAAAAAGGGCTCCTGGGCTCGGCGTCTGTGGCTCAAGCGGCTAAGGCACCAGCCACATACACCCAAGGTGGCGGGTTCAAATCCCCAGCCCAGGC
>NW_003852599.1:4683-5688 GCF_000181295.1 Otolemur garnettii | reverse complement strand
GGCTAACACAGCACCATATCTTGTCACCAGAGCACACCTTGGAATGGGTCTCACTGTTCAAAATCCTCTATAGCTTCCCTTGGCCTGTAGGTTAAAATCCAAGCTCCTCTGCCTGACACACAGCACCAAGCCTTGCATGAATTAGGTAGAAGTAAATGTTGCTGAAAGAACAGGTGACCTAATCATTGAGTAGATGAGTGAGCAGGAGAGGGAGGAATGAAGCATGAGCAAGTCAGTTAATGAGTGAGTAAATAAATGAGTCAGTGAATGGGAAAGTCAGCGAGTCTGTGAATTTACCACCTATTCCCCTCCCATCTCCAGGACGTTGCAAGTTACCCAAGGAGGGAATATGTCTGTTTTGGGTCCCACTGTACCCTACTCTGGACATAGAGCCTAATATACAAGACATGCCCAATAACTATTTGCTGACTGAATAAGTTAATGAGCAACTAGGAAAGTGACTCCAGACACTGACCAGGAGGGCTGGGGTTGGGTAAAGCAGGGTAAGGTGACTCACGGGTGCTGGAGCACGTTGGAGCACAGCGCTGGGTCCACCTTCTGCCAGCAGCCCAGGTGGGCGGCAGCCTTGTGAAGGAGGTCGCAGTAGCTGGCAGGCAGCAGGTGCTGCATGAGGATCACTGAGGTGCTGATGGATACCAGAAGGAAGAGTTCACAGGACCAACGCTTGTCGTAGTAATGTGTGTTCTGGGGGTAGCAGAAGGTAGGTGAGGCCTGGGACACCCATAATGGCCTCACTTCCCCTCTCCTCCCTGAATCCCCATGCCTCAGAGATTAGGACAGTTCTGAGGAGACCCAGGGTAGTCTGAAACCAAGAATCAAACACGTAGGCTGGGTGCAGTGGCTCACAACTGTAAACCTAGCACTCTGGGAGGCCAAGGTGGGTAGATTGCCTGAGCTTAGGAGTTTGAGACCAGCCTGAGCCAGAGCGAGACCTCATCTCTAAAAATAGTCATGCATTGTGGCAGGTGCCTCTAGTCCCAGGCT
>NW_003852599.1:2117-3334 GCF_000181295.1 Otolemur garnettii | reverse complement strand
AGTATAGTCCTATCCTGCAGAAATGTTTCCAGCTTACTGCAGCTGAGGAGGTAACTTCCCAAGAAGTCACATAAGCAAGAAAAGCGAGCACAGGTTTTGGGGGTCACTGGGGTCTGGCTTTCTTACTTAAAGATAAAACAGGACACTGTAACATGCCTGTGTCAAAACAGCCAC
Source organism: Otolemur garnettii (assembly GCF_000181295.1). Classification (NCBI taxonomy): domain Eukaryota; kingdom Metazoa; phylum Chordata; class Mammalia; order Primates; family Galagidae; genus Otolemur; species Otolemur garnettii. Next base: position 3,160 of record NW_003852599.1, on the reverse strand, counting down.
TGAGGCTCAGTGCCCGTAGCTCAGTGGTTAGGGTGCTGGCCACATGCACCAGGGCTGATGGGTTCAAACAAGGCCTGTGCCTGCTAAACAACAATGACAACTACAATAAAAAAAATAGCCGGGCATTGTGGCGGGTGCCTGTAGTCCCAGCTACTTGGGAGGCTTAGGCAAGATAATCGCTCTAGCCTAAGAGTTTGAGATTGCTGTGAGCTGTGATGCCAAAGGTGGCAAAAAAAACACCAAAGAACAACCAGCCACAGAAATACAAAGTCATCGCTCTTTGTTATCAAGTATTATGAACAACAATGCCATGTCTTCCTCCCCGGTCGGATGACGTGGGCAAGTCACTTCCTCTCAGTGAGCCTTATTCCCTGTACTCTAAAATGTAGACATCCTAAGTGACTGAGGGCCAGGAAAAACATAATAATAAAAACAGTACAGGCCAGGCACGGTAGCTCACACCTGTAATCCTAGCACTCTCGGTGCTAGGCCAAGGTGGGTGGATTGCCTGAGCTCAGAAGTTCCAAACTAGCCCAAGCACGAGCAAGACCCTGTCTCTCCTAAAAATAGAAAAGCTAGCCAGGTATTGTATTATGCAACTATAGTCCCAGCTACTTGGGAGGCTGAAGCAAGAGGATCTCTTGAGCTCAAAAGTTTGTTTGCTGTGGGTAATAACTCCATGGCACTCTATCCAGGGTGACAAAGTGACACTCTGTCTCAAAAAACAAAAAAGTCTAGGCACAGTGGTTCATGCCTCTAATCCTAGCACTCTGGGGTACAACAGTCCTGAGGCAGAAAGATCTGTTGAGCAGGTGGTACCTGTGGCTCACTGAGTAGGCCGCTGGCCCCATATACCAAGGGTGGCGGGTTCAAAAACTGGCCCCGGCCAACCTTCAACAAAAAATAGCCAGGTGTTGTGGCAGGCGCCTGGAGTCCCAGCTATTCAGAAAGCTGAGGCAAGAGAATCACTAAGCCCAGGAGTTGGAGGTTGCTATGAGCTGTGATGCCATAACACTCTACCAAGGCCAATAAAGTGAGACTTT
>NW_003852599.1:0-1411 GCF_000181295.1 Otolemur garnettii | reverse complement strand
AAATAAATAAATAAATAAATAAAAATAAGACAAAATAGAGCCAGTAGCCACTCTAGCTCTCCAGAGGAGGACAAATGAAAAAAATCTCATCCCAAACATCAGAGTCAGTTATGCAAGCAGGAGGCAGCAGCTAAGCCCTGTCCCGCCCTGGGTTGTTACGCACCTTCACAAACCAGACAGGCACAAAGGCCACATAATAGGCACTCAGCATGGAGCTGACCAGCACTTCCTTCATGCGCCAGTTGAAATCCATCTTGAGGAACTCTACCTCGCTGCGGATGAGGCTGGGTGACAGGCAGCAGGCATGGGTGGGCATAGCGTCCGGGCCATACAGCTGTTTTGTGTGCTGCTTCCATGTCTCCCGCAGCGTCAATAGGTAATCCCGGCTCTTTGCCAGGCCGCTGACTGCCTCTCGGGGCCCCACGGTGGCCATGTGGCTGAACAGGCTTGTCTTGCGGAGATCACAGTTCAGCTGCAGGAACGGAATGTACATCCCAAACCTGCTGGGGAAGAGGATGGTGAGGGCAGGTCTGCCCCTGGGCCAGGATCCCAACGTTCAGCCACTGAGGGGAACCTTCTTTCTTCCCTGGGCTTCAGCTCTTTCCTGGCTGCTCAGAGAGGAGAGTTTACCTATCCTTCCATCCAGCCATCCTCCTACTGAAGAGTCATTCAACACATGTATAATCACTAAGCATGTTTCCAGCATGGAGGACACAGTGGGAAGCAAGAGACAAGCCCCTGCCCAGTCTACTGGTGACAAATAATAATCCCAACAGCCCAAATTCACTGGTCACAGTCTATGTTCCAGCCACTGTACTAAATGCTGTTCCTGCATCCTCTTCTTTATTCTCATAAGAACACTATGCGTTAGGTACTGTTATTTCCCCCCCTTTCAGCTATGGAAGCTGTGCCTCAAAGAGGTGAAATAAATTCCCAAAGGTTGAATAATTATAAGGAAGTAAAAGATCCAAGGCTTAAACCCAGAACTGTCTGCTACCAGAGATCAATATTCACAAAATATTAAAAGTAATTAATTAAAAGTATACACAGTGCCATAAAAGAGCGGTATTAGTTGTTATTGGTACATGTATGAGAGGCAGCTCTTTGGGTGCTACGCCAAGGTTGTTGGATTGCCTGAGTTCAGAAGTTCGAGACCAACCTAAGCAAAAGCAAGACCCTGTCTCTCCTAAAAAGAAAAACTAGCCAGGTATTGTGGTATGCAACTGTAGTTTTATAGAGTAGGGCAGTTCAGGAAGAATTGTAATATGCCAGGCACAGAAATGAACTCTTAGATAGAACCAATCCCTTCCCCTGAGAGACACTTATAGAGTAGGGCTGGAACATATGAGTCAAGGGTGTTTTGTTTTTATTTTTAGAGACAGGGTCTTGCTCTTTTGCCCAGTGTAGTGGC
>NW_003852598.1:2644126-2645471 GCF_000181295.1 Otolemur garnettii | reverse complement strand
CTGATAATTTTATCTGGCTACAAAATCTATGTACTAGCTCAGTTAGAAATGGACACAGAGACTAACAACTATACTAAAGAAATGAATGTTTAAGTTATATTCTTACTCATGGTGGATGAGAGGATGATATTATGGATGTCTAATGTTTCTAAGTCTGAAGTCCCCTGAATCTCAGTTTATGGATTCAGAAAACCCAACTTCCACTTTTAAAAAAACATGTTCTCAAATTGAGCCATTCACTTTTTAAAATGCAAATAATTTGCTTCATATAGCCATAGTGTATCTTCCCACTTATAAGTGGGAGCATATGGCATTCATTTTTCTTTTCCTGAGTTATGTCGCTTAGTATGATGGCCTCCCATTCTATCTATGTTGCTGCAAAAGACATCATTTCCTTCTTCCTTACTGATAAATAGAGTTCCATGATTTCTGTAGGTATGTATGTGTACACACCACATTTTCTTTATCCACTCATCAGTCGATGGGCATTTAGGGTGATTATATACCCTATGTATATATATTTTGTGATTGTGAATTATGCTGCAATAAACATGTGATACAGGTATCTTTTTGATATAGTGACTTCATTTCCTAGTAGTGGGATTAAAGGATCAAACAGTTGATTTATGGATACATTTATGTCTTTGAGAAATGTCTTTGATCCCCTACAGAGTTTTCAGTAACTTATATTCCCACCAACAATGTACACGTTTTCTTTCCACTGCAACCGTGCCAAGATTTGTGGTTTTTGACTTTTTAATAATGATCATTCTAATTGGAGTAACAAGGTATCTCATTGTGATTTTAAGTTCCCTTTTTTGTAACTTCTTTCAGATTAATATAAGGATATAAATTATTAGATTACATTGTTTGCATTTCTTAGGTAAAGTTCTAGTTCTAGTTGAGCCCCTTGCCCAGGGGGTGTACTGGGTGTACCCTTCCTTACCTTTTGCCCATTAGTTGAGAGTTTACCAATGCCTCTCCCTCTGCTCCTCTTCCCTTCCCTACTCCCCTACTAGAATTTGTGTTTTTCTCTCACAGAGGGGAGTAGTTGTTTGTCTGTTGGTTCCATATTAGTATTGAGTATATGGGATATTTGCTTTTCCATTCTTGTGATACTTTACTAAGAAGAATATTCTTCAACTCATCCAGGTTAATAAAAAAGAGGTAAAGTCTCCATCTTTTTATGGCCAAATAATATTCCGTGTATACATATATATATATATAGACACACACACTATGGAATAGTATGTATATATATTTACATATATATATTCAGCAATTCATCAGTAATTAAACACTAGCAATTTAAAGGAATTTTATGTATATATACATATATATATAT
>NW_003852598.1:2642961-2644106 GCF_000181295.1 Otolemur garnettii | reverse complement strand
AGTGGTATAATTGACAATGGAGACTCTTAAGGGGATGCAGGGGAGGGGAGTAAGGGATAAAATATTACCTGTGAGGTAAAATGTTTACTACTCTGGTGAGAGGTATACTAAAAGCCTAGACTTCACCACTGTACTATATATATACAACATAATTCAACTTGTATGCCCCCAATCTATTAAAATTAAATAAATAGACAAATACCTTAAGCTGAGGAAAATACCAATCATTCAATAAATAATTTGCTTTTACAAATACAAGGCTAAAATGAAGTTGGGGCCTATCCAGAATAGTGAATAAGACTCAAGTTTCTGTTGGAAGACAAGACAGTGGGCTATCTAATCTGCTACATTTTTTTTCCAAATTTTTCCAGATTGGAATAGGTTAGCTACATATTTTTTGTCTTGATAATTTGATTTACATTTATGTATTTTGACTAGTCATTGACATAGAGACTTTTTTCTCATTGATCTACTACACAAATTGCCTGAGAAGATCCAAGAACCAAGAGTATCATACTCTTGCAATTCATCAGTGATTAAACACTAGCAATTTAAAGGAATTTTACTTGAAGTTTTTGTCCTGGTACCGTAATGGTTTACTTCTACTGTAAAAGAGCAATATTGATTTTACTATATCCCCTTTTACAACTTCATTTTTTGGTTGTTTTATGTTAGATTTAAATTTTAACGTAGTTTATACAATGTAATCTATTTTAATGGTTTAATGTCATTACATTAAGATAATTTGCTTCCTCTGAGTCAAATATTTTCTCACTCATTTTAAATTGCTGAATTGCTTAACTGAATGTATAACTTTGTTCCCAGTCAAATCTCCTACATATTTCAGTAGTTTGTTTTCTGAATTATTAGAAAGTGATTTTCTTACTTTATATATTCATAAATACACACACTGTATTATAATATCTCTATAGCTAAATCTATCAGTATTCATTCACATTTTAATGTTATTTTATAAAAAATAATAGTCATTATTAATTTTATAAAAGGTAAACAAGAGAAAGTAAAAAAACAAAACCTTAGCTATCCAGAATAAATAATGATTTGCATCATTCATCACTATTAAACTTATATCAGTATCTATGCACACCAACGCACATCATTCAAAGTTGCAAAGTATGTAAATT
>NW_003852598.1:2635817-2641327 GCF_000181295.1 Otolemur garnettii | reverse complement strand
TTTTTTTTTGAATAGTACTTGTCCTAATTGGTGTGAGGTGGTATGTCATTGTAGTTTTCATTAGTGTTTCCTTAATTATTACTGATATTGAGCATCTTTTCATATTTGCCCTTTGTATACCTCCTTTGGAGAAATGTCTATTCCAGACTTTTTTACCCATTTTTGAATCAGATTGTTTGGGTTTTTGTTGTTGACCTTCATGAGTCAACAATATATTCTGGACATTAACTTTTTATCAGATATATGATTGCAAATATTTTCTTTCATTCCTCTTTACTCTCCTGTCTTTCAAAGCACACATTTTTAAATTTCCATGAGTCCAATTTATCTATGTTTTCTTTTACCTGTCTTTGGTGTTTTATCTAAAAAATCATTACTAAGTCTGATGCCAGGAAACTTTTCTCCTACAATTTCTAATGAGTTTTATAGTTTTAGGCCTTATAACTAGGGCTTTGATTCATTTTTTTAGTTAATTTATATATATTGTGCTATGTAGTTCTTGTATATTGTGGTATATTGTGCTACTTCATTCTTTTATATGTGAAAATCTAGTTTTTCCAATATAATTTTTGAAAATACTGTATTTCCCCCTTCAAATGATTTTGGCACAGTGTGAAAAAAATCATTTGACCATATTTGCAAGGGTTTATTTCAAGGCTATCAATCATGTTCCACTGGTCTATACGTCTGTCTTTATCCAGCATCACCATGTTTTGACTACTTTTGATTTGTAATATACAAAGTCAGATAATTAAAAAGTGCTACATACCTAATTGTTGACTATCACTCCAATCACCTTGGAAGTACTCATCTTGGGAAGCTCTGCATTGAAGCCAGTGCCTAGTAGACCCTTCAAAGCAATTTTGGAAGACTGTTTTTGAAAGAAGCATCAGAGCTGTGGTTATATATGGTGACACTTCAGTGTGTGAACTTGCCCTAGAAAACATGCTACCTACCTCATTGCTAAATATCACTACGTTCACCAGATAGCCAGGGAAACTACTTTCAAAGGGACTGTAGTGATATATTCAGTAATGAGGTATGTAGCCCATTTTCTAGGATGAGTTCGCAAATTTAATTATCAGACCTCATAAGATGATGGTTCTTACCACCATTCCAGAAAAAGTTACAAACTTGCTTTGAAAGGTGGAGTGGGCACTGGTGTTGGAGCATAGCTTCCCAGTAGGATTCCTGGAAGATGACTATAGTGATATTCAGTAATAAAGTATGTAGCACTTTTTCTAGGATGAGTTCCTGGACTGAATTATTCAACCTTATATATTGAAATCAGAAAGTCTGATTCCTCCAGGTTTGTTTTTTTCAAGATTGCTTTGGCAATAATGGAGTCCCTTGAGTTTCCATATAACTTTTAGGATATTTTTCTATTTCTGCAAAAAGTGTCAAAACGATTTTGATAGGGATTACATTGAATTTGTAGGTCATTTGGGTACTACTTATATCTTAACAATACGAGATGGTGCCTTCAAAAATGTATACACATTTTAAGAAAAGGAAAAAAACTGTATTAAAATTGTAATAGTTACATTTGACTTCTGTAATTACAAGAGATACAAGATAATGAATATTATTGGTGTCTATTGAGTATTACAATTTTAATACAGTTTTTTCCTTTATTAAAACTGTGTATACCTTTTTTTGTCGCCCTCTCTATTAAGTCTTTCAATATAAGCATAGAATTTTTTCCCATTTAGTTTTGTTCATCTTTGATTTGTAATTTTCATTGTACATGTCTCTCACCTCCTTGGTTAAGCCAAGTATTTTGAAGTATTTTATTCTTTTTGATACTATTATAAATGGAATTGTTTTGTGATTCCCTTTCCATGTTGTTCACTTTTAGTGTATAGAAATTCAACAGATTTCTGGCCAGGTATGGTAGCTTAGGCCTGTAATCCTGGCACTCTGGAAAACTGAGGCAGGTGGATTGCTTGAGATCAAGAGTTCAAGACCAGACTGAGCATGGGCAAGACCCTGTGTCTACTAAAAATAGAAAAACTAGCTGGGTGAAGGTTGTAGTGGGCACCATTAGTCCCAGCTACTCAGGAAGCTGAGACCAGAGGTTCTCTTGAGGCTAAAAATTTGAGGTTGCTATGAGCTATGACGCTGCATGGTACTCAACCCAGGGAAACAGAGTAAGACTCTGTCTCCAAAGAAAAAAAAGAGAGAGAGAGAAAGAAAAATTCAACAGGTTTGTGTATTTTGATTTCGTATCCAATTTCTTTGCTAAATTCATTAATTAGTTCTGAAAATTTTTATAGAATCTCTAAAGCTTTCTACACAGAAGATCATATAGATTATACAATGGCTAACAGGTCGTTAGCAGACTTCCTTTCCATTTGGGGTGATTTTATTTATTTATTTTTCTAAATTCTCTGAGTTAGAATTTTCAGTACTACATTAGACAGAAGTGGGGAGAGTGGGCATCATTACCTTATTCCTGACCTCAGAGGAAAAACTTCCTGATTTTCACCACTGACAGTGATGTTCCCTATACGTTTTTTTAATATGACTTTTACTATATCTATTCTTAGTTTGTTGCTCATCATCATCCAAATAGATTGTTAAATGCTTTTTCTAGGTCAATTGAGTTGATCATGTTTTTTTCCTCATTGTGTTAAATGCACTTTATTATGCTGATTGATTTTTATGCATTGTAACATCTTTGTATTCTAGGAATAAATCCCACTTGGTCATAGTGTATAACCTTTTAATGTGCTGCCAGATTCGGTTTGCTAGTTTTGTTGAGTATTTTGACATCCATGATTATAAGGAATGTTGGTCTGCAGTTTGCTTTTCTTGGAGTGTTTTTGTCTGGCTTTCATACCAGGATAATTCCAGCTTCACTAAATGAATCAGAAAGCATTTCATGTTCTCCATTTTGGGGGCCAAAGTTTAAGAATAAATGTTACTAGAACTTCATTAAATGTTTGCTAGAATTCAAGAGTGAAGCCATGAGGTCTAGACTTCTTCTTAGTTGGGACATTTTTTAATACTGACTCAATTTCCTTACTACTTCATATCTATTCACATTTTCTATTTCTTCATTATTTAGTCTTGGCATGTTTTGTGTTTATGGAAATTGGTTCAGGTCACCTATGGTATGCCTAACTTCTTGGCATTTGGTTGTTCATATTACTCTCAATACTTTTTCTACAGAATCTGTAGTGATGCCATCACTTTTATTATCATACCAATGTGAATTTTCTCTTTTTCTTAGTCCTTTTAGCTAAAAGTTTTACAGTTTTGTAGTTCTTTTTATATAAGTAACTTTTATTGTCATTGATTTCTTCTTTGTTTTTCTATTATCTACTGCATTGATTTCTGCTCTAATCTTTATATTTTTCCTTCTTTCTAATAGCCTTAAATTTAGTTTTTTCTGCTCCTACTTCCTTCAATTGTAAAATTAGGTTTCTGATTTGAGATTTCTCTCTCTCTTTTTGAATGTAAGCATTTACACATACAAACTTCTCCCTTAGCTTTTATAACATTTGTTTTGGTAGTATTATATTTTTGTTTTTCTCTAAGCATTTTCTAAAGTTCTTTTGTTTTCTGCTTTAATGCACAGTGGTTAAGAATGTTTTGTTTAATTTCCAAAAATCTATGAACTTTATAGTTTACTTCTATTTTCTTTTTCTTTTTTTTTTTTCAGAGACAGAATCTCAAAGAGTGCCGCAGCATTGCACAGCAACCTCAAACTCTTGGGCTCAAGCAATTCTCTTGTCTCAGCCTCCCAAGTAGCTGGGACTATAGGCATGTACCACAATGCCAGGCTATTTTTTAGAGACAGGGGTCTCACACTTGCTCAGGCTGGTCTTGAACCTGTGAGCACAGGCAATCCCATCAGCCTATGCTTCCCAGAGTGCTAGGATTATAGGTGTGAGCCACAGCTCCTGGTTTACTTCCATTATTGATATCTAATCTCATCCTGTTGTGATAAGAAAGATACTTTACATGACATTTACCTTTTACATCTATTGAGAACTAATTTGTGGCCTAACATATGGTCTATCCTGTAAAACATCCCATGTGAACTAGAGATAAATGTGTAAGCTGCTTTTATTTCATAGATGTTCTGTATATATCCTTTATTTCCTTGCTTTCCTTTCTCCTGATTATCTACTTGTCTTTGGCTTTGGAAAATCTGATTATAATGTCTTAGTGCACATCCCTTAGAGTCCCTCTTGGGGTTCACTGAGCTTGAGTGTTTATAATCTTATCTTTCATCAAATGAGGAAGTTTTCAGCCATTATTTTTTTCAAATAGTCTCTCCGCTTCTTTTCTCTCTTTTTTCCTCATGGAACAAACAAAATATATGTCTTGCATAGCTTGGTGCTATCCCACAGACCATAGGCTGTGTTCCTTTATCTTCAATCCTTTTCCTTCATATTTCTCAGACTCAATAATTTCCATCAGCCTATCTTCAGGTTTCCTGGTTCTTTTTCAACCTGCTCAAGTCTGCATTTGAATTGTTCTAGACAATTTTTTATTTTAGTTATTGTACTTTCCAGGCTCAGGATTTTTATTTTTTAATATTTTTTCTATTTTGTTATTGATGCTTCATTTACTTTGTTTTCTTCTGCACATCTCATTTTAGTTTTTTGAGCATCTTTAAGGCAATTGCTTTAAAGTCATCATCTGATAGATTTGCTATCAGGTCTTTTTCTGGACAGTTTCTGTCAATTTACTGTTTTTTTCCATTTGAATAGGCCATATTTTCCTTTTTCTTTAAATATCTTGTTTTTTTTTTTTTGTCTGTTTAAAACCAGACATTTGAATCTAATAAAGTGGAAATCAAATTTGCTGTACTTCCACAAGATTTGTTGTTTTTTGTTATTATTTCAGTTCATTGCTTTAAATGTTTATTTATTTATTTTTATTTTTTTTTTTTACTTTTTTGCACTGTGCTGGAGCCAAGCATACCCCTGAGCCCCTGAGATATAAAGTTAAGGGTTTCTCAGTCTTTTCTTGAGCCTCTGTCTTTCCCTGCATAGGCGAGGCCACTTCCTAATTTTTCCCATGTACAGAGTTTCTTAATACTCTAGTCTTTTACTGTTTGTCCACCAATAAAAGCAAAATGAAGAAAGTGAAAGAAAAAGGAAAATGAGGAGTTGTGGGAAGTGATAGTAGCTTTTAAAATTTATATCTACGGTGTCACAATAGCTTGAATGGGAGAGCTTTGCAGTAAGGGAAATAAAACAACAATGTCCACTGTCTTTTCACCTCTTTGTTCAGAAGGAGCAACTGGGCATCACAACACAGACCTTTAATGTTTTGAGGCCAGGGTCCTTTTTGCACACTCCGGCTCCTGGTAGCGATGTGCAGGTTATTTGCACACATGCACAGCTGTTTGCCATGGCAGTGAGGAATATGTAGCTGTGACTGTCCTAAAAGCTGAAATTGATCAAAATTATCTGCAGTTTTTCTTCCAAGGCTTTCCCTGGTCATTGTAAGCCTTTAATAGACTCCACAGTTCCAAAATAGTTACATCAGAC
>NW_003852598.1:2634922-2635217 GCF_000181295.1 Otolemur garnettii | reverse complement strand
TTTTTTTTTTAATTAAATCATATCTTTGTACATTAATACTATCATGGGATACAGAGTGCTTTTGCTATATCCAATTTGAAATACGTTCATCCAACTGGTTAACATAGCCTTTATGTCATTTTCTTACTTATTGTGTTAAGAAATTTATGTTCTACATCTAGAGAGATTCACATGTATCCTTCCTCTTTTATCTACCCATTGTACTCTCTCTAATTCTCTTGCATGTGTGTGTGTGTTTGTATGTGTGTATAAGCAAAGCTTGAAATAATTTGAAACCTTTGAGTGCTTCCCTCAG
>NW_003852598.1:2630042-2634302 GCF_000181295.1 Otolemur garnettii | reverse complement strand
GGAAACTTGTTTTGGGAAATAACATGTGGCCTATCTTGCAGAATGTTCCATGTACCAATGAGAATAATTTACATTTTACAGTTGTTGGATGAAACAATCTATAAGCGTCTGTTAAGCCAGTTTGAGTCTTGTGTTCCTTGATTGTCTGTTGAGGGCTGTGAGTGGGGTATTGAAAGCCTCTCCTACTTTTGCATTACTGTCTATTCCTTCCTTCAGGTCAAGTAAATTTGTTTTACGAAACTGGGTGCTCTGATGTTGACTGTGTCTATATTTAGGATTGTTATATCCTCTTGTTTAAATGATACTATGATTATAGAATCATGTTCTTTGTCTTCCTTTTTTCCTGTTTTTAATTTGAAGTCTCTTTTGTCTGACGTAAGTAGAGCTATTTCTGCTTGCTTTTTTGTTTCCATTTACATGGAATATCTTTTTCTACCCTTTTACCTTCAGCGTATAACTGTATTTACCAGTAAGGTGATTTTCTTATAAGCAACATATAGTTGGTTCATTTTTAAAAATCTTTTTTGCCCATTGACACTTTTTAGGTAGAACATTTAGTCCATTTACATTCAAAGTTCATACTGATATCTGAGGTTTTGTTTCTGGCATAATGCTATTATCCAGTTCTGTTTTTTTTTAACTGTGTGATAAACAGTTTGATAAATTTCTGTCATATTGATTTCCTTTTTCTCTTCCTCTTGGTTTAATTACTCTAAGATCTGTGATTTTGGTGTATTTTTATGATAGTTTCATGCTTAGAAATCTTTGATCTTTCTTGTGGTACAGGTCTAGTGGTACTAAATTTCCTCAGTGTTTGCTTGTCTGGGAAAGACTATTTCTGCTTCATTTGTGATGCTTATTCGCATGGAAAACAAAATTATGGATCAACAAAATTTTTCTTTAAAACTTCTGAAAATCGGGTCCCAATCTCTTCAGGCTTGTAATGTTTCCAATGGGAACTCCACTGCTAGTCTGATGCTTTACGGGTAAAGCTTTTCTCTTGCTGTTTTATGAATTTTTCTTTCACATTGGCATTAGACCATTTGATAAATATATATTATGGTGAATTCCATTGTACAATGTATTTTCCTACTGTTCGCTGGGCCACTTATATATGAATGCCTAGTTGTCTTGCTAGGGTAGGAAGGTTTTCATTAATTATTTCCTTAAATAGTTTTTCTAAACACTTAGCTTTTCTTCTTAGAAATACCAATGAATCATAAATTTGGTTGCTTTATATAGTCTTATGCACCCATGTCAGCAGATACTATAATGACTGTGCAGGTCAACCTCTGTGCCAGCAGGTGGCTCTTACAGGTCAGAGCCAGCTATGGTGGCAGCAGCAGGGTTTATGCTTGCCTTTTGTTATTGTTTGTAGAGCCACTGGCATGTACCAGGCAGTAGACTGTGTCATAGAATACTTAGTGGCACACATCCCATGATCTGCCTTTGAGGGTAGAGGTGGCCAGGCTGGGGAAGGCCACATTTGGCAACCCCAAGATAGGTACAACCACTGTCCCCAACCGGGATCAGGAGAGCAGTCATCAGATCCCATAGAGAATTGCTTCATTGAGGAATGCAGGAGCCGCTGCCATGACGAAGACCCAACATAAGTAAGAATGGTATCAAGGTATCTCTGGCTCCATAGACTAGCAGGTGTGATGGGACTTACTTTGTTTTCAGACTTCAGACTCTATAGGGACTCCCTCTTATGGCCCATCTTGGCAGCAAGTTAGGAGTCAGACAGGTCAAATGTAGTGGACTCTGAGTCTGCAAAACTGAACCAGGCTTTAAGACTCACTGCTTGGCCCTGAACCACAGCCATCTGGTAAGTTGCCTCCTGCTTTGATCCCACAAAGGTATGTTTTCCAACTCCATTCCCCATAGCTGGGGTCCACACCACACTCATCTCTCAGTTCTGGTTGGTGACCTCTCCCTCCACATAGACCAGATCACAGTTCCCCAGCCTGAGACTTTACAAACTGGTAACTGTGAACCCTGCTAGCTAATAGATTCCTGTGCAGCCCTTTATAAGCAAAAAATCAAAAATTTTCTCCTCCAATTGGCACCCAGGTAACAGCACATGCGAGACACTTCCCAGTTACATTCCTTCTCACAGTCCCCCAACCGTTCCCCAACTCAGATCGAGGGCTGGGTAGGATCAAGGACCTGCCCTGTGGGCTGAACTGACCAGTTCCCCACTGGGGATAAATATTTACTGTGGAGACACTTACTCTTCTAATGTGATACACTGACAGTTTTCCCAAACCCCACACTAAGGCCTGATGTCCACCTTGTTCCCAGTATCAAAAGTTTTCTTTTGCTTTAATATTGAATTCCCATGTTCCTTCTTGGAGAAAAGTTCACAGTGTGAAATCCTACATACTATTTTTCTGTTTCCAAGTGAATGAGGTATGCTGGAAAGCTCCTATTCTGTGATCTTGGGGGTGGGGAAGTCTTTTTATTAAAATGTTATTGTATTTTTGTTCATGTTCCATGGACATACATTTTAAAATGTGTGTTACCTATTTTGAGTATTAGATATTCTGTGTATTACTACTAATTTTCTAAATTAATTATATTATTTTTAATCTTTGAAGCACTTTTTTCTAGAGCTTATTTTGAAAAGAACATATATTAAAATCTACTACTATAATCCTATTTTAATCCAGTCAACATTATATTCCAAGGGGCTATACTTTATATGTGAACATATTTCTTTTCCATTATTCTTTCTCTTTGATTGTAGCCGGCACAGAAGAGCACTTAACTTTGTAGATTGATTTTATGCTCAAGACTCTGTTGAATTATTTTAGTTTATCTGTGGGTTCAATTGGATTTTCTACATAATTGAGTATATCATCTTTAAATAATGACAGCATTATTCTCTTCTCTTTTAATGTTAATAATTTTATTTTTGTTCTTTAAATTTATTTGCCATGTTCTTTACTTCTATGCCATGTCTCCATTGCTTTCTATTCCCCTAACTTAAGGGGAATGTATCATAATAAATGTTTTACAATTATTTATGAGTTTGCTTAAGTCTTGTGTTTTCACCCTTCAGTGTCTAATATGCTATTAAACTAGTTCATTGAGTTTCTAATTAAGAACAATTTATTCTTTAACTTTTACTTTTATTTTTCAAATCACTTAAGCAAGTTTTCCGAAATAATTTTGACTATCTACTTATATCTTCATGAATATTTATAGTAAACATAGCTTCTTTGTTTTTTGATATATGTGTTTGTTAACTCAAATATTTCTTGTATCCATGAGTCTGTTTTCTTATTTCTGTTGTTACTTATTTGTATTGTCTTTATCTTTATACGTGTATTTGATTGTTTTGTTGTGTATTAGCCATTAAGTATAAAAGATAATCTGAGAAAATATTTCAAGTATTAGTTTTACTTGCCCTGGTTTTTTGTAGCTGCTTAAGGCACACATAATGAAAGGTTATTTCAGTTCTATTTTAGTTCTTGAGGTTTTTCCTGGTTATATAAATGACGTGAAACTCATGACATGAAGTCACGTTGGGGCTAGTTTTCTTTTAGTTCCTTTAAATTTTTTAGTGGTTCTTTATGGACTGAACCGAAGGGATATTTATCCAGATTCTCACACTTGTCAGGACATGTACTCTGACTTTTGATCCACAAGTCCCATTTGGCTACCAAAAGTGCAAAGTAGACTCTCAGTTTTATTTCCTAGATTATCAAATGACTTTAAGGAAAAGTATCCTCATGACTTGGCATAGTTCTGAGATTAGGTCTCTCCCAGGTATTGGCTCAGTAATTTATCTCTATTTTGTTAAATATATTGGAAGATTTAAAAAATATTATTTCACTGAGTTTTTTCTTTTTTTATTTCATCAGCTGGAAAGAAGGGCTCTCGTTACTGTTATTGCAATATCATCACCACCATGACCATTATTATAGCCATTTATTCATATGCCATTTTTCTCCTCCAGAAGTTTTATTTTTTTCTGAGAGCTGTATGTTCTGAGTATTTATTCTTTTCCTTTTTACTTGTCTTTGGATTCTCTTTTGTACCTTCTGTTGGGTACACTGTCTTTGCCCTCTGTGCATTTAGGGGTGGCACAAGTCTAATGACTGTACTTCCCATACCAGAGGCAATGCTGAGGGCAGTTTAAGTCTCTACCACTATTGATGGCTACATTAGCACATGCCAATCAGTCAGCCTAGTGTTAAAGCAGAAGAAAGAACTCTCTTGAGAAACTGAATACAAAGAACTTTAGAAGTTTTG
>NW_003852598.1:2628605-2630022 GCF_000181295.1 Otolemur garnettii | reverse complement strand
GAAAAAATAATTCTACACTTCATATACATATGTGATATTGTTTTATTTGTAAGACTTCAATATAAGATATGGCCTTCTTTCAGTTTTGTCTTTGTTATTTCATAGTTGTTCTTAATGATAATGTGAAAATACTATGATTCCTTTTCAAAGAAAAATTTCACATTCATCTCACTTTCCCACCATTATCAATGCCAAAATCTTTATTACAAACTCATATGCACAGGATTTGCCCAAGAATGCTTGCAGAATTAACTACTATAAGCAATACTATATCTAGAAAAGCTCTACCTCAGAAGAAAGGAAAAAAAAAGGTTTTAAGTACAAACAAAAGTAATAGGAAAATTGTCAGAGGGAGCTATTCAATGGAAAAAACAGGACATTAACACAAGTGGTATGTTCATACTGCAATTGTGATGTGTAAACCTCTTACGTGTATCATTAGTAAAAAGTTTGAAAGATTAAATCATTAAAATAACTACAAAAATTTGTTAAGAAATATCAGAATAAAAATGTAATTATGACATCAAAATTTAAAATGTAGGGTGAGAAAGGATTTATTGTAACTAGTTTTTGGTTATTTATTTGTTTTGTAAGCCTTCTAAAAACCCCAAAACAAAAACCTATAATACATGCATTGAAAATAAAAGGTAACATAATTCCACAGAACATAACTCAACCACAGAGGAAGGCAGAGAAAGAAAGGAATTATAAAACAACTTAAAAAAAAAAAAAGCAACAAAGTAGCAACAGAAATTCATCATCTACCAATAATACCATTGAATGTAGATGGAATAAATTCTCTAATTAAAAGACATAGAGTAGCTACATTAACCAGTTCGATGAGACTATTTCGAATTGTATATGAAAATACCACACTGTACCCTGTGATTGCATTAATATACACAGCTATGATTTCATAATAAAAAAAAAGACATAGAGTGGCTGAATGGATAAAACAACTATGTCCTGCCTACAAGAAACTCACTTCATCTACAAAGAAACAGAGTGAAAAAGAAGGGATACAAACATTTATTCTGTGATAAATAAAATCACAAAAAAGGAACAACTATACTCAGATAAAATATGCTTTAAGTTAGAAACTTTAAAAAAGTGACAAAGAAAGTTATTAAATAATAAAGCGGTCAATTCAACACAAAGATAAGACATAAACGAAAGTTAACTCAAGAATGAATTAAAGATTTTAATAAATACAAAAGCTCACACCATAAAAATTCTAGGAAAAACTGTTATTGACATTGGCCTAGGCAAACAATTTATGACTGAGACCCCCAAAAGCAATTGCAAATGCAATAGAAAATAAATGAGACAAACTATATACCTTTTGTACAGCAAAAGAAATAATCAACAGAATAAATAGACCACCTACAGATTGTGAGAAAGTATTCTCAAATTAGAC
>NW_003852598.1:2627176-2628569 GCF_000181295.1 Otolemur garnettii | reverse complement strand
AGAAACAACCCCCAAACATAAGCCAGAGACATTAACAAACATTTTTCAATAGAAAAGCTATGAAGTAACATTTTTTAAAATGCTCAAAATTACTAATCATCAGGGAAATGCAAATTAAATACCACTTGACCTTAGTCAGAATGGCCATTATTAAACAGTCAAAAAATAGGTATTGCCATGGATGTGGTGAAAAGAGGATACTTAATATACTATTGGTTAGAATGTAAACTCCTACAACCTTTATTAAAAACATTATGGAGCCTTCTTAAAGTAAAAGTAGATCTATCATTTGATTTAGCAATATCACTACTGGGCATCTACTCAAAAGAATAGAAGTAATTATATAAAAAGACAACTGCACCTCCATATTTGTTGCAGCACAATTCACAGTTATAAAGATACAGACTCAATCCCTATGTGTGTGTGTACAAATAAATGAAAAGTATTCATCTATAAAAATAAATAAAATGTCTTTTACAGCAAGTTGGATTGACTTGCATTGAACTGGAGACCATTGTCGTAAGTGAACTAATGCAGGAAAGAAAACCAAATTCTACATGATCTCATGAATAAGTGGAATCTAAGCTATGGATACGAATGGTCATACACAGTGACATAAAGGACACTGGACACTCGGAAGGGGAAAGGTGAGAGAGAGGAAGTATGAAATATTACCCCTTTGGTATGGCGTATACTATTTTTGTGATGCACACACTAAAAGCCTAGACTTGACCAGTATATGATACATCCATATAACCAAAAACCACTTGGGTATTCTAAATCTATTGAAACAAAAAAACAAAAATCACCACCACTGACAACAAAATAATAGTATACATATATGCACCAAGCCCTGCAGCACCCAAATAAATAAATCAATTATTAGTACATCTAGGGGAGAAATCACCTGTAATATAATAAATGAGGAGACTTTAACACTCCATTTCAACAATGAACAGATCTTCCAGGGAGAAAATCAATAAAGACTAGATTTGAACTACACTTTACATTAAATGAACCCAATAGATATTTATAAAATATTTCACCCAACTGTTGCAGAACAAACATATTCTTCTTATCAGCACATGAAACATTCTTCAGGGTAGATCATATGTTAATACATAAAACAAGTCTTAACAAATTAAAAAATCATACTAACTATCTTTTTGACTATATTAAAATAAAAATCAATAAAAAGAGGTACTTTGGACACTATACAAATACACGTAAATTAAACTATATAATTAATAATGACCAATGTATCCATAAAGAAATTTAGAAGAAGTGGTGCCAGTAGCTCAGTGGGTAGGGTGCCAGCCACATACACCCAGGCTGGCAGGTGCAAACCTGAGCCAGCTAAATAACAATGACAACTGCAACAAAAACAAAAAAA
>NW_003852598.1:2623174-2625097 GCF_000181295.1 Otolemur garnettii | reverse complement strand
GACTTCAAAATACACTACAAAACAATTATAAAACAGCATAGTATTGGCATCAGAACAGATCATAAACCAATACAAAAGAATAGAGAATCTAGAAATAAGTGCATAGGTTTATGCCAGTTCATGTTGATTAAGGTACAAGAACATGCATTGAGGAAAAAATAGTCTCTTTAGTAAATGTTGCTGGGAATACCAGATATTCACATGATGAAGAAGAAAACTAGATTCCTATTTGTCACCATATACAAAAATTGACATGATGTTGGCAATAGGCTTAAATATAAGACATGAAACTACAACAAAACTAAAAGAAAACAATCAGAAAGCACTATAGGATATTGGCTTGGGCACAGATTTTTTGAGTAAGAGTTCAAAAGCACAGTCAATAAAACCAAAAATAGAAAAATAGAATGACATCAAGCTAAAACATTTCTGTACAGCAAAGTAAACGATAGATAAAGTGAAGAGACAACATATAGTATGGAATATAATATTGTTAAACTACCCGCTGAACAAGGGATTAAAAACCATAATATATAAGAAGCTTAACTCAATAGATAAAGAATGATTTAAAAAATGAGCACAAGACCTGAATAAACATTTCTCAAAGACAATAATGTCCAATAGATGTATGAAAACATGATTAACATTGCTCATCATCAGGGGAATGCAAATCAAAACCACAGTGAGGTACCACCTCTCCCCATTTAAAATGGCCATTGTCAAAAAGACAAGGAAATGGATCCTGGTGAGGATGTGAAGAAAGGGGATGCTCTCCTGCTGTTGGTGGGAATGCTTACATGTGATAGATGTGGGGCTAAAAAAGTGGAGCTCACGGAGGTAGATTGTAGAATGGTTATTACCAGACACTGGGAAGTCTGAGAGGGAAGGGAGCGATGAGAACTAGGGTAGTGAGTATGAAAATACAGTTAGATAGAAGGAATGAGTTGTCTCTCTACAGCAGAGAGACTCCACTTATCACATGTACATTTTAAAATAGGTAAAAGATAAAAAGTAGTATGTTCCTAACAAAAAGAAAAAATAAATGTGAGGGATATCCCAATTACCCTGCCTTAATCATTATACATTGTATGCATGTACCAAAATATCACATGTAACCTATAATATGTACAACTATTATATGTCAATGAAAACAAATATATAACCTAAACCCAAAAGATTTAAGCAGGGGATGTTCCAAGGAGTGAAGTGCAAAGACAATGAGGCAGGCTCAGCTCACCTAGAAATAGCACGGACAGAGCATTGAGTTTAATTAAAAAAAAAAAAAAAAAAAAGTACATTTAGGTACATCAGTCTTTAGATGATATTTAGACTTCATCATAAATCTGATGGGAGGCCAAAGAAGAAATTCAACAGACAGATGATATAAACTGTACTCTTTAAATTCCACGAGAGTATGAGCCTCCTGTCTCTTTTGTTTGCCTGTATTTCCTGAGTATCTCAACATTGTCTGGTGCAGGATATGTGCTTAATTAATGTGTATTGAAATGGAAAATACATGTAAAGATTTTCTTTCCTGTTTGGGGTCAGGGAAAAAGTAACACTTAATGTTTGTTGAGGAATAGAATAAATGTGTCATCTGAGTCGTCCTGAGATTAATTCTTCTATTACTATCAGTGGTGGTGTTAATCGTGGTAAAAAATCTTATAATTTCATTTGCTATTGAAGCCTTACAGATTCTTGGCTTTTCAGATCTAAATTCCAAAAATCTACCAAGAAAAGAAAACTCTCATGACAGGAACATGCATATTATTCACTAGATTGTGTACGTGGGCATGTATAAAATCGCTGCAGTACATACTTTATCAATTCAGAAATATATTATGTAATAATAAAATAAATTAAGGTGATTATATGAATAAAATATGTAAGTACATACAACTGAGCAGTCTGAAGTTGGTATTT
>NW_003852598.1:2617722-2619276 GCF_000181295.1 Otolemur garnettii | reverse complement strand
TTTTTTTTTTTTTCTACCCTGGTCTTCAAACCAAAGAAAAGGGTTTTCATGGTTCAAAGAAGCTGCCTGAAATTATTCACCATGAATTCTATGGCTGAGGAAAGGACAACTCAGGCTGGCCAATTGCTCTCTGTACGTGAACTTGGAGTATTTACTTTGGTTTAAAACTGAAAAGTATATATTTTATTACATTCCCTTCCTCTTATACACAAATAAATATATGATATATTCCATACAAAGTTATTAAAATGTTAGGAATTTTTTGGCGCTTGAGAAAACACTTTGATGAAATAGGAAAATCACTTATGTGTGAAAATTCAGCTCTTATGCATATTTATTATAGAATGCATCATTTATCCATAGAAGAGGACATAAGTAGAAGCTAAAAACCAAGGCCCTAGAGTAATAATATTTTTAAGTTTTATATATGCATATATACACACACACACATTTATTTTGACAGATTTAGGTGCTTGCGCAGTCTTTGGTTATATGGATGAGATACATGGTGTCAAGGACTGGGTTTTTAGTATATTCATCAATGATTAGTGTACATCACACCTAATAGGTAGTTTTTCTCCCCTCATCCCCAAATCTCCAGTTTCCTATTCTTATTCTTAGGTCCCGGTCCCCATATATTTCTCTGGAAGTGAAATAAAACATTCAGCTTCATCCCAAAATAATCATTCCAGATTTTCTTCCTGATAAAGATTACTCATTCTAGCTGCTTAATTTGGAAACATTAAATTTTCAGTGGGTTATTTCATCTGAAAAACCAAATTTAATAAGATGTTAAAATATGTCAAAATTTCTATTGTTCTATAATTTTCTGAGTTTGAGAAAACATAAACTCAAATATTAAAAAGGCCCATGAAGTCATCTCCTGGATGTTGCCTACGTCTGCTTCCTAGCATGGAATGGTAGGCCCAAATCCTATACCCTTATAATTCTCTTGGACTTAAGTTATGAGTCCAAAGGCTTTCCTTTCAACTAAGTGGTAGGCAAAGGTGAATTAGTGAATACATAATCAACTAATTAAGCTCCAAATTAGTGCTAGTGTGTAAAAGAAATAATGTAAATGTAGGTAATCTAGAGCTGAATGGTTTACTTCTCAAGATGTTATGGGAGGCCAGGGAAGAAAAGTACTGAAAGTTTAAAAAAAGCTTTATTCAGGAAATGGGACTGTAGTTGGCCAAAATTTCAGTATCCTGAGAAGGAAAGATATTTAAACTAAAGACAGCTGTTTCTCAACACAAGTGAATGGGGTATGATTACAATTGAATAGCGTACCCAAAGCTGTTGTTGCAAAGTTCTCCTTATGTGTTGGTGGCTCTAAGCCAGTGGTTCTTAACCTTCCTAGTGCTGCAGTGTATTTTCATTCTTAAAAAGGGGTCATAAGCAACTCATAAGTTGAGAACTGCTGCTCCAAGCAAAGGTACTATTTCCAGGTGGCCAAGACCAAAGGATCAACCTTTACATACAAATCATAGCTCTATCACTTTGTAGTTTTCTAAAATGGGAATTTACTTCATTTCCTTGTTTCATAGATTCCCA
>NW_003852598.1:2613658-2616918 GCF_000181295.1 Otolemur garnettii | reverse complement strand
ATATAGTATTATAACTACACTACCTGTTCATTCCCCTCCCTACCCAGTACAGCCACTCTAGTGTTGGCCAACATTGTCTCATCTGGATGCTATGACAGCTTTATAACACACCTTGCCCCTGCCCTGGACTTTCTAGGGTCTACTTCAATGGCTACAAAATAAACCTATTTAAACACAAGTATTGCTATTACTACATGCTACTCTTTTAAACCCTACCAATGGCCCCTCTTTCCATGTAATAAAAATAGAAGAACTTGAAGGCTTAATTTATCTTGTAAATCAAAATGATATTTTTCATGGTTCACTCCATTCCAATCACATAGGTTTATTTAACTCTGCAGCCTGTGTTTGAACCACCTTTCTTGATTCTACACTATTGACATAAAACCTTTTGTAAATCTTTTTATTCTCCGTACACTTATCATTATGCATATACATGCATAAAAATACTAGTAGACAGATGTATGCACATATATGTGCATACACTATATTTTTGTCTTTTTTCATAGATTAGGCAAATTGTCTAACATCAAGAATAGTTCATGTCATAATAAATATTCAAAATATTTTGTAAGTGAATAAAGGAATCAATTACGATTATGTGATGATTGTTACCAAGAAGTACAAAGTACTCTGTGACTATCTCATAGCATAACTTTGCTACGCCTAATCAGGAAAGACTTACCAAAGAAAATAGTATTAAGCAGAAATCTGAAGAAAGAGTAGGAACTAGCTACATACAGGGACCAAGTGTATGAGGAAAATGAAAAGAGAAAAAAGCCTTTTTCACAGTCCTAAGGCAGGAAGAAACATTACCTGTCTGAGGAATTCAAGGAAAGCATCCTGGCTGAAGCTAGAAGAGTGGAAAGTGGCCAGTCTGTCAGTCATAATGTAACTGAGAACTTCCCCGAGGATTCATCTCTTTTAAGTGGGTACACCTTTCATCTAATATTCTCAGTTAATTGAAAATAGGAATCAGCCAGTCATGGTGTTGTGGAGACTTCTAATTAGTTTTTTTGGCTACCGAAGAACTCAATATCAGAGTTTCTGAACCTGGATTTCCTGCAGGTGGGTGGAGTAAGAAAGGTTTCTATGATCCTGACTCTGCGATTCGTGAGAAACATGAGAGTGACTCGGAGAAATGTAGGGTTTTGGGGGATAGAGAGAAATGAGTAGATGAGAGATGTTTGAAATAGAAACTGCAGGGCCTAGAGACCAATTGGATGTCACCGTTTGGTCTCATTTATGAAAGGGCTCTCTTCTATAATGCTTTTCTCTGCTTCACCAATAGATTAATTTCTCATTCTGTCTTTGTAGGAAAGGTGTTGCTTAAATGATTTCTCCTTCTGCCGTAAATTTTCCGAGATTACATAAAATAGAGTTTAGGACTACAGGCTTTTTTAAAGCTGGATCCTAATACCAAATTTTGTCATTCACAGATGACCTTGATGAGGCTTTTTCCTCTACTAACTTCCATTTCATTATCTGTGAAATGAATATGATAACTCCCTCATGGGATTCTGTGATTATTTAGCTGTTGAATATAAATTACATAACTTCATGTCAGCCACCTGGTAAATAGAAGACACAGAAACTATTACTCTTATGAAGAACTTATTTATCTTCCTCCATATTAAGTTGTAAGTTTCCAGAGTGCATAAAAGACGTCTTGTTTATTTAAACCTAGCATGATGTCAAAACATTGCCTTGCCTCAAAAGAGGCTTAAATTTACCTGAGATTGAACTTAATAAAAATAAATAAAGACTAAAAACCTAAGCAGACTTAGGCAGGAAGAGCTTTTATCAATGACCATTAATTTCATTTATGACTCCTGCCTATACATAGACCATCAAGTATATTTAATAAACATCTGCCTTCAGAATGCACGTGTCATGTGATTAATAGCCAACCATGTTCATTTCCAATGTATTGGACAGAACATTTAAAATAAATGAACAAAATAAATAAATAACAGAGAATTTTAAATAAATATATTTTAAGTCAGGTGCCTGCCTTCTATTGGATATTTTGGGAAAATGGTCTTTGTCTGATTTGTTTCAAGTGGAAGTAGCAAACTCTTTCCTACCGCTAATGATCTCTCACATTAACTGTCTGTCCATATTATCTTCAACGCAGATATAAGTATTGGAAAGGATTTCCAAAGGTCCAGTTCCCTAATTTGGGGTGGATGCAATACATTTTGTGTCATTTTTAAAGTCATATAATGTGAAGCCCCCATAAGGTTAAGTGTCCTTATTAGTCAGACAGCTGATAAGAGAGGGTGACTTACACCATGCCTTCCACCCAATACACAGTGCTCTATACCTGAGCTAAGACAGCAAAGCCAATAATGGGCCCCTCTCTGGCATGAGGAAAATGTTATCAATGGTATCCAAAGCCAATAGAATAATGAAAGTTAGTAAGCAGAGGGACTTGCTCATCCCTGAGGATCTCTTTGAAGAAAAAGCCTGACAGGGATTTCTCAAAGGGCCAATGCAAAGACCATTCAATGGGTCTTTTTTTCCTTTTTCTTTTTATGTTTGATTATAAAACTTAGAAATATGAAGCTTCAGCATGAAAACCCTGACATAGCTTTAACTACTGTAAAAGCAGCAGGCAAAGCTATAATAATTCCAGCTTTATAGCATAATCTGAAATTGAATTACTCTCATTTCATGGCAAAGTCGATATTGCTAATGGATTAGAAACATGGTTGATAAAAGTATTGTTGAGTTCATATTTGGGGAATCACATGAAAAAATGATTTCTCTGTAGTCTATGGCCCTTGAAAATTGGCAGTGATCTGAAAGGAAGCTTTATGATAAGTGAATGCTTAGAGGTCAAGATAAATGAGGCTACGGTGTGTTCAGTAAAGCAGTTGCAAATCTCTCCTGGTGGGTGCCATTGTGCTGCCAAACTACCACTGGAAGGCTGGGCTCTAACTGTGAAAGGCTCACTCTACCAGCATGGAAGTCATGGGAAGGGGTACACATGAAGATGAGATTTTGTGATTTCCACAGTCATTTTCTCGGAGGCCTTTAGGAACCTGTCAGATGGACAATAAATTGAGAATCCTGGACAAGAGATTAAACTCCACCACATCTTAGCTCTGTGAATTTGGACAAACCACCTTCTCTCGGGGTTTATGTTTCCTGTGAAATAAGGGGATGGTCTACAAGAACGTGACTATTTTATGCTTCTGTTATTCTACATTGCCCACTAATGAAAGGCATTATAACTCCCACATTTAAAATACTCA
>NW_003852598.1:2611193-2612828 GCF_000181295.1 Otolemur garnettii | reverse complement strand
AGTGATGTGGCTGAGTGCAACAGCTTTCAGTTCATGGAGAATACTATGCTAAATACTTGTTTTTCTTCTTGAATTTTATGAGGATAATTTAAAGAAATGTAAGTCAAAGAGCCATATCACAAGAAATGAATTTAAGACAAACATTCTGAATGGCAAGGTGAAAATAAAATTTAAAAAGCCAAAAATAAGACAGGGAAATCATTGAGAAGGGTTGCTGTTTGTTTGTTTTTCATCTAGCTGAAGAATTCAGAGTGTTAGCCAATGGTCTTGGGGATGTTGAGAGAGGAAGGTATAGAGTTGAAGTATATCCAGGAGATCACCTTATAGGATTAATTAATATATTAGAGAAATAAAGAAGAGAGTGAAATAAATATAAACATAATTCCTAATTTTTCTATTTTATAATAACAGGTTCAATGTAGTGCCATTTATTGCAAAAAAAATATTGCAGAGAAAGGAAACTCTGCCTCTGCCAGTGATGGCTATGTTATTTTGAACCAACTTTCCTAGTGAAAAGTAGAAAATCTAATATTTGAATTCATCACAAAGCCATTAAAGAAAAAAGGAACTTGCAGTGTCAAGACCTGAAAAAGTAGGCAATTCAGAAAAATGAATGCTACCTGCGAATGCATATTTTCTCTGGAGCCACTTAAAAGTGGTTGAAATGTGAGGAAGCTAATGGGCGGGGAAAGCTAGAGCTGATAATTACAGAAATGAAGTGGGACTCTTAGATTTATGGAATGTGGGGAACATCAAAGGAGTATAGGACTTTCTAGGAAAGAAGACCCCTGGTGAATTAAAACAGAAAGAAGCCCAATTATAATACTTTAAAAAAAAAAGATGGTTGAAATTAACTCAATAAATGAGTGCCCCAACATATTAAATACATTTGAAGAAAATTAGTGGACTGAATGACAGAGACAATATGTTGACTAAAGACTGTTAATTAGCAATAATAGAAAATGTAAAAGAAAATACAGAAGTAGAGGTAAAGTGAAAAGTCTAACATACATATAATTAGAACGGATAAATATGATACCAAGAGTAAGGTTGACAATAGAATAAAAAGGGAAAGAGAATTTTCAAACCAAGGAAATACATAAAGCCACAGATTTAAGAAGTTCCATGTGCTGACATAAGATAAATGTAAAAAAAAGCATAATATATTTATGAACAAAGGAAAGTCTGATCCCTAAAATAATAAGAAAAAGCTTTACTACGAAAAGTTCAGCACAAATGTAGAAAACAAAATCAATCTTTATTTTGAGATTAAAAAAAAAGTCACACAGCATTTTAAAATGAAGGTTTCTTAAAAAATCTTTTCAGTTGCTCAAGTATGAAGTTTTAGTGATGAATCTCACACACACACACACACACACATATGCACCCCTCATACCAAAAATGGACATTAAATGAAAGATAGCTTCCGATAATAAACTTAGAGATGATTTAAGATAATAAAGTTAGTGATACAGGGTAGGAACAAGAGTTTTTAAAAAAGGTACATGTCACTACATCTGATATGATACTGAAAATATAAAACTAAAAAGTAATTTATTGTTTTGTCCTTAAAATACAGAGAATTAAAATACCTGGCAATAGTGAAACACAGGGCAGATAGAAAATAAGAAACTT
>NW_003852598.1:2599211-2610639 GCF_000181295.1 Otolemur garnettii | reverse complement strand
AAAAAAAAGAGGAAAAACAGATGTCATTTTGTAAATATAAAAAATTTATTTCAGCTAATATGTAGATATTTAGTAGAGGTTAGTAGCACCATCATCTTGATCCGACAGAGACCTTAAATTTTGATAACACTAAGTAAATATCATACAAGGGTCTTATTCAGAGTTTGAAAGATAAAACTATTTATCAGAGAGCTTCCATTTTTTCATCAAAGTCAAAACATTATCATTATTCTTCTGCCATATCCTCATCTCCAGACTGTTCAGAACTCCCTTTCCCCATGTCCCAACTGTCTCTTGCCACCTTTGTTCTTGGGACCTCTGTCCTATAACACAAGAATCTCTACAAACTTTAAAAGTGTTTTATAGACTTTTTGTCTCTTTATAATTTTTCCTGAACTGAAAATTTGCTTAACACACAGTCACTTTACTTATTTATTTTTATTTGAAAATATTGAGGAGGTACTAATGTTTTTGCTACATGGATATTTTTTATCATGCTTACGTCAGGGCCATCACATGTCCATCACCTGAATAGTGTTCATTGTATCTGTTACATAGATTTTTACCCCCCTCCTTTATGATGCTCAATGACTTACTTCTCCACATGTGGGCTTATCAATTGTTCCCAAAAGGTCCAACTGTAGTGTTCTTTTTCTGTTTTTTGTTTTTTTTTTCTTGAACTGTGACCAACTCTAGTTCCTCAAGAGAAGCACTCAAATGCCCCAGGTGTTTGGCAGGACCCTGAAGATCCCAGGAGACTCCTTATTCTCCTAGGAGAGGTGGGTAGAGGAGTGAGGTTGGGTGGGACTAGGCCTCTTGATCCCGTCTTTAGTCTCCACAAAGCCAGACAAGAGCTATGCTATTAGGGATGAAGGGTCTGCCTCCAGTCTAGAGAAAACAACCAGGGAGGGGTAAGTGGCCCTGCCAAGCCAGAAACGCTGCGCACAGTAGCGGTGCCATCGAGGATTCAAAATCTAGCTGTCAGGGGCAGGTTTTGCTCTTCTCTCTTCCACCCTGTTTCAAGGTTCTCTTTCCTGTGGTTTGGTCACATGCAGGAGCTCACACTAGCTCACCAGCAATGTCACTGTCAGCTGGAGGCATTCTTGTCCAGAATTGGGCCAATAGGCTGGCTTTCCTATTGGGAAGAGGTGTGCTCTGCAAGTACACTGCAGCTCAGATCTACTATGCACTCTGTTAGTTCTGGTATGAGTGCCTTACTTTCCAAAGTTACTTCACATATCTCCTCCCTTTTGTGCCTCCAAACAACATAATCACATCCTAATGGTATAGGATTTGGCCTGCAGGCCTATCCCTAGGGCCACCAAATTCAATCCTTACCATGTCAGAAAGAAGTGCGCTGGTCCTAAATTTTACATGGAGTGCTCAAGTAAGTTTAATGTCCCTCTACTTTAGTGTATGCCCCACTTTGCTAGAGCAGCCAGGAAAGCAGCACTGGGGATGGATAGTGGAGAGGGATTTCCTAGTCCAAGCACCCCTTGGCTACTGTACTTAAGAGGAAAGATGTGAGCTGTACTTTCTATTGGAGCACATCAACAGAGAGGAAGAAGATGCTTCTGAGAGTCTTGGATCAGTTATTCCTTAGGAATGCCACTTGGTAGCCCTGAGCTGGAGAAGAGAGGCAGAGGAAAGACATCTACATAGAGGAGAGTTGACACTCTGGTTATCTTTTACCCTCTCCCAGGAAGACAGCTCACCCAGAGGATCCAAGGTCTTGAATCACACAGATTCCCTAGGACCCACTGACCCCTGTGATCCCTACAGTCTGGGCCAGAATTAGAAATGTTTGTGTTGGGACAAGTGACACAAAAACTGAAAAGTTTAAGTTCACTGGCGAGGAGAAAGGCACACAATGGGTGGAGACATAGTGTGGGGCTCACCATCTTGGCTTGGGTCTGTGGTGACAGGAAGCAACCTGAGGGGGGCTGACCTCCCCAAAGATTAATTTTCAAGAAGCTTTTGGTTCATAGCAACAGTAACTTTGGAGCTCACAAGGGTAAAGAAGTTCTCCAGCGGCTTAGGAGCCTATTGGTTACCGGAGTTGGAGAAATAAAATCCCCTCCTACCTCACCATGGGATTACAACTTTCTCAGGGGGTGGTCACTACTAATATCTGGCTCCTTCTTCTGCTTCACAGCTTCTTCATTTGGAATCTCAATTTAGTTCTGGCACTTTTCCCTCACAATTACACATGAGCTATGAGTTGTTTTATTTTTTTTCAACCTAAAATTCTCCCTTTGTTTTGAATGATCTAGTGACTAATGTCTCTAGTAAGCTATCATTTTAATAGAACACTGCCCATTCCCCCTATACCACCAGACCAGAACATGAGTCAGCAATTTCTACTTTTGAAATCTTGTGTTTGTGTGTGGGGGAGGGTATCCTGAAAGTTAATGTTTTTCCAACTATATCACCGACTGTGACCTCTCTTCATCATCTACCAACCCAGTTGGTCACTCCCATATAGTTATTGAATTCAGTGACATCACACAGTTTTTTTTTTTAAATGTCTACTCCCGCCCTATTCCCACAATTATTTCAATACTCTTAGAGGTTACCTATTCAAGATTACAGTCTGTTAGTTTTTTAACATTCTCAACTCTTGTTACTTAATTCTATAAACAAAAAATACCCTCGATCTTGTTATTACCTGAAATCACTAAACTTCTGTAGTATGTAATTTCCATATTACACATTTTGATATGAGTCTTTTAAGCTCAAACTCAGTCATTCCTTGTTTCCCACAAAAATCCTGTTTTCTGACTAGCCTTTACATTGAAGCCCTCTTACTTCTTTTATTCTAACCCACTTACTGCTTTTCATATAGTGCCTAACTTCCCTTCCTTTGCTTTCAGCCTAGAAACCCTTCTTTCTTGGTATCTTTGTTTACTAAATATAATCATTAGTCTGTAGTTTTAAATTCAGATTTACAAGCAACCTCAATCCCCTTGCCCATTTGCAATTCCATTGATTTCTACCCACTTAACCACACATTTGGGTCAATGTAAAATTTGCCTTATTTTATCCTTTACTTGGGCAAAACAAAACCAAACCAAAACAACACTCCAACTAAGTTTCCTCCCCAACTTGCAATCTCCTTCACAGAGTTTTTGTCACTTTGTTTTAAACCACAAAGAAGATAAATCAATTAGATAAAATCTTTCTAAATTACGTACCTATACACATATATAAACATAACTACAACTATATTTATATTTACTTCCATTTCCTCCTTCTACAGTATAACAGTTCCTTTACTCTATCTTAATTTATTCCTGTTTATTTTCTTCTGGATTTTATACTATTATGCCTCTTGAGGGACAAAATTCCATTATTACCTTTTCATCTATACTGATAGTCAACTTTTTCCACTTAGATTTTTTTCCCTCCACCCCCTAAGGACATAAACATTCAAATTTACCCTCAACTAAAAACAGAAATACATCAATTATACATCTGTCTAAAGGAACACCGTTATTCTCTCATTGTCTTACATAAAATATTCTTTTATATTCTTTTTAAAACTTTCTATACTTGAAGACTGGGTTTCTTCACGTCCCATTCAATTTTGGTTGCAGGAATGTTTGTACACCATTATAGCAAAATGTATCAGCACGGAAATTGCTCAAAACACGATTACTTTATAGATAAATTTAAAAATATTTTTATTCAATATTTCTTCAATATTGAGCAATTATTGCAGTTTAGGTTCTTGGAAAGCAGACTGTGAAATGGAAATTATCATGTAGAAGTTTCTTCGAGATCAACATCTACAGAATGAAGGAAGCAGAAACAGGCAGAGGGAGCAGTTGCGCTTTGATGCAGTCATACTGGAGGCCTCAGCCAACCCTCCAGGGAGTTCTGAAGCTAAGAAGACTCTTCAGAGTTGGAGTTGTCTTGAGTTAGTGCAAGAAAGATGGGCATTTATACCCAAGAACTGATATGTCATTGTGTGAAGACCCTGGCAGAGGAATGTGAACTTGTGTGAGAAGGTTCTCTTCAACCAAGGCAATTTTTGTAGACAGCTAAAAGCTGAACCCCATCTGCCTACAGTTTCTACCTGCTGGAAAAGTAAGTCCTTCACTTCTGTAGGGAATCTAGGTAATGCATGATAGCATCCACCATGACAATTTTCACTAATTCCAATTTCTTAAAAAGTTTCTCTGTATGTATGTTCCACAATTACCCTTACAAGACTCATAAACAAAACTGAAAACTTAAAAATTGATGCTAGGTCATTTGCTTCAATTGACTGAAGTTTCTTCTTGGCTACTCATTTTTCCTTATGAAATATCCAGAAGATAATGTTAAATAAAAAGGCCCATTTTACTAATTGCATATCTGACTGCATTCCAAGGCTTTGTTCTGGTCATTGTTCCCAATCATAAATTCCTAACCATTTTATTAACTCTAATGGAACCATATTATGATAACAAAAAAAAAAATCTTAATTTCTAAGTTAGCCTATTTCCCTGAATCCAAAGGATATATTTCCAATTGTTTTATTTAATGTGTTCCTCTGTACGTGGCATTTCAACTTCAAGATGACTAGAACTGAACTCATCATCTTTCATCATAAAGATGATTATTTCTCTATATAATCTTTTAAAATAAAACTTAGGTATTAAAATAGTTCATCCATAGAAAAAAGTGCTGAAATAATGATTGCTCAGACATATTATCATAAAGTAAATACACCTATTAAATGCCACCTATGTTAAGAAATAAAATATTGTGAGAATAAAAACCTTTCTCAGGATCCTTTTTTCTAACATTAGTTATGATAAAAACTATAGTTTTAAGTTTTTATTTAATTTTATTCATGCCACAGAAGTTAACCCTTGTCAATAAAATAATCTTATATAACTCCTTTATGCATGATGGTTCATCTCTACCTCACGTCAATGAATCAACACTAAGTTCTGCTTGAGGATTTGTTATTTAAGTAGAAGGAATATTAACCAAATCCTAGCTGGAGTCTTTGTTCAGCAAACAAGGCTTATGGGCTTTCATGCTAAGCCCATAGCTTTCTTGAAGAAACTTGCCAATAATATTTTCTTACTTTTCTCTTGTTATTTATTCCCTCAATCTAGAGAACAATCCCTAGAAATTGGGAACATTGACCACCTCTCCTGTTCCTCTTTTAAAGATTCCTTTTAGTCATTTAGATATTAACTTAAAAGAATATTTCATCATTCCTTCAATAAACTCTCTCAAGACCCCTGCTACATGAAAGGAAATGAATTGGTTCATAGTTATTATTGTTCTTGGGAAGTATACAGACTAACAGTAGAGAGAGCAGTAGAATATATTCTCATAAAAGCAATTTGAGTGATTCAATTAAATGAAAGCATTTAACGGAGAACATTAAAACATTTCATAATAGCCACTGAATCAGTCAATGGATGTTGAATTGCATGACATGTTTTGTATTTTGTACACTGGTATTTTTCTGTAAAACATAAAGAATCAAGAGAAATATATACTCTCATGTCTCAAAAATGAAGACATGTTAGGGTAATGCGCTCAAGTGCCCTGATTGATTAGATTAAATACTGCAAGGTATTTATTTATTTATTTATTTTTTGTAAGACTCTGTCTCACTTTATCACCTTTGGTATAGTGCCGTAGCATCACACAGTTCACAGAAACCTCCAACTCCTGGGGTCAGGCAATTCTCTTGCCTCAGCCTCCCAAGTGGCTGGGACTACATGCACCTGCCACAATGCCTGGCTATTTTTTTTTGTTGTAATTTGGCTGGGGTTTGAACCCTCCACCCTCAGTATATGGGGCTGGAGCCCTACCCAATGAGCCACAGGTGCTGCCCAAGGTATTTCTTATTTGTGGAAGTGAAAATAAAGTAATAGAATGTCCTAATGTGATAAAAAAGAAACATGTCTTTAAATTAATGTTAAATGATTATTCATGCTTGTCTTTTCTAGCATTTTAGGCCATGGTAGAATTTTAATAAGTAGACATTAACATGCAGTTGCACTGGTAAAATTCTATTAGTGATTCTATAGGTAGTGAATTTTTGTTCATGAATATGAAATGTAAGTTTAGAAAAAGAAAATCTAACTAATTGGAAACATTGCCCAACTTGTAAGATTTATTATTTCATTTTAAATGTATTAATTCTATCAAAAGTCATAGATTTACTTGATATAACTAACCAACCAGGCTATTTGCTGTCATTTGGTAACCCAAGCATATTTTTAGGGCATGATGGAATGGGTGAATTGATCTACTGAACACAATCACATCATGTCATTGGTCTTATAAAAGAGTGCTAGAAAATTCCAATAAGTAATTTCAATCTGTTCTAATAAATGGAATCTAAATCTGAAACACTGTTGGATTTGAGACAAGAAAAGATAGGAACAAACAGTTTATTTTGTTTGCGGGTTTATCCTTTGATACTTCTTACATGTATCCAGTGAAAATAACAAAGCAGACATCAGCCTGGCATAAAATAGAGTAGAATATGACTTTTTCCAGATTGTAGAACAGCGCTATTCTAGTCAGTGTAGTTTTCAGATGTTGAGCAATTGTTGTTATCCATGCTTTATGTAAGTGAAAAAACAAAGCAAGACTACTATAAGACAGCAAAAACTACATTGTGAAGAAAGGATAGATTTTTGTTTTTAATTTCAGTGATGTGGTTAGTATCCTCTAGCTCTATATATTCTGTAAAGGTAATACAGACTCAGGTTATTTATCTGGGTCATCACTTGGGTAAAAGGGACTATCGGGGGCCCAAGAATAAGATTAGTAGGGAGATAAGTAATTATGAGTCATACTGTATTATTTAGTAGCATATCAGTATATAGAGAGAGTGTTTATATTTTCTCTAATAATATGCAAGCAGTCCCTGATTCACAATTTTTTGACTTTACAATGGTAGTAAAGTGACACACATTCAGCGGAAACCATACCTCAAACTTTAATATTGATCTTTTCTCAGACTAGCAGTAAGAAATATGATAACCCAGTCGTGATGGTCCAGCATCAGCAGCAAATGCAACTCGCAGCCAGACATGTCAACATCAGAATAAAAACCGATACTGTACAGGGTTGCCAGATGATTTTGCCCAACTGCATGCTAACATGAACGGCTGAGCACATTTAAGATAGGCTACACTAAGCTATAAAGTTCAGTAGTTAAAGGAATTAAATGTATTTTTGAGTTATAATAGGAGGGCTGTCTGGAAAGTATCCAGCCATGTATGGCTCTAGTTTTCCTAGTACCTGGCTGCTTACTTTCTGGACAGCCCTCCTATGTGCAGCATACTTGGGTTTATCGGGGTGTAGTCCCACTGTAGCTTGAAGAGCATCTATATCTGTTTGGTGTGCAGTCCTCTGAGGTGCAGAATATAATGCAACACAAATTGAAATAGAAATAAGTTAATCACTAATAGGTTTTTTTTGTTTGTTTCTTTTTTTTTTTTTTAGAGGCAGAATCTTACTTTAAGGCCCTTGGTAGAGGAGTGCCGTGGCATCACACAGCTCCAACTCCTGGGCAAGGAGGCCTCAGCCTCCTGAGGAGCTGAGACTACAGGCGCCTGCCACAATGCCTGGCTATTTTTTGTTATAATTTGGCCAGGGCTGGGTTCGAACCTGCCACACCTGTGCCCTACCCACTGAGTCACAGGCACTGCCCAAATTTGTTTGTTTCTTCGCTCAAAAGATGTCTGAGGGTGGCGCCTGTGGCTCAAAAGAGTGGGGTGCTAGCCCCATATACCGGAAGTGGTAGGTTCAAACCCGGTCCTGGCCAAAAACTGCAAAAAAAAAAGATGTCTGAAATCAGTCACTGCAAATCCAGGGCTGGTCTTGAAGTTCCATAATGCCTTTGGAAGTGGAGCTGTTTTAACCTTTTTTTTATGCTACGTTTAGTGAATGTCATCCTTACACTTATGGCAAGTCAAGTCAAGATAGGAGAGACTATGTATATTACTTAAGAACCCCTATATCTCAGGGGCTCAGCACAACCGAAGCTTATTTTGTTCGTTCCAAGTACACTGTAAATGTCCTTGGCAGCTCTGTACCATGCAGTAACAAAAAAGCCCACTTTACTTTAAAGTAAAGTTAAAGTTACTTTAACTTATTGGTCCTGCCATGTTTGCACAAAGTTTCCATGTTTACCAGTGCAAGAAAAGAAAGCAGGAGAATGGCCCTAGGGTTTTTTACTTCTTCAGTGTGAAAGTGATGCTTGTAATTTCTACCCACATTTCATTGACCACAATCAATCACAGGAGGCAAGGAGTAAAGTTTTCCAAGTACTCACGATGCAGGGAAAGTTAAGTACTGAAAGCAGTAGTAATACTGATTCATATTCTTCATCATCGTTTGTTTACAAGATGCTGGCTGTACCTTTAGGCTCTGAGAGAAGGGTGGAGAGGTGAGAAAAAAGCAAGAAAGAGAGAGAGGAAAGATAAATAAGGATTATAAAATGGGAACAGATCAAAAATAGTTTTCCCTAGTTATATTTACTTTTTTTTTGTTTCTTTTTGGAGAAGCACGCTACTGCTACGGCTGGCATTTCATAATAGAAAACTGAGTTGTGCTATTTTACACAAATAATTTTGTAAGAATCTTTGCTTCAGAGAGCATTATATAAAGTCTTGTCCAGATGGTGGTGAATGGGCTATTTGAATTGCAAACACAAAGGCTGAATTTTCATTTATTATCTGGCTTTTGGAAGAACTAGTCTCTAACGCACCATCACACTGAGATACTGTGTATTCATGTTGGCAGCATCAGGACCTTAAATAATGGAATTCACAAAGGTTTGAAGTGAGCGTTCTCGGCATGTATCTCCGTGGGCCAAAATTATAGAATTCACATACCTATCAGTCATAAGGTGTTAGTTTCCAAGGAATCATATGAGGTAGCGAGGATTTACAGTTTGGAAGAGGGCCAGAGAAATAAGGCTTGAAGGGTAAATGCTGCAGAATTTTGTAGACCCTAGTCTAATAGCTGCCTAAAAAGAGCGTGTGAATAACTGATCTGAAAGGTGCCTAAGAGCTTTCAGGTGACTTAAAAAAGAGGAAACATTTTTGCCTTTGCTCCTATAATCCACAGAGTGGACAGTCTCTTGAGAGAAAAGTGTGTTACTGGTTAGCCCCAAGTGCTCTAGCAAATGCCTCCACACATCAGATGGTGTGTTTTGGAGAAAGCACTGAGGGAAAGACAAATACTTCTGGAGAGAACTGGGACAAGAGCTTGCCATTCCTCTCTATAAATGTTTTAAAGTGCCAAGGCTGAAAAAAGGGCAATAGTCCCAAGTCACTATTATGACTCCTAGCACATTCTAACTCCATGGGCTCAGAATGATAATAAAATATGATAGCATCCAGTCTACGTCACAGAGATCAGTCAAGCCTATTGTGGAAATTAGAGATTTTCAAGCAGAAAACATAATATATTTAATATAAATATGTCTCCTGGGTTCTGCTTTGATTTTTCTCTATTTAATCTTTCTACCTTTACATAAACCTAATAAAGTTCTTAACTGATAACTATCAGCTAGCAGGTGGTTGCACATAAATGTCCTGTAAGTACACTGCCTGGGTCTAATTACTAGTTCTGTTACTTTGTGATCTCATGTAAGTTAATTAAACTTTCTGAGTGGCGATTTCTTTCTCCATGAAAAATTATAAAAATAGTTATAATTCTTTTGAGATTAAAATACAAATGAATTGAAGTTCTTTATCATTTTATTATTATTGCTTAACCTGATGGTCTCAGGAACACATTACCTATGAAGGGGATTTCCAGCATTGATAGCAAATCCTTCCCAGAAATTATGTTAGTGAGACTGGAAAATTTAAAATTGAAGTGAAGGTAAAAAGGTAAACATTTTTCATGTTCTTTATAACAGCAGGTCTAGCTAGCAGCTATAGCTCAGTGGTTAGCTTGTTGGCCTACAAGCCAGGGGTGGCAGGTTCGAGCCTCACCTGGGTCTGAAAAATACAATGGCAGGTCTAATATATATATACCAGTACAAAAAAAAAAAAAGATATTCTAATCCATATGTGATTTAATAAAAAAAAAATGTGGAAAAACAAATTTATTGCTAAATTTTGAATTTTGTCAGTGTCTTAGAGTTGAAGGTGATGGAGAAGTCTTCTTCTTTCTCAATGTCATTTTGAGAATAGAATTATTTAAAAAAAGATTTTCACTATCATTCAATATGGAGGCTGCTTTAGGCTTCAGTTTGTTACTTCCAAATATCAATGTATAACATATCTAATGATCTGGTACAGAAAATCAGTGCTATAAGTGTGGGTACCTGCTGGTCACCTCGGTAAATTGAAGTTCTCAGAATCAGGAATATTGTTTGTACTTAGGAAATTCATACTACTTTAAACATTTTATTTACTGTGATAATGTAGTTGTACCTTCACCTTGTTTCTTCTTATGTTTCTTTCCCATGTTTCTTCCTGCCACTCTGCTGAGGTACCCAACATCTTTTAAATTCATTACAAATCGTAGGAAGCTTTGATATTACCATAAATGAAAACATAGCTCCTCCTCCCATGTTAGTTCTGACTGCGTCAGGTATCACACTAAGCGGTGCATGTACAATCTGTTTCATCCCTAGATCTGCTCTATGAGGTCAACATCATCTCCATTTTCTAGAGAAGTTGAATGAGATTTGCACCATCCCTCTCTCGCCAGTGCCAGTCAGTTAGCCGTTGTTCTAACTGAAAGCATTTCTCTTTTTTACACAGTGCCTGCTGGGCACAGAAGGATGTTTTTGTTGAACAATATGGGTTGAATAAATTAATTAATGGAAGGGACTAACAAACAAATAGAACAATTATACTTTTACCATGAACATCTACCAAACCTAAGTAGATGTTAAGATTTATACAATTTATAGTATCTTACATTTTGAAAATTTTAGAAAAGTTAATTTTTAAACAAAAAGCCCAGGTAGGCTAAGGCTGAAAGGAAAAATGGCTTTTTAAATAAAACAGTGGCTATTCTGTATTTATTGTGACTGCTAAGTAGTGATAGGTCACTCAAAATTTCTTCTTGAAAAATAATGCCTTTATAATGGTCTTTATAGTTTCTGTATATATGAACAAGCTCATATATACAGAAATACCTCATTTTACTGCATTTTGTTTTATTGTACTTTGCAAAATTGCACTTTTTGCAAATTGAGAAATTGTGTCAAACCCGCACGGTACACCTCTATTGAGGCCACGTTCCCAACAGCATATGCTCACTTCACGCGTCTCTGTCACATTTTGGTCATTCTCGTGGTATTTCAGACATTTTCCTTATCACAACTGTTAGGGTAATCATGTTCAGTCACCTTTGATGTTAGTTTTGTAATTGTTTGGAGCACCATGAACAGTGTCCCTATAAGACAGTGACCTTAGCAAGAGAAGTGGAATTA
>NW_003852598.1:2586050-2599060 GCF_000181295.1 Otolemur garnettii | reverse complement strand
AATTGATCTTTGAATTGTAGAGAAAATGCTATCAAATGGCATCTCATGCTACAGAGAAATCATTCAGGAAAAAAGAGTTAAATGATGAGGCAAACTTTACTGCTGTCTTATTTTAAGAAATTACCACAGTCACTCCAACCTTCAACAACTACCACCCCGATCAGTCAACAGCCTTCAACATTGAGGTAAGACAGACCCTCCACCAGAAAAGAGATTAGAACTTGCTGAAGACTCAGATAATCATCATTATTTTTTAGCAATAAAATATTTTTACATTAATGTATGCACATTGAAATGTTTAGGCATAGTGCTATTGCACACTTAATGTACTACAGTATATGGTGTAGTGATAACTTATGTCCACTAGGAATCCAAAAATATTCTGTGCCCCTTTTTATTGTATTCACTTTATTGTCAATGGTCTGGAACCAGCCTGCAAAGTCTCTGTGGTATACATGTGTATGCAAACTTTAGGAGACTCAGTTTCATGAACAATGAAACATTTGTGTAGGTCATTATCTTTTCAAAGGAATTCTGCATATATTATCTACCTTGATCTCCATGTATCTCCTCTTTCAGTCTCCTAACATCCTCCCCTCGGCCTTCTTGATGTCCCCAGATTCTGACATATGGTCCAGAGTCACTGTCACCATTTCCTACCCATGGGCTCCACATTTTCAGATCCACCTTGGCCTTTTCTTCCATACAAATTCTTTCATGCATGGTTTTTATTGTTATAACAGAGTGCCTGAGCTGGAGTGTTGTCAGAAGTCATCTAAATTCTTATTATGCAAATGACACATAAGTCCATAAAACTTGCTATCTTACTTAGGAGTCTAAAAATGTCCTAATTACCTGTCCATCACAACTAAAGTCCTCTACCTGGTATTTAAAATACTTTACTTACACC
The DNA here is from genome assembly GCF_000181295.1 of Otolemur garnettii. NCBI lineage: Eukaryota > Metazoa > Chordata > Mammalia > Primates > Galagidae > Otolemur > Otolemur garnettii. The sequence continues at coordinate 2,598,150 of NW_003852598.1, read as the reverse complement.
ATGTTTTCCTAATGATCTCTTTTCTTCAGCTTTTCCTTTTTTTAAGATTAAATCTTAATTATTGTGTTAAGACATTTATACTCTATACTTAATAGATGGGACATGTACTCTTGCAGTATGCCCTATAGGTGTGATCCCACCATTCACCCTCCCTCCATCCCCCTCTTCATCCTGGGCCATAGTTGTGATCTATTCTTCATATGAAAGGGTGATTTTAAATTCGTTTCATTATAGTACAGAGTACATTGTATACTTTTTCCTCCATTCTTGAGATATTTTACTAAGTAGGATATGTTCCAGCTTCACCAATATAAACATAAAAGAGATAAAGCCTCCATATTTTTTAAGGCTGCATAATATTCCATGGTATACATATACCACAATTTATTAATCCAGTCATGGGTCCATGGGCACTTGGGCTTGTTCCATGACTTGGCTATTATGAATTGAGCTGCAATGAACAATCTGGTTCAAATATTTCTGTTATTGATTTTTGGTCTTTTGGATATACTCCTAGTAGAGGAATTGCAAGATCAAAAACAGCAGGTCTACTTTTAGATCCCTGAGTAGTCTCCATACTTCCTTCCAAAAAGGATGTATTAGCTTGCGCTCCCACCAGCAGTGCAGAAGTGTTCCCTTTGCTCCACATGCACACCAACATCTGTAGTTTGGGGATTTTGTTATGTGAGCCACTTTACTGGAGTTACATAGTATCTCAAATGTGGTTTTGATTTGCATTTCTCTGATTAGAGATGATGAGCATTTTTTCATGTGTCTGTAGGTCATGCACTGCACCTATCTTCTTCAGAGAAGCTTCTGTTCAAGTCCCTTGCCCACAGTGAAATGGGATTACTTGTTCTTTTCTTATTAATAAGTTTAAGTTCTCTGTGGATTCTGGTTATCAAATCTTTGTCAGAAGCATAACCTGTAAATATCCTCTCCTGTTCTGAGGGCTGTCAGCTTGCTTTACTTACTGTGTTCTTGTCTGTGCAGAAGCTTTTTAGTTTGATCAGATCCCAGTAATGTATTTTTGGTATTGCTTCAATTGTCTGGGGGTCCTCCTCATAAAGTATTCTCACAGGCTAATTATTTCAAGTGTTTCTCCTGTACTCTCTCCAAGAATCTTTATACTTTCATGCTTTAAGTTTAAATCTTTTATCCAGTGAGAGTCGATTTTTATTAATAGTGAAAGGTGTGGTTCCAGTTTCAGTCTTCTACAAGTCGCCAGCCAGTTCTCCCAGCACCATTTATTAAACAGGGAATCTTCCCCCCCGTTTATATTTTTGATAGGCTTAGCAAAGATTAAATGATGATAAGTGTCTGGGTTCATCTCTTGGTTCTCAATTCTGTTCCACACATCTATCTTCATGACATTTATGCAAGTCACTATGTCTGTCAGTGTATTCATTTATCTTAAATTTGATATATTATTTTCATTTTCTCTTGCTCATATATAAGCTCTGTGAGAATAATGATTATATCTATTTTATTTAACACTAGAGTATAGTACATTGCCTGGTGTATAAGTGCAACTCAGTAATTACTTATTGAGTTTTGAAAGATGGGTGAACGTTCCTTGGTATGTTCACATTATTAAATAGGTTGGGCTTCTAGTTCTTACACCATTACTATTCAGTCCCTCTTTTGTCTGTTCACATGGAATGCTCATTTAAGGGTGAAAATGTATAAATATCACCCCATGAGGTAGATAAAGAAAGTGAAGACTAGTGCATTTACTCCATTAAGAATGGCATAGCTAAGGCTAGACATACTATTTCTTATGCTATTTCGCTTGACTGTCACTCTAAGACCACAGAGAATTAACATGAAGATTTCTCCCCAACAAAATGGAAGAACCTTCATATATTATTTTAAGCTAGATTATTGTAGGATTTTGTGAAATCAGGCAAACAGATTTGCAATGGGGCAGAGTTATACACATAAATAGTATGGAATTTTGTGTGATATATACATATCAAATATATTTTCAATTTACTTAAAAGTAAGATCTTATATATGACAGCCTCAACTATATTATATAAACTTACTAATAGTTTTTAAATATGTATTTGAAGGAATGTAAAATTCAAAAGCAAAACAAAAGCCCAGGAAATCCTCTAAAATGCTTGCAAAGCATATCATGTCTATTTGCTCATGTTTTACTCACAATTATACCAAATGGGATACAGTTATATGCTTTTGCAGTACAGAAATTTCAAAAACATTAAACTATAAGCACTGAGAGGTGGTATTAACTGGAGCTTGAGCTGAAGACCTGTACTCAGTGAAGTGTTTTAGAAATAGACCTTACAGTACTCAAAAACATTCAGCAGAGGCAGAATAGACAGCAGAGAAAACCCAGTCTTATAACCACTGCTAAACTGAACGCTATTTTTCATTTTTAAAAAATTATCTTTATATAACTTCTGAGGTACAGAAAATCACAATAATAATACAGAAAACTGTGGAAAGCTTTTACCCAAATTCTTCCAAATGTCCACTAAACTTATCTCTCTCCTCTATCCCCTCCTTTCTTACTCATTCATCATTTCCATCTGAATGATTTAAGGTGCAGACGTGATGCAAGATTCTACTTTATTCCTAAACCATTCAGTGTTTATTCCCTGAAAACAAGAAGTTATCAGAAATAACCACAGAACATGATCAAAATCAAGAAATTCACATCAATACACCTGCAGAACCTAGCCTGATTCCATCATTTATCTTAATTATGTCTTTTACACTTATGTCTGTTTAGTGTGTTTTAATGAGGAACAGTTCCCACATTCATCTTTCTTTTTCATGACATTGATATTTTTGAACACGATAGGACAATTATTTGGTAGAGTCTCTTAATTTGGCTTGCTGGATACTTTTTCATGAATATATTCTGGTTAGGCACATTTGGTTGTGAACCCATAAAATGAGTGAAGTGTTAATGTTGCTTATTATCAGTGTGTTTCTATCTAAGTCTTCTTGCACCTCTGTCAAGTTGCACTTTATATAAGTGGTTGCTACCTTGTTATTGTAGTTATATTTATATTCATTATCTCTCCAATGTAAAATGTGAATTTTATCATTAATGGTTTAACATGCTAACATTTTGCTTTGTATTGCATATTATATTTTGTGTAATATCACTATCACTAAATGTGATGTTAATTGTTTTTGTTTTTAATTATTCTGAGTACATAATAATTGTATAATTTGTAGGGTAAATGTGATGTTTTGGTACAGACATACAAAATGAAGTATTTAAGTCAGGGTAATTGGGGTAGTCAACCCTGCAGGCGTTTATCATTTCTTTGTGTTTGGAGCATTTAAATTCCACTCTTAGTTATTTTAAAATATATCCTGACTTATTGTTAATTATGGTAATTTTGTTGTGCCATCAAATATTGTGCATTATACCTATCTAGCTATACATTTTACTCATGAATCATCTTCCACTTTATCCTGTCTTCATTTCACTTCCCAGCCTCTGATCTCCACCATTCTACTCTCTGTTGAGGAATTGTTGTTAACATTTAACCTTCATATGTGAGTGAGATTGGTTTTTCTGTGGTTGGCTTATTTCCCTTAACATAATATTCACCACTTTCATCCACGTCATTGCAAATAGCAGGATTTGATTCTTATTTGTGGCCATTTAATATTCCATTGCGTATAGGTACCATAATTTCATTATCCGTTCATCCACTGATGGACACTTAGGTTGATTCAAAATCTTGGCTCTTATGAATAATGCTGCAATAAATATGGGTGTTCAGATTCTATTTCAGTATGCTGATTGCCCCTTCTCTGGATACATGCCTAGCAGTGGATTGCTAGGTTATATGGTAGTTCTATTTTTAGTTTGTTGAGGAGCTTCCATTTTTATATATGTAATTTTTATGTCTATCATTTTTATGTCTATTTTTGAGAAATGTCTATTCAGATTCATGCCCATTTTTAAACAGATTATTTGACTTTTTCTTATTGAGTTCTTGGAGTACCTTATGTGTTCTAGTTATTAATACCTTTTCAGATAAGTGGTTTGCAAACATTTTCTCTCATTCTATGGATTCACTCTGTATTGTTAATTCTTTTCTGTATTGTACAGAAGCTTTTCAGCTTGATGTGATCCCAGTTTTCAGTGTTGGTTTGATGCCTGTGCTTTGTGATATTACTCAAGAAATCACTGCCGAAGAAATCATTGCTCAGTATCCTGAAGTATTTCCACAGTGTTTCCTTTTAGATGTTTTATTGTTCGGGTCTTAGATTTAATTCATTAATCCATTTTGATATGATTTTCGAATACAATGAGAGAGAAGGATCTAGTTTCATTCTTCTGCATTTGGATATCCAGTTTTCCCAGCATCATTTATTAAAGACTCCTTTTTCTTCCGTATGTTCTTGGCACCTTTGCTGAAAGTTAATTCATTATAGGTGTGTGGATTTCTTTATTTTTTATTATTGGTATGTTCCATTGATCTCTACAGGCAGCCCTGAATTATAAACTTCTGACTTATATACAACTCTCACTTATATATGTCCCTAAGTTACAAACATACAAGTGACATGTGACTCACACTTAGAAACAGACATTATTACAGATAACAGATTAATGTACTTGTTCCAACTTATGTACAAATTCAACTCATGAACAAATCTATAGAATCTATAGCTATCACATTCATAACCTGGGGACTGCCTATATGCCTGGTTTTATGCCAATGCCATGCTGTTTTGGTTATTATGGCTATGTAGTATAATTCCTCCATTTTGTTCATTTTGCTTAGGATGGCTTTGGATATTCTGGGTCTTTTCTGGTTCCATATAAATTTTAGGATAATTTTTTTCTATTTCTGTCAAAGAATATCATTGCTATTTTAGTAGCCATTGCATTGAATCTAGATGCTTTGCGTAGCATGGGCATGTTAACAATATTGATTCTTCCAATCTACGAGTATGGAATATCTTCCCATTTTTTGTGTCCTCTTCAATTTCTTTCATCAATTATTTATGGTTTTTGCTATAGAGGTCTTGTATTTTCTGGTTAAGTTTATTCCTAGATATTTTACTTTCTTGGTTTCTTTTTCAGATTATTTACTATTGACATACAGAAATGCTATTGATTTTCATGTGTTGATTTTGTATTCTACAACTTTACTGAATTTGTCAGTCACAATAGTTTCTTGTGGAGTCTTTAGGTTTCTCCAGATGTGAGATCATATCAACTGAAAATAAGGATAATTTGATTTCTTTCCTTCCAATTTGGATGCCCTGTATTCTTTTCTCTTGTCTGATTGCTTTAGCTCGAACTTCCAGTGCTGTGTTGAGTAACAATGGTGAAACTGAGCATCCTTGTCTTAATAGTTTTTCCCTATTAAGTATAATGTGCACTGTAGTTACATCATATATTCTTTTTATTGTATTGAGGTAAGCCTCTATACCAAGTTTTTTAATTTTTTTTGAGAATTTTTATCATGAAATAATGTTGAATTTTATCAAAAACTTTTTCAGCAACATTTGAACTGGTCATATACTTTTGTCTTTGTTCTATTGATATGATGTTATCACATTGATTGATTTGCATATGTTGAACCATCTTTGCCTCTCCTGTGAGGAATCCCTCTTGATCACGAGGGATGATCTTTTTAATGTGTTGTTGAATTTAATCTGCTAGTATTTTGTTGAGGATTTTTAAATCTATGTTCCTCAGAGATATTGCCATAGTTTTATTTTTTTGTTGTGTTTTTGTCTGGGTTTAGTATCAAGGTGATTAAAGCCTTGTAGAGTTTAGAAATGTTTCCTCCTCTAGGGCAGTGCCTGTGGCTCAAAAGAGTAGGGTGCCAACCCATATGCCATATGTGGTGGGTTCTAACCCACCCTCAGCCAAAAACTGCAAAAAAAAAAAAAATTCCCTCCTCCTCAACTTTTTGGATTAAATTAAGTAGGATTGCTATTAATCTTCTCTGAATTCTTGATAGAATCCAGCAGTGAAGCCATTGGGCCCTGAGCTTCTCTTTGATGGGAGAGTTTTATTGCTACTTCTGTTTCATTACTTGCTATCAGTTATTTAGGTATGGGATTTCATCCTCATCCAATTTTCATAGACTGTATCTGTCTAGAAGTTTATTCAGTTCTTATAGGTTTTCCAATTTACTGACATGTGGTTTCTCATGGTAATTTCCAATGATCCTCTGAGTTTCTGAAGTATCAGTTGAAATGTCTCCTTTTTCATCTCTGATTTTATTTATTTGGTCTTCTCTCTTTTGTTCTTAACTGGCTAGGTGTTAAGAACAGAAAGGTATGGCAATTTTGTTTATCTTTTCAGAAATACAATTTTTGTTTCATTGATCTTTTGTATTTTTTAATTCAATTTCATTTATTTCTGCTCTGATCTTTATTATTTCTTCTACTAATTTGGGTCTTGGTTTGCTCTTATTTTTCTAGTTCTTTAACATAGATTATAAAGTTATTTATTGGAAGCTTTCTTACTTTTTTGATATAGGCATTTATTACTATGAAATTTCTCTTTTATTTACATTCACTGTATACCCTAAGTTTTCATATGTTGTATTTCATTTGACTCAAGATGTTTTTAAATTTCCTTCTTAACCCCCCCCCTTTTTTTGACCCACTGGTCATTCAGGAACATATTGCTTAATATCCATGTGTTTGTATATTTTCCAATCTTCTTATTGTTATTGTTTTCTAGATTTCTTTCTAGATTAGAGAAAATACTTGGTACCATTTCTATTTTTGATTGAACATTTTAAGACTTGTTTTGTGGCCTAACAAATGATCTATTATTGAGAATGATACATGAGGTTGAGGCAAACATGTCTCTTGCTGCTGTTGGATGTAACATTCTGTAAATATCCTAGATTCCTTTGGTCTATAGTACAGGTTAAATCCTGTGCTTCTTCACTGATTTCAGTGAGGATTCTCTATCCAATGCTGAAAGTAGAGTGCTAAAGTCTCCAGTGATAATTTTACTGGGGCTTATCTCTCTCTTTAGCTCTCATATTCACTTTACTTATCTGTGTGCTCCAGTGTTAGATGTTTATATTTTATGATTGTTATATCCTCTGGTTAATCAACCCCCTTTGCCCTTAGGTAGTCATCTTTGTCTCTTTATAATGTTATTATGAAATCTATTTTATCTGATGTAACTATTCTTTCCCTTTTCTGTTTTCCATATGAATGAAATACCTTTTTTCATTCATTTATCTTCCATCCCTCACTTCAGTGTGATGATAGTAGGTATGGACTTATTACTGCTGTTTTGTTATTTGATTTCTGGTTGTTTTGTGGTCTTCACTTTCTTATTTGCTTCCTACTTTCCTTTGTTAAAAGTGATTATCTTTGGTAGTGTGCTTTAATTTCTTGCTTTTTATTATTGTGTATCTGTTGTAGGTTTTTAAATTTGATGTTGCCATGAGGCTTTCAAAAATGTTATAATGAATTATTTTGAACATGACTATTCAGCTTAAAGAAAAAAGCACATAAGCAAATAAAGGGAAATCTAACAGAAATTTACCAGTTAGCGCCCATCTTCTCCTGCTTTTTAAATTTTTGTTTTATTTCCATTCCTATCTTTTTATACTATTTATCTCTCTAAAAGTATTGCAGTTATTTTTGATAGATTTGTATTTAGTTTTTCTACTCAAGATATAAGTGGCTTCTACACCACAGTTACAAAAATAGAATACTCTGTATTTGTGTTTTTATTGGTACCAGAGAGTTTTACATTTTTAGATCATTTCTTATTGTTCATTAACATCCTTTCTTTCAGATTAAAGAAATTATTTTACCATTTCTTATAGGATACATCTGGTGTTGGTGAAATCCCTCAGTTTGTGTTTGTCTGGGAAAGTATTTCATCTTCATGTTTGAAGGATAGTTTTGAAGAATATAATATTCTAGGGTTAAGATTTTTTTTTTTTTTCATTCAGAACTTTGAATATGTCATGCATCTCTGTTCTGGCCTGTAAGCTTTCCACCAAGAAGTCTCTTGTCAGATGTATTGGAACTCCTTTATATGTTATTTTTGTCCCTTTTTTTTTTAATTTGCTTACTTTAGGACCTTTCCTTAATCTGTGAAAATTGAGGGATTGATTATTAAAAGCCTTGAGGCTAAATCTGCTTGGTGTTCTGTGACCTTCTTGTACTTGAATATTGACATCTTTCTGTAGGGTTGGAATTCTGTAATTATTTCTATGAATAAACTTTCTACCCCAATCTCTCTCTCTACCTCCTTTTTAATGTCAGTAACTCTTATATTTACCATCTGTAACTGTCTTCTACATCTTGTATGTGTGCTTCTTTTTTTTTCTTTTTTCTTTTCTCTGTATTTGTAAATAGCCTATCTTCAAGCTCACTATGTCTTCTGCTTTGTCAGTTCTGTCTTGAGAATATTTCTACTCTGATGTATTTCTCAATTGATCAATTGGATTCTTAAGTTCCAGACTTTTTTTTAGCATTTGAATCTCTTTGTTACATGTCTCTTATAGGCTTCTGAATTTCTTCTCTGCATCGTCTTGAAGTTCATTGAGCTTCCTTGGGACATCTACTTCGAATTCTATGTCTGAAAGGTCACATACCTCCACCATTCCAGGATTAGTCATTTTTACCTTATTTTGTTTGTTTGGTGAGGTCATGTTTTTCTGGGTGTTCTTGATACTTAAGGATTGTCTGAGCATTGAAGAGTTAGGTTTTTAATTTAATCTTTGCTGCCGAGGCCTCATTGAATCCATCCTTCTTGAGAAGTCTTTCTAAATAATAAAGGACATTGAGCATTTTTACCTGTCTTTGATTATTGCAGTCATGTCTGCACTGGGGATGCCCCAAACTCAGTAATGCCATAACTTGTATAGATTCATGGTGGTACTGCATTAAGGGTCTTGAGTAAGATATTGGAGAATTCCCTAAGTTTTCTGGCATAGTCTCTCACTTTCTTTCCTCACTCCCAATGCTGGGCTACTGGAGTTGGGGGAGGAGTATATGGTCACTCCCTCATGATGACCAATACTAGGTCACAACTAAAGTCAGTCCAATCTCACCCAACACTCATGGTGACTATTTCCTGGCTACCTTTGATGTTTATTAAAAATCTAAGGACTCTTACCAGCAGGTAGTGAATCCTGGCAGGTCTGAGCCCTTCCCTTCAGGGTAATATATTTCTTTCTGGCCCAGTGTGGGTCCGGTGATGCCTTCCTGGAACTGAGATATGTATTCAATGGGTTTGGGAGTCTGATTCCTACTTTATTTTACTGTGGCTGAGCTGATACCCAAGTTGCAAAACAAAGTCCTCTAAACTTTTCTTTTTTCTTTCTCCAGGTGGAAGAAGACTCCCTGAACTGCACTGCCTGTAGTTTAGGGGGTGATGACACAAGTAATGGTTTGGCTGCCACTGCTGTTGTCTCACTGGATCATATGCACCCCAAGCAGCACAGCCTCAGGAACTGCCTTATCAATTTAGTCAACTAGTAAGGGGCAGGAGGCTAGCTGAAACTCAGGGTTTGGGGTCGAGGATTTCTCCAGAAAACAAAACTAATACTATATCTCACTTTTCATTTCTCAGTATCGTAAGGAGGTGGAATTGGCCCTTAGACATTGTTCAGAATAGAGGAATACCTCAGATACAGAGAGGAATCTGTTTTTCTGGCAACCAATGTCTTCTGAGAAGGTCTTCAGTTTAAAATGGAGGTTCACCCTCTCAAAAGACATTAGTTGCCAGAACAAAGGATTCCAGTCTGTTACTATTCTTTATTTCTAGAGCTAAGGTTATACTTATCATTTTGTTCAGTAGACTCTTACATTTCTAACAAAAATATGCAAAAATTTTACATAAACACAGATCACACTCAGTAGGGGCTTCCAATAACAGCCTTACAGCAAGTTCACATTAGGCATAGTAACATTTAATACATATCTTGGTGAGTACAAGTCATAAAGTGATCCCATACTAAAAGTTGGAAACAGAATTTAACATAATTAAAATATCTTAAATAGATAGCTGAAATATAATAGGCTCTGAATAATGCACTATATTTTATTCATTGACAAAAAATGCAAATGGTGTCAGCTTATTAGCTACTTTATCTCTGATTATTCTGCCCATTTTATTTAATCCAATTATCCATTATAAGAGGAAAATATTCTTTTGGAACCATACAGCTGTATATTCTTAGACCCAAAAAGAATATTCATTCTCATTCTCTCTCTCTCTTCCTTCCAACATCAATTATTACAGTTATTAAAATTTCTCCTTTATTTTATTTTCTTCTGTACAAGAAGAGGCAAACATAGAAGTCTTATTTTCACTTATTTTTCATAGCTTCTGGGATCTCCAACTGATTCTGATGAATTAAATAATATCCTTTTCATGGCTGAAATGGTAAATGTTATGCAGAACCATTTCTCTCCAGAGAAGTACCTCAATCTATATTTGCAGAGGTACCATGAGGTTCACTTTTGATCTCATCCCCAAGCCACATTGTCACATTATCTACATTTGTCAATCCATCACTCTATCTATTTATTTATCTGTTATCTATCTATAAAACAATGTCATGATTTATAACACCTAACCAAAAAAGTCCTGTTGGCTTGGCACCCATAGCTTAGTGAGTAGGGAGCTGGCCACATACACTGAGGCTGGCAGGTTCAAGCCTGGCCTGGGCCTGCTAAATAATGACAACTGCAATTTAAAAAAAATCCTGTAATTATAACAACAGTAACCTTGGAAATTATTGATAAAATTATTGAGATAAGCTGAGTTTATAAAATATAAAAGGTGCTTCTCTTTAGATAAATGCATAAGAATATTCACCCATTTTTGAGAAACTGTTTGTAAGATCCTGCTTTTTTCTTGACTTCAGACAGGGTACAAACTTCCACCTGTAGTCCCAGTCCCAAACCAGGGATTAGTATGCAACTAGAGCCAGTAGAAACTAAGAGTTAATTCTACATATCAGGGTAATATGCACACCATATTACCTAGTATGCACACCATATTACCAACATATCCTAATGTTAGAATATTCTTAGTATTCCAATGTTAGCTCTACATACATCATAAAGTCCATGATTTTAATATGCTACTATGTTGTAAACTGTGTCACCACACTGAAACCATGATGTAGAAGCATTTAGGACAGGTCTCTCTTCTAGTGTAATATATATACCCTCAAGTTACTAAATTGAATGGCATTTCAGTGAGATAGGGTTGTGACTGCCAAAACAAAATGAATCTTGACAATGTGAAATTTGGGTTATTGCTCTAGCAACCTAAAACTCAGAAAGTAAATTCTAGGAGTTCCATTATTTAGAGTCCACTAGAAGGTATTTGCCCCCAAATGTTAAGAGTATGACTGGAGAGGGAGAGAGAAGGAGAAGGAAAGGGAGAGAGATTAAAAGAGATTTAGCAAAATTCCCTTTGAGATAACATTATAATATAAACATAGTTCATATTTGACATTATATCCATACATATTGCTGTGTTCAAACAATACAATGTTTGCATGACCACCAATAAATACCCAATACAGTGTGTAGGGAGCCTAAAGATAGGATGAGTTTTCCTATTAATGTCATTTCTTGGCTGGGCACAAGATGTCCTGGGAAAACAGAACAGTCAATGATCTTCCCTGACTGTCCTGCAGAATTTTTTATTTTCTTTCTTTGAAAACTAGAAAAAAAATGTTTGGACTCTATCTGAAATTGTATACCTATAAATTTAAAACAACCTGAATTTGGAAAGGGCAATTATATGTACAGATACTCTTTGTGGCCTTGAGATGGACCATTCTTCAAAAACAAAGATGGAACTGATCTTTCAGTTCCTATTATCTTCCCGACACAATAATGTTCCTAAAATGCATGTACCAGACAGAGGTTTATTCCTTTGGTTAAATGTTTGTTTATTGATTTTTATATTCACTAAATTTTCAATTCATATTTTTGTAGAACACTAAAAGCAGCGATAGGAACCATAACACACTGATAGATAATGCCTATCACCAACCTTGGAAAAGTTCCAGTTATTTTAAAGATCAAAAATGAACTTACAGACTTTTTTTCTCTAATAGCCAATATATGTATCTCTGTG
>NW_003852598.1:2581846-2586030 GCF_000181295.1 Otolemur garnettii | reverse complement strand
TTTTTTTTTTCCCTATTCAGATTAGGGACAGAGCTTGACTAAAAAGAGGCTCCTGTGTTTCCCAGTAGCTGATAACGTGGATATTTTCCAGGGACAAGTCATATTGCACAGTGACTATCCAATCAGTCAGAAGCTATCTCAGGGGATGTAGAGATGAGGGACATGTGGTGCCTGGTAGGTAGCAGTGTCAGTAGAAGCAGAGGAGGAATCAGCTGCAGGAAATATAAACTAGCAGTAATAAATTCTGGGTGCTGCAATGACGCCAAGTCCCCAGGTCCCTAGGTATGCACAATATTCTGAGCAACCTTCCATATCTATAAGAGTATAGAGGCTATTAAGAAAAGTTTTGATAACTCACTTATATTCTTAAATTAAATTCTTAACCTCCACTCCACCAAAATGTTTAATCATGGCTCATTTAATAAGATCTCTATGTCCTAAAATTTTACAATGATTTTAATACTTGCCTCTGTCAAATATCAAAAGTAACAAGAAATATTAATTAAATAATGTAAGAAATAAAAGGTAACATTTCAATGAAACCCATTTATTGAAACACATAGTTTTTGAAAAACACATTTTTATATTTAGTGTGTGCATCCTTCTAGAATACTATTCCATTCCACTCTCATTCAGAAGCATCCGTATCCTTTAAGGTCATGGTTATCATTCTTTTTATTTTGTTTTAAATATAAATACCAACACTTTTATCCCTAAACCATGTATTATAGTTTGAACAACTTGAGAACTTACATAAATGTAATTATATTCTATTTTTCTAGGATTTTGTATTTTCTCAATGAAATACACTATGCCTGAGATTCATTAATACTATTGCAGATAGCTTTATTTAAAATTTTATTGCTGTGTGGGATTTTATTTTGTAAATATGATGTATCTACTATTGAAATTATGCAACTTTTATTATAAAAATCTACATATCCTTTGCTGCTTCCTTAATAATTGTTCTAAACTGGAAATGAAGAACACAAATGATTTAGCGGTGGCCATGTCACACTGCTAATTCCTGTTGAGTTGACTTCCCTCACTGGGGCATCCAGAGCCCTAAGATATTTCTGCTCTGTTCTTTATAGCACCTGGCTTCAATAGAGAACATGAATTTGTTTGTTGAATTATACATTTTCGGAATTCCTTCTAGTCCCAGCCCATCAGGGAAAAAATTCTGTCATCTGGAATATTTGTCAGTACTTTTGATTAGTAAATTTCATATGCAGCCATCTAAATCATTGATGTGGACAGGAAAGGGTAGAGGTGTCAGCCTTGAGACAAATGTTTAGAAACATCACTCAAATTGACAGTGGCCTGTTAACCAGTATCATTTGAAAGGTTATTGGACTGTATTCTATTCCACCCAAACACTCCTCTATCCAGTCCTTGTCATACACTAGGCCATTACAAAGAACTATGACAACTGCCTCACTGGAATTTAGCTCTGTCTATTCAATCCTTGTCACAAAGTCTGTTAAGTCTGTCAGAGAAGAAATTGAGATTGTCTAAAAATGACTTGTTCTGTGTGAATCCTGCTGGATTTAGTGGCAATTGTTCCATTTCTCATGTATAATATTCATGACTTACAGATGTCACGGGTCAGATTGACATCTACTGGGGGACTCAGAAATCCTCTCTTTTCATTTCTTTGAAGCATATTAAGCAGGCATATGACTATTCTGTCTGATTACAAAACTTCATCCAAGCCCATGCGAGCTTCAATACACTCCCCTATGCATTAGTAATTGCCCATCATTCACAAAGGAGTACTGAAGTGGGATATGGCTGTATAGATCATGTAATTCAGTAGTTTTCTAGCTGTGCTTCTTGTATATCTGTGTCTCTAGAGCTAATAGAATGTGCCCTGGGGAGCTGTCCCTCAGAGTTTCAAACACACTTATGTACACTTAGGTCAAGGTGTCTCAGACTTTGTTTTACAGTCTGTTTATATTGAGATTTATTTTAAGCCTTTGCTATAAAAATATTCCTTAAATTCAATAATGGGTCTCTGGCTCTTTTTCTCCAACTCATTCTCTTTCCCAACCCATTTTTAATATGAAGTTATTGTTCTATCCATGGTGTGACTTTTACTTGTTTCTCTATCAGATTGCTAGTGTTTAAGAGGAGTCCTTAATATCACCCAAAGTTCTTAGTTTGTCTAAGCGTCGTTTCCAAGGGACATAGTGAATATGGTAGAGGTCAGGTTCACAATGATAGAATAAAAAAGCAGGGAAGATATGTGCACATCTTGTATGTAAAGTATAAAAGTTCAACTAGACTGCAATTGTACTTGGCATAAATAAATTTAAACAATGGATTGTTATTTAAACCACTCTAAGGGTATAAGGAGCTCAAAAATGTCTTACAGATTATTGAGGAAGCCAGGATCCCATAGAAATTAAATCCCCAGATTTCTTCTTTATCTCTAGCTGGTTTCTTGGTATTCTGATATTTTCACCCTTGTCTTTCTCTCCTTCTCTTTTAAAATTGCTACCATTGAGCTTTCACTCAAATTAGTGGATATGAAGGAACTAAACCTGTTGTTAACCTATTTTTTTAAAATTCAGGAGGATATGCATTGATAATCATTGCAAAGAAAGAAATAAGGTTTAACTGCAGATACTAGTGCTACATATATAACAAACAAGGCCAAATATAGAAGTGTAAAATAATTGTTTTTTTTTTGCACTCACTAAATCTGTAGGTCAGGAATTCAGTAAAACAGTAACAACAAAAACAAAATATAACAGCAGAGATGGCTTTCTTCTTTCTCACACTTTCTGGTATATGATCGGGGAAAGCTCAAAGGCTGGTGATGACTCAAGCTTCCCTAGGATGACATGGAGATCTCCTAGCTCATAGCCTAACAGTTGGTGTTAAAACAAGCTGAGGCCTCCCTTGAGTTGCTACCTGAAGCCTTTATATGTGACCCCTCCCTGTAGCTTCTCCTCATGGGCTAGTTTAGGCTTATTTATAGTATAATAACTGATTTTTCAGAGCAAGAATCCCAAAAGCAATAAACAAAACTATATGGTGTATTTGTAATCGAACTTCAGAATTCATGTAGTATCATTTCTTCTATATTGTACAGGGTGTGAAAGTCAAAAATGTACACCAAGAATACTTTTGGTATTTCTTGGGAAAATTAATTTACCACGGTCCACCTCTGAGTACAATAATTTGTATCTTTTCCACATGCATACTATATTTATCTCTCCATCAGGACTTTCATGCTCCCTGGCAATATGGTGTCATTTCACAGTCTAAGATGTAGTTATCTAAATAAGGTTCGGGGATAGATGACGGTCTCCATTCTCTTCCTCTCAATCTAAAGAGCTAATGAGACAAATGCAAAATATGGTTGCAGAAAGGAGTACAGTAATTGCTATAGACATTCTTATTCAAAACAGTAGAAATTCCTATATCATAACAATTCTGAAATCCAGATTGTGATGACTTGATTAGAGTTCAATCCTATTCCCAGGGTGTTGTTTTCTATGACTACAGGTTCCACCCTCTGGGTTTTTAGTTTCACAGTCTAAACAATCTGTCTTTTCAATAAAAAGTAATTCATATTTAAAAGTGAGAAGAATTAAGGTATCTTTTCATTCTGTACTATTTCTATCAAGTCCATTTGCTATAATTTTTATAAGATACATTATGGTCTTCCACAGAAGCCACACCTACAGATCTCTTCAAGATAATCCCTTCTCTGCCAGGGGGTCTGAGACTTCCTTGTAACAGCATCATTAAGCATTTTAGAAATTATCTATCCTTTGTTACAACTTGGATGGAGAACACTCTCCTGAGAAAAGTTCGAAAGAATGGAAAGACAGGCATCACACATACTCAAGACTAGCTTGCAACTTGTACGTTAAACAACAACTGCTCACCTGAGAGGAAAAATTCAACTGAATACAAGAAGGGGCGAAAGGGGAGGGCAGCTTCCTTCCAGCAGGAACAATGGGAGGGTTCATGGCATAAGTCCTGTGTGAGGGACATAGCTACAACTTAGACTTTGCCTTACAAATTCAAGCAATGTGGCCTAATTATATGTAACCTCCTATTAATAAGAAATAAAAAAAATTAGAAAGGATCCCTTGAGCTCAGGACTTCAAGACTTGCCTAAGTAACAGTGAGGCCCTGTCTCTACAAAAACAAAGAAAAAAAAAAAA
>NW_003852598.1:2579320-2581124 GCF_000181295.1 Otolemur garnettii | reverse complement strand
CTCAAGTTTAGCAAGTTTTGCTTCAATGAGATGAGAGGCTCCACCTAATTCTTTTGTCATAAACATTCTTAGTTCTGGATCTTCTGAATTTTTGGGTTCTTGTGTTTTTACCAGCTGCTTCTCTATCTATAGACGAGCTGCTACCATGAAGATAACTGCACCAAAACCACTTCTTCATGCACAGAAGAAACTAGTTCCCAAACTATGAATTATTTAACTATACACTATCCTTATGGGGAGTTTGGGGAGCCTGTTTGTAAGTACAGAACACATTAAATTGGATTGTCCATGACCTAGGGGCTACCTGAGTAGATGTATATATACATGTTTTCAAGTTTAAGATTTTGCCTACAAAAATAACATTAGTTTATTGAAAGAAAAGGGTATCAAAAGAAACAAACATAATAAAGCAAAATATGCAAATAATCAAAAATCACTCACCTATGAGTACTCTCAATAAAAATTTCACACAATATACAGCGATAAATGTATGAATAATTTATTTTACGATTTTGTATGGCTATACATTTCACATCAAAATTAATGGCTTCAAAATATCCTGTTATAGAGATATGCTGTTTGTAAAAGAATTCAGGAGTTAGCCCAGGACCTGGATGGTTAATTGGAAGGATTTCAGGCCAGCCTCCCCTTTTATATATTCAAGGCTTTTAGTTCTTCTGTGCTTCTAAGAAGAACAGACTAATTTTCCTCTCTAATTTAGTAATTACATCTAAACATATATTGAAGGTTGGAGTAGCCTCTTGGGTGAAGTCCATTAAGAACCCTAAAGTTTTCCTTGTGAAGTTCAACCCTATTATTATGTTTAAAAGACTAAAGTGATCCTGGTAAAGGCCTTTTAGTAGGAATAACAACAGAGGCTCCTTCTAAGAGAAAGAACTTAATATGTGAATTGCTTACCTAAACTCTTTGGGGAAAAGACTACAATTGTGAGAGCAGAAAGAATTGAACTACTAAGATTTGTAATAATTCAAGCCAAGGACATTTTCCTATAAGTTCTCTAGAACTGAAAGTGTCAATGAAGGAAGTAAACTTCTCTCTACTATCTCAGAGGAGACTGGGACATAGGTGAATCAGCAGAGACCTGGAAAAATGGACAGGGAGGTTGTGGGTGGGATATCAGAAACACGGAGAGGCAGTGGTGGAGTTAAACTCTAGGTGGTGGCTCTGAACACCAAAATTTAGCAGTGGGGTGGAGGGACGGCCAGATGAGAGTATGGTCGAAACTCCATGCAGGGGTAATGTCACTGAGATGGCAGGGTATAGACCTCCCATAATGTTCTGCTCCAAAAGAGTAATGAGAAAAATGATAATTATCAGAAGCAACTTTCTCTAAACTTGGGAAACTAAACAAAAGTTTGAAGCAGTGCAGGTCTGTATGAACAATGCTACGAGGCAGTACTATAGATTATTCTGAGGATCTAAAACATAGAACCATCTATTAGGTGTGCTTTTTGGCCCATGACTCTTTCATAATCCAAGAATGATTTTTTATCAGGAGAGATTAATATTGAGAAAGAATTTACCTCTATACTTTAATAATAAGTTGTAGAAACTATTGTGCTCTTTAATTCAAACAAGCAGAACATAAAAGCAAACTCACACAAAAAGTTTAGCTAGGACATAGGTGAAATTTCAGAAAAGAATATTAAAGGTTAACACTCACCTAATGTTGCATCAATGTCATGCTTACTGAAAAGGGCATTTGGAGGGCAAGAAGGTAGGTTGACATTAATCTGAAGATGGTGATGGAGATGGTGCTGGAGGAAAGGAGCTGACCATTGAA
>NW_003852598.1:2576879-2579300 GCF_000181295.1 Otolemur garnettii | reverse complement strand
TTGGAGTTTTTGCTTTCCCTACTTAATATTCTACTCTTCTGCTTTGTGATGGTTAAAAAACAACAAACAAACAAACAAAAAAACTAGCTATCTTTATAATAAAAACATGTAGCATCAAGTCACTAGAAAAGCAGACTATAGCAAAAAGGAAAGGACTAGAGTGTTTTCAAAGTCTGTCAACCAAGGAACTTTTTTTTTTTTGACAGAGCTTTACTCTGTTATCTGGGTTAAAGTGCCCTGGCATTAGCCTACCTCACAGCAACCTAAAAGTCTTGAGGTCAAGTGATCCTCCTGCCTCAGCCTCTCAAATGGCTGGGACTACAGGCACCTGCCACAACACTTGGCTACTTTTTCTATTTTTAGCAGAGACAGGTCTTGCTCTTGCTTAGGCTGGTCCAGAAGTCCTGAGCTCAAGGGATCCTCTCACCTTAGCCCCCCAGAGTATGAGGATTATAGGGATGAGTCACCACACCTGCCCAGGACCTCATTATTTGACCTGAAGGACAACTCTGCCCAATCTGTCTGATTTGAGCTATATTTGGAGATTTTCCAATGAGAAAAGCCTTTTTTAACAGGGCTGCTGAAAGTAATTAAAGGAAAGTAATTAATTTAGTGACTGCCTCATATGTTCGATAACAGTTGAGAAAAACAAGAAACTAAAAAGTAAAAAAGAAAAGCTGAGGAATGAAGTCTTCACAGGGGTTTTGAAAAGCTCCAATAATTTCTGAATTCTAAATGACCACAGGTGCATTCAGGGCAGTGAGGCTATCAGTCTTTTTGCATATTCAGGTTCTACCAAGAATATCCTAACCATTCACCTGTAGTTGACCTGGATAGTCCATAAAAACAGAGAGTAAAGGCTAGGGGTGAATTATAAACTGACTAGCTGAGGCTTGAAGATTTGTGTGTATTTCCTTTTTGTTTTGAAACAGATTTAAAAGATAACTGTATAATGTATTAAGAAGTAATTTGTAAAACAATAAGTATAAAAGGCAACAAGAAGTAAAGGAGCTATAGAGAATTTTTTTAACATTGAAATTAGGTTGGTATTAATCCAAACTAGGGTGTTGTAAGTTGAAATATCAATAGTAATTCTCAAAGCAACAGTTAAAACAACATAAAGATATATAGTAAAAGAAATTACAGGGGAATTAATATGAGACAATAGAAGACATCTGTTCAACAGAAAAGAATGTAGTAATGGAGAAACTGAGGAAGAACGAAGCCATAAGATGTATATGAAAGAAATAGCCAAATAGCAAATGTACATGTGACTTTGGAGTAATTACATTACATTTAAATGAAGTAAAATGTCCAGTTAAAAAGAAGAGATTGGCAGAATGGATTGAAAAGAAAATGATCCAACTATATTCTCTATACAATCAACACACTTTTATTTCAAGATATAAATAGTTTAAAAGTAAAATAATGGAAAAAGATACACTATGTGAACAATAACCAGAAGAAAATTGGGGTGACCATAGGAATATCAGGAAAACTAAGCTTTAAGAAAAAAAAAATTGCTAGTAGCAGGACAGAAACATATTTGGTAATGATAAAAGAGGCCAAATACAGTGCCTCTTTCCTGTATTCTAGCACTTTAGGAGGTAGAGGAAGGCGGATTGTTTGGATTTCTAGAGTACAGGAGTTCAAAGTCAGCCTGAGCAACATACTGAGACCTTGTCTCTACAAAAAAATTTAAAAAATAATGGGGTATAGTGTCACATGCCTGTAGTCCTAGCTATTAAAGAAGCTGAAATCAAAGAACTGATTAAGCCCAGGATTTTGAGGTTCTAGTTAACTATGGTCACAGCACTGCATTTCAGTCTGGGTAGCAGATTGAAACCTTGTCTCCAAAACAAAACAGAAAAAATTATAATAATAAAAAAGTCCATTAATCAGGAAAATGTAATTAAATTTAAACACATGTACCCCTACCATATTTAAAATAAATGAATGAAGTTAAAGCCATCCATACAGAGAAATGTATAGCTGCAAATGCCCAGGTTAAACATTTTAAAAGCAAGAAAGAAATAATAAAGTTTTCAGTAGATAAATAATATAAACAATTGAAGTGATAATCAATAAAATTCAAAATTATTTCTTTGAAAAGAGTAGCTGTATTGACAAATCAGCATATAAAGTGAATAAGAAAAAGAGAGAGAAAAATTAAACTAGTAAGTTTAGACATGAATAATAAGATATTCCCATAGAATTTCCAGAAATAAAAATATTTTATGGGAATATTTGAACAATTATATGCTAACAAATAATATAAATAATATAAATCGGATAAAGTATGGACATTCCTAGAAAGAGACAAAGTAGTGAAACTTTTCTCAAGAAAAAATAGAAAATCTGCATAGACTTACAAGTAAAGATATTGAATTAGAAATCAAAAAGAAAACCATAGAATCATTC
>NW_003852598.1:2555373-2575150 GCF_000181295.1 Otolemur garnettii | reverse complement strand
AGATACCCACTCATTGGGAATCTCATTGGATACACGCACGGGAAGGGTGAGGTCTAGGAGAACAGAGATCTTCTCAAGGAGACCACAAGGACACACCTGCAGTTGCCTCTCCATGATGACTCAGCTCTTAAGAATTTGTAGACTTAACTTCCTGGAACCTGGAAATGTCCATTCTGTGAAATCCTATAGTTCTGTGGGGGCTGGAAAAGCATCTTCCTGCTTGATTCAAACTGACCAATGAAAAAGTTACCTGTGGGTTGGAACTTTTTGACTGGAGATAGAAAGGGAAAGACCAAGCCAGTAGGAGAGCATGGGCCATTTCTAATTCTTCTATGCCATTAGCTCTGCCCTTTTCCTCTTAAATACGGTGTTTGGGTATTTGGGTGTTCTTTCTCTCCACTGGGCCTTGTCTGCAAAGCAAGAGTGCTTTGAATGAATTAAAATTTGCTGCTGGCCTTTTGGTAGGTTTTAGGATCCTTAAAGTTCGTGGATTAACAACCTTAACTTCATACCCTCAACACTACCTCACTATTATACGTTACTCGAAATTCCTATATGTGATGTTGCTAATGACCTTCGGTTTGATTTCCTAACACTTGTTTTTGGATTGACTGAATTTTTTTTAACCAACCCTCGTGGTGAATCACTGGCTGCTTACTTCTCTTCTCAAACTAGCTTTGCCTGGAATATAACTAACGTCAAGAGTTCTAGAAATGGAAGTTACTCACATTGGTTTCAGAGTTGTTATAGGATTTACCACTTTTCCAATGGAAATTGGTAAAACTCTAGGGAGGCAAATATGTGTCTGAAGGTCACCATTTTAAAGAAGGAGTTTTGAGAACTTGAAAGATAAATTGAGATAATGGATATAACGCTCTTCCTTCTGCCCCACTACGTGTAAGCAGCATGCATTTAGAAACACCCCTCATTCAAATGTTTTGTAATGAGCAACTAAACCTTTGGTAATTATGCACAGACATCTTGCAATTGTTTTAATAGAGTGAAATTTCTCAAATTATGCGTTGACTTGGATACATAGTTCTGTCAAAACATTAAAACCGCTTCTACATATAATTCTATATGGGCAAAACTTCTGCTGATCTAAAACTTAAAAAAAATATAGATCATTCCAACTATGTACCAGCACAAAGTCTGAGGGAAATTCCTGAAATAACATATTTCTGGAATACTTATTAGTTTCCGTGACTATTACTACAAATGTGGATTTTAAAGAGAATTGGTAAAACTTTCATTCTATATATATTTAAGAAAACAATTATACTGCTGGTAAGTGAAGTTCCACTTAAAGGACAAGTTGGGGTAGATTTTTTTAATATAATTTCTACTACAAGGACAGCAGCATTATCTTCTATTCTCTGCTTTCTTAACTGGCAAGGGGTAAGAGACTTTTGTTTTTCTTCATTTCCAAAACACCAATTTTGGAGCTCTGTTCAATTTGAGAGAAAGGTGTAGAAAATAATTAAAATGTTTGTAGCCAAGTTTTTGCTGAATACAAATATATATGTCACAAAATGTAATTGTACAAGTTAGGTGTTTGCATGTGACAATTTCTTAAATAAGAGGGCATGGAACACACCTACTGCTTGGCTATGTATAATTTTACAACACCAGGAGACTTGAAACTTCAATGAGAGAAAAGAGAAAAAACATAATTTAGAGAAAATAATAACTTTACAACAACAAATGAACATATTTGTAAAGAGTCCAGAATAATTCCTTGAAAGGCAATTGACAAGCAAACTCCAACTGAGAAGCACATATAACATCAGGAGCAAAAGAAAAGACAAAATGATGTTTAGTCACCAGCAAGGAATAAACACATGATTGAAAACAATATGGAGAAACTTCAAACCCCGAGATGCCAGCCAAAATTTTTCTCTAGGCTGAAAAATAATTGCAAACAGTAGGAAATATTCTTTTATTTTTCACCAAACTGCCACAGTTTGAATCCAGGATACTTTTCACAAACTTAAACAATCATGGGGCTCCTTTCAAGGTAAGTAAAGCACAAAGAAGGACTATCCAGCCTTTTAAAGACAGCCTAGTATGCTAGAAACAGACTTAGTATCAGCAGGCACACATGTGGTATTCAGAAATTGAAAGTAAACTTTTATCAGCGTGTCATGTGTAACAGGCTGGCATGGATGACTTTTCTGTCTTTTCTTATCTCTTTATAATTTAATAACAGTTGCCCATCTGGGACAGAGACAGCCATGGGAAAATAGTGATGGATAGCAGAGTTTGTCCCAGGTGCCTATGTATTAGTTACGTTGCCACTTCTCATCTCCTCTCAGGCATCTGTTTTCTAAACTCTAATTTCACGAGGCTTGCTCCAAGATATCAATTAACTAGCAAGAAAGTTGTTAACATCAGAGCATTACTTACGCATTTAATATTAAATTTAGAACAGCCAAAACTTTTAGATCAGACCTTGTAGTCACACACCTAATTCTTTGCCAATAAGACCAGCTAGTGATGAAGGCAATTGACCCCAGAGACCAATTTCAGCAACTATAACTGTGTGGTAGCAGTGGTATGAGTGTCAGAATCATAGTGGTGGAAGCCATTGGATCACATAAAGCCTAATCAAGGGAACACTCCAGCTCTAGATTTTCACTGTCTCTTTTTACCAGCTGATTTAGTATCAAACTATGAGGCCAGTGGGCTCAGGAGCTCTAAATTTTTTAACAACCTATTTCTTAGGTTAGATCCTGTACATTCCAGAGGCTACCACTTTGTTAAGCTTTGTTAAGTTTCTAGCAGACAGATCTATGCTTTAATGGTAGCTACCACAAGCTTTAAGTATAATGTATGATGTGCATATGTTTTACACATAATACCTTGCATCTTTCCTAGGTGAAAAATTCATAAGTATATTAATGGTCATCATGTATGTATTATCCCATTGAGAATTATTTAAATTAAAGGATTCTAAGAGAAATTATTATTTTTCTGCTTGGGCAATTATACTTATAATCTCCATTCACTGGATGAATCAACTAAAGTTCAAAGAGATTAGAAATGTTTCTCAAGATCACACTGCTAAGATACGGTGAAATAGTATAAAAGGGAGCAAGATATCTTTCTGGAATCAAGATATGTTCAGATGACCCTGTTCAGATGACCCTGTTAATGAAGTTTTGAGAAATCAAGTTGTGAAAACCCATGAAAAGCACATACATAATACTTTTTCCCAGACGTAGTATGTTCATTACAATTTGAATTTCTCAAAAAAAAATTAGTGTAAATATGTCCAAAATGATGTATAGGATATAATTTTACTAAAAAATATATTGTTCATCTAAATTTCAAACTTAACTTGAAGTCATGTACTTTTATTTTCTAAATCTGGCAATCCTAGAATCACCCATTTAAATTGCCATAAATTTTGCCTGCACATTAATTGATATCATGAAAACCTCTAGCAGAAGAATTTTAACAACAAATAAGGACATTCTAAGAAGCAATGCCTATTTGCCAAGGACTATGTTACACCAAAAGATATATGACGAAGTCCTCTACTCTCAAAGATTTAATGATAAAGTCATCAAGAGGAAAATAACCCATAGAAAGTAACACTGAATAATAAAAGAAAATGAGCCAATAAGTACAAGACTGTGAGTTAAAAAGAGAGGAAAATAGTAACCACGTCCAACAAGAAAGATGTAATCAAAGGAGTGTAAAAGAGGAAAAGTGTCTGGGAGAAGTATTGTTCTAAATGGCATCCAGTCCTTCCACATCTGAAACACAGGAGATTGCAGTACCTTTTAACAGCTGTTGCTGATATGTGTAAATGGAAGACAAAGTTCTACTGCAAGCAAAGACAGAGAGAAAAATGTAGTCAGCAAGAGAGAAATAGGGAACGGGTGGAAGAGGAGGCAATGGTGTGAGGTGAAAAGACACTTTGAAAAGCACTGTTCTCAGTCAGGGTCCCAAATAGCAGGATCAGTATCCCTTCAGGATTTGGTAGAGAGGAAAATTCTTCAATTTCACTGGAAAAATGCTTCACCAGAATTTCTGCAACCAGAAGCATAACAATCCCTACCTTAAGAAGCCCTCAGTGATTCTGATCTTTAGTAATACTTAATAACCACTGAAATAGAGTTTGTAGAACCACCTTCTTGTTTTCTGTCAACTGTAACAGCCTTGGTAGAATGTGTCCATACTACAAACAGTTAACCTCTAATCTACGAAACTGACTGATAAAAAGACAATATCCCAGCACCTACTGTCCTAAGTCTTTGGTCTTTCCTTGAAACCACTCAAATCAGTTAGGTAGCAGAACCAGGAGGTCAAAATTCTTGACCAGACTCTAGTATTAAGGAACCTGGTCCATTCTAGAGGCATTAACTTTCACTTTCAAGTATTCATAGTAATCATTTTATTCTTACACTGGAGCTTTTATTATTAAAATAGGATTTTTTTCTGGTAAATTTCCATCTATTTAACTAAAATATAATGCAAAAGATCTTTACAAAGTTTCTGAGTGTTTGTTCTGATAGTTTCCTTTTTTTTTTTTTTTTCAGTTTTTTGGCCGGGGCTGGGTTTGAATCTGCCAGCTCCAGTATATGGGGCTAGCGCCTTATTCCTTTGAGCCACAGGTGCTGCCCTGTTCTGATAGTTTCAAATAGAACTTGATAAGAAAGGGGGTATTTGACTATTAATGTAAAGTTTTAGGGCAGTGGGCTATGAATTGTAACAATAGCTAAAGCTTACTGAAGGATGACTGTGAGTCAGATTCTCTTTGGAGGCCCCATATGTATAGTCTTGGTTAATCTTCACAAAGACATTGTGGGATATGATCTTTACTTTTATATGATAAAATCAAGGGACCCACAGATTTCTTAGTTTGCCCAGTCATAAAGCTACTGACACAAGTCCAGCTACCTACAGAGCCCAAGCTCTTGACAATAACAGTGGAGTGTTTGCCATATGTAAGGAAGAGCTCATTATTAAGAGGTGAAAAACTAAGAGATTGTTTGAAAAATATAAAATAAAGTATGAATAGAAATTTTCTTCTTCAAGGAAAAACACCATTGGAATATAATGCAGGCGATAGAACATCGATTGTAATTTGAGAAAACATGGTAAATTTTCATCAAAATTAGTATAAAAAGGTAAATAATTTTAAAAAGATAAAAAGCAAAAGAATAACATTAAAGATGGGATCGTTGTAAATACATTTTTTAAAAACTTTACCAGGCTTGGTCCCATAACACAGTGGTTACGGCACGAGTCAAATACATTGAGGCTGGTAGGTTCAAACTCAACCTGGGCAGCTAAACAACAATGACAACTGCAATAAAAAATAGCTGGGTATTGTGGTGGGCACCACTGGTAGTCCCAGCTACTTGGGAGGCTGAGGCAAGAGAATTGCTTGAGCCCCCAAATTTGAGGTTACTGTGAAATATATGGCCATGGCACTCGACTGACGGTGACATAGTGAAACTCTGTCTCAAAAAAAACCTTAATTAATTAATTAAATAAAAAGTGTACCAATTAATTTTTAAAATATCAAAAATTATAAATTTTAGTTACTTATGATGACCATCTTTCAAAATCAGGTTATGTACACACATATATGTACATATTTTTTTCTATCCCAGAATATATTAAATATGAGTCAGGCTATTTTTGTTGTTCAGAGTTGGCATTATAAGTACTTTTTCTGAGGCCATAAGATATTATAGGATTCAGGAAATATATCTTAAAGGCATATTTGTCCACAATCAAGTAATATCTGTCTCAGAGTTAGCTCACATAATTATTAGGCATAACACTAGAAATATTAATTGTATTCATCTCAAACTTATTATGTAAGTTAAAGTCATTAAATTATATCTTGCATGTAATGAAATATAAAATTTATTTTTTTTAAATCAGGAACTGATGACTTTCAGGAAGAACAATGTATAGGAAGAATGAAGACCAAAAATATAGGCCCAGAAATGAATTGCATGTGAGGTTATTGAAATTGTCCAGGGGAAAGGCAGTGGAGGTTTAAATTAGAGTGCTTAAAAGGAGCTTAAAAGAGGTGTCAGAAACTAGGGGTATTTCAGTCTCACAATCAATATCAGATAAGAATGAGAAAGAGGGAGAAGTCAGGGATGATTGTAAGACTTTAAGCCTTTAAGTGATCAATGGAAACTGGCACTGTTAACAAGAAACTCTAAAATAAGATGCTCTCCAGCACACCTCCCCCATGGAAGCCACAACTAAGACGACTGGTTCTGCTTCTGAAAATGAAAAAACGTTGTGGGGTTTCTGTGAAATCCCTCCCAGCTCTAAAAGTTCATAACATTATAAAAGTAAATTTTACATTAAAAGTAACAGAGCATCTTATCAGAAATACGTGTCCGTAACAGTTTGGAAAATGTCCTAGAGTTCGATTCTAATGTTTTTTTACATAACATCTATGAACACACACACATACTTTTCCTAAATAGGAAATAATTGAATCAACTTTTATTCTTTGACCCTTTCAGCAATTCAATAACCTCTAATTTATAGGTAACAACTGCAGAGCTTTTATTTTACCCAGCATGAGTAACTCTGTGAGGTTTCAATTAAGAACTGATTGCAATCTCCAAATTCTCAGCTGATAGCTATCCTTAAGAACCAAGGAACACCCCATTTAAAAAACTGCAATGCAGTCTTTAAAATCAGTGATTCAAAGAATGAATATAGTTCAGAAAAATAATCTGGCTGAAAGTCAAGATGTATCAAAGTATTGTTCCTTCCTAACCATTCAACTTTCTGCTGCTTGACTTTCTGAAGTCACTTAAAAATTTACTTAGTACAGAAAATGATAACTTTCAAACACACATTTTCTGCAATGGTGTAAAAAGAAATCCTAAGTTATGAGGCCAAGATTTGCAGAGGGACACTACTTATCATTGTATTTCTATTATCTTTATTTTCTTCTTCAAAACACTCTAAATACTTTCACTAGAGCAATTTTTTTAAAGCACTCTGTGGCCCAAAAATTGTCACTGTTTTTTGGTTTCCATACAGGAAACTCTTGGCCAGGCTTCACTGTCCTCCAGTATCTGCACCTACTCAAATTATGCAGATTTTTCTCATTTTGATTTTGAGTCATGCCCTAGATACCCCCTTTCCACCAACACAGGCCATTCTACCTACCTACACAGCCTGCTGTTTGCTCCTCCTCTTGTCTAGAATGGTTTTTCCTCCATTCTCCTACCTAGGTCCTATAAGGTTTTGGAAGTGCTATTCTAGGTCCTCTTCTGAGACTTCTCTGGTCTATGCTGATCTCCATCTTCTCTGGACTCTGCTGAGTATCTGGTAAGTTTAAACATAGATTTTCTTGATGGCACCATTTGTCTTAGCATTTCAGTCCTATCACTGCAATTAGATCGTTTCTCCATAGTAGGAGGTGAATTATCATCTTTATGTAACAACTTTAGTCAGTACTCAGCCAAGTGATGGAGACATATTCTCATCTATGCATTATGGGTTTTCTTAAAAACTCCCACCTTGGTTATAGTAATTGAGCACAGTACCAACTACCCCAAGTGTGTGTGTGTTAGTTTAATGGATTGATTTCAATGACGGTTATTTTGTTCATTTTCAACCAACACCAGAAACATTGTAATAAACATAGGTAGTTAACTATAAAGCTACAAAATGAATCAGAAAAATCTCAGTGCTATATAAAAATAAGCATTTATTTCTGTATAATATAGGTCTTCGCTTCACCTTGTGTTCAGCTAACCTAGGCTAGGCCTCAACTGGGTTTGATTCCAAGCTCTGGATCTGATCAAGTTCTGCTTCATATGTCATTCACGGGTCCTTGGGTTAGGAGCAATCAAGGTTCTTCTCATGGCAAAGCCCTGCACACACATGGCCACTGTCTCCTTATAGCTTGTCCATTAACATTGATGTTAGTCAAAAGAAGTGACATGGCCGACCTCTAAATCAAAGGGTAGGGAAGTGCATGGTGAAGGTGTGAGGATGAGTACATACATAATTACTTGAGAACTGGCTCATTGAAAGAAATAATTTATTACAAGAAGGTAGACATACAAAATTGACTCCTATTCAATCCTTCTATACTGTACTTTATAGTCACTTTAGAAAAACTAGTAAGTTAAATAGTGATTAAAATATGGTAATATAAATGACACATGTAAAAGCCATTTAATCCTAGCCTAAGGCAGTATATGAAATTATACTATTTACCAGCAAGGTATAGAATAGTTTTTAGCAAAAAAAAAAAAAAAAAAAAAAATAGGTATTAGCTGATAGCAATGCTTTGAGGTAATGGAACTCAGGCTAGACACTCACTGGAAGTAGAAAGGTGGTAAGCAGCCATAATTAGGAAGAAGGATATTGAAAATGTTATTTTTTTAAATTTTTACCATGTTGTTATGAGTCACTGAACTAAATGAAAAGGAAGGTGTCCTGAATCTAAGTTGGGTATGCAGAGACTCCACCAGAGTTGGCTAGATACTTAAGTGGAAGTAAACTACTTGGTGTTAGAAAGTCTTTAATTTGTACTTTCTCTCTCTTATAACCCCAGATGTAGGTATCCATGTATCTTAAATTGATACATAGTGATCTCTCTCTCACTCTCTCACACATACACATATCCAGAGAGAGAGAGAGAACCCACCAATAAGAGGAGTTCTGATATGTTCAAGTCCAGAAGACAGACATCAGGAACATAAAAAGAGGATATCACATACACTAAAACTTGCAAAGCTAAAGGTCACTTATAAATTTAACAACATTCTTCAATTCCTCTTTAAATAATTATCTTTATATGTGTTTTCATTCCTTTGTGAAACACTGAATTATTGTTTCTGAGAGTTCTCTGTAGAAGTCCATGAAAAATTTATCAACACATGGAAAGCTAAGCTCAACTCAGCATTTTGTGTCAGGGAAGAGGGGCCTTGTCAATCACCTCTTTGCTCAAACTGAGAATGAGGGGTCATCAATAATGAAAGAGGAACCATGAATGTAAGAAAAAAGGGTCAAGAAACTCATCACCTGTTTGCTAGTACTCCATGTTTCCGTTTATAAATAATGAGCTTTCCCAATTCTCATTACCCAACTCATTCACCAGGATAGTAATGTAAGACTGAAGTCTCAGAGCAAGACACATTCTCTGTGATAAACATCATGATAGGCTTCCATAAGGAGACTTAGAATAGGGTTTCTCAACAATGGATATTGGCTAAATGCTGCCAAGTAGTCAACTAGAGTACAGTACTGATTCTGGAACCTGATGTTGGAAAAGAGTAGTCCCAATTTTGCTCCACAAATCAAGCTACAATATGACTTGCACTCCTTCAGTCCACCCAACTCCAGTACCAGATTCCCTACCCCATTCACAGCCACATTCAAAATAAATCTGGGAGAAAATGTATATGAAGCACATTTATGCCCTAGAACATGGCTATATAAGAGAAAGCCTTAACTGTGGGAGGGTGGAGTGGATTGGCAAGAGTTGGAAATTGGAATCAGACATACACATGGAAAAGTGCTATATTGCTATATTTTGTGGATGAGAAAAAGTGCTCAAAGAATTTAGGTAACTTCTTTGAGGTCTCACGGCAAATAGAATTTGCTGTACAAAGTTAGGCCCAAGCCTCTGCTGGGGCCCTTCTATTCCAGATCATCGTCTTTTCCATAATAAACTTAAACTCCTATCTGTCAGTGCTTCTCTCCAACATATTCCTCACAGAAATACTTGACAATTTATCCACCTCTGTCCCCAGACCCAATGGTGGACATTTAGTGATAACCCTGGGGAAAAAAGCATGGATTGTATATGTATATGCTACAGAACGTTGTTGACAGGAATGAGCTAGGAGGAACTTTCCTTGTTTCCATGATCAGTGGTGGAACCTCATAAAGCATGAGCTGAGAAGACAAGAACACATCTTGTATCAGGTCAGAAGTGAAAAAACACTTTATAGTTTGAGGTGGTAACAGATGTTAAGAGTCAGATATTAGATTCCAGATACATAACACAGCCAGTTTGCCATTGAATTAGCCTCCATGACAGAAAAGAGGAAAAAACTCAAACGGTTCTTAAATCAAGTCAATCACTTATTAAGAGTTTGAGAAAAATTTTATAATCCCCATTGCTTCTAATTATTGTTTAAGTGCCCTCTTTGGTTACTGCCTGCAGATAGATTGAGGGAATCAAGCTCTTCTGACATCCTGCAGTAGGCAGGCATTGGCATTTCCATTGTAATTTTACAGGACAGCCAACAAAAGTTCATACTCATAGATCCATTCAAAGTCATATAATTATCAATGACAGAATTAGCAAATACACATCTTCCTTTTCTAGTGCAGAATTACTATGGACTAAATTGTGTACTCCACAATATGATATTTGTAGATGGGCTCTTTGGGAGGTAATTAAGCTTAAATAGGGTCACGAGGGAGGAAACCTTACCAAGGCGTTAGTGCGTTTATAAGAAGAGACTCCAGAAAGGGTGCTTTCTTTCTCTCCCTAGCAGGAGAGGACACAGTGAGAATGTGGTCATCTGCAGGCTCAGGAAGAGAGCCTTCTGCAGGCATCAGTCCACACCTGGATGTTGCACTTCTTAGCCTCCAGAACCATGTGAAAATAAACATCTTCTATTTAACCCATTAAGTTTATGATATTTTTATGGCAGCTGGAGATAACTAAAACAAGTATCTTTTTGTCCTAATCATTCTCTGGCAGTGTTAAAACCCAGGGACCTCAGTCTGGAAAAAAGGACTCAGAAGGCAACATTCCCAATCTCTTCCTACCTTGATGTCTGCTGTGGTTTTAATGTGTTCTTTTTAAAATTCAGAGGGCAGCACCCACAGCTCAGTGGGTAGGGCACTGGCCATATACACTGAGGCTGGCAGGTTTGAACTCAGCCCAGGGCCAGCTAAAGCAACAACAACAACTGCAACACCAACAAAAAAAATAACAGCCAGGCGTTGTGGCGGGTGCCTATATTCCCAGCTACTTGGGAGGCTGAGGCAAGAGAATTGCTTAAGCCCAAGAGTTTGAGGTTGCTTTGAGCTGTGATGCCATGGCACTCTACCATAGGTGACATAGTGAGACTCTATCTCAAAAAAATAAGTAAATAAAATTAAGAGGTTGAAACATGATAGCATTAAGAGATTAGGTGTTTAAGAGGTGATTAGGCTATGAGAGCTGCTCCCTAGTGAATGGTATTAAGACGCCTGTACATTTGGCTTGCCCTCCTGCCTTCCATAAAGTGAGGATACCACATGCCTTCCTTTTGGAGGAGATAGCAACAAGGGAGTATCTTGGAAGCAGAAACCCTCATCACATAGCTGGGCCTGTTGGCCCCTTCATCTTAGATTTCCCAGACTCCAGAAATAGAAGGAAATAAACTTAAGTTCATCACAAATATGATATTCATATTTATGAATCATAAATATTCATCATAAATCTTTGTTATAGTAGCACATACAGACTAAGACAACACCCCTATCACAGGGCAGCCAACATTTCTGCAAGATTGTCAAAAGGGTCATAAAAACATTTTCTAAAACAAGGAGAGGCAACAGTAGTGGAGTTGTGGAGTGAGCTTCTTTGAAGGACTATTGATGTTCTTTCTATATAGTAAATGTCCTGCCAAATATAGCCACAAAAGAAAATTTTCTCCAAAATTATCCAGGGTAATAATTTTCATTTTTATGTTATCTTTTACCAAAGAGACCAGATTTTACAGTCATTTCAAAGAGAATACATTTTGAGATTAAGGAACATTTGTGTAAAAGTTCATCCTTCTTAATTGATCCCCTAGATGGCTGCCTCTGGCCTTTTTGCAATATTTTTTTAATCTTCCAATGGATATATGAAGAAGCATAAATGACTAGCAATATATTTTAAAGACAAAGATCAAGGAATATTTTAAAAAATGAGGGTAGAAGCTAGGTGTTGTGGTGGGCGCCTGTAGTTCCAGCTACTCAAGAGGCTGAGGCAAGAGAATCGCCTAAGCCCAAGAGCTGGGTGTTGCTGTGAGCTGTGACGTCATAGCACTCTACTTAGGGCAACAAAGTGAGACTCTGTCTCTAAAGAAAAAAGAAATGAGGATAGTTGAAATTTTTAAATATTCAAAATAAGTGTCAATGAAGGAAGGTATGGTAATATTGAAACCCCTAAAGAACACAAAGTTAAATAAGAATTGGCAAGGCATTGGTTCTCTAAGTTTGAGGAGATGTAGGGTGCCAATGGGTTTTTTTTTTTTCCAACTAAAAGACATTAGAGTGCCATATCCACCCAGAAATCTGCCAGGGCACAGGTCATGACATGCAATATTTCAAATAGACTTTGGGAAAGGTGAAAAGTAATCCGCAAATCAGCTGATAGTAGAAACAAATCACGGTTGGATTGCATAGTTCAAGAGCTGTAGGTACATGCAGGAAATTTTATACATAACTTGTTTTTACACACACACACACACACACACACACACGTATACATAAAGCAAATTTTGTTGCTCTTTCTGTCCTTGGAGAAAGATTCTATCTTCTCCTCTTTGTCTATAATGTCTTTCTATCTCTCTCTATCCTACTAAACATTCCAGATGTTGTTTATGAATCCATGTCTTATCATTTCCAGGCTAATTTAGGCCTCATTATAATCTACACATCTGTCTTCTGAACATTAATAGCACTATATATTTATATATAATTGTACATTCATATACTCTATTTTCTATATATCATACTGTTTGTATATGTGTATAATTTTTTCCTACCAACTTTAAATTTAATTTTTCAATTTTATTACTTTTATATTTTGGTAGATTTAGGGTTTTAAATTGTTTTTTGATATGTAGATGAATTGTACAGTGATGGTAACTATGTTTTAGCGTGCCCCTTATGCATTGCACCCCATAAGAAGTCTTTCTCCCCTCTCCCACCTCCTAGTCTCTCTTCTTCTGAATCTCTGATGTCCATGGTACCACTCTGTATGCCCCTGAGTGTCTGTTACTCAGTTCCCGTTTAGAAGAATGTGAGCCTACCTACTTTTATAAATTTTCAAATAATATAAACTGTGTCTTCATTCCCCACTAGAATGAACACAGTCAAGGAAAGTTTATTCTTTATGGTAAATTAAATATATATATATATATATATATATACACATTGTTTATAATGAAGGAGCAAAAGGAGTGAAGCTATGTTATAAAGCATGACGTTAGACACTGTGAGAGGAAGAGCTGAAGAATCCATGGCAGAACTCATGTTCTAGAAGAAAAACCTTCCCAATCCATATGTCCTTCTAAGATGAGGTAGACTGACTTTCATACATACTATAGGTTAAGAGTTATAAATCATAGTGGAGAGAGAGAAAAAGAGAGAGCTATTATGACTATATTTGGGAAAATATGGGAAAACTTCTTATTGGAGGTAGACTTTGTTATGAGCATTGAAGATGGATAGAACACTGATGAATAGATTTTTAGAAACAATATCTCTGGGGTACATCCTTTTTTAAAAAAAATTACAAATTTTCTAAATGCACCTTCTGATTCTCTGAGAAAGCTTTTTATTCTGGTAACATAAATTCCTATGACCTGTGTCGTAATTGCACTATTTATATTTCCAATGTCATTTCCAAACTCTGCAAAAAAGGCACCAACAACTTCTATTTTTAAAGAGGCAACTGGATCCAGGCAGGTTAAATGGCAAAAGGCTTTGGAATGACACTCAGGTTTTACAAAATATTCTCACACTGATAGATTCTAATATGACAGATTCATTTTTCCATTTTGAAAATCTTATTTTATGTCTGAAGTAAAAGGACGATGTAGATTTTGTCTCCTCTAATTATCAGATAATTAATAACAATTAATAGCAATTAATGCACATATATGTGCATTTTTAAAGTTGACACATATAGAAATGTACATTAACATTTTAAAAATTATTGACAGATTAATCACATATACCAAAGGGAGCATCTCCATGAATCTGGAGACAGAGAAGCCCTTTAAAAGGCTATGGTGCTACTGGGTTCTTCCCAAGAGAAAAGAAATCATTATAACAAAAACACAGCTGTATTTAGATGTTTTTCACAGCATAATTTACAAGTGCAAAGTAACAAAATTGACACGTGTCCATTAACTGATGAGTGGCTAAAGAAAATGTAGCATGTGTACTTAAATTCAAGTGTGAGAACACACCATGGAGTACTTCTTAGCTACAGAATGAAAGAAAAAATATTTTTTTCTTTTGTAGTTTTTGGCCAGGGCCAGGTTTAAACCTGCCACCTCCAGTATACGGGGCCGGTGCCCTACTCCTTTGAACCACAGGCACCACCCATGAATAAAATGCTTTTTACATCAAGTTGGTTGAAACTAGAGGTCATTATCCTAAGTGAAGAAACTTGGGAATGATCAACCAAATATTGCATGTTCTTACTTACAAGTGGGAGTGAAGCTATGGGTACGTATGGTGATCCAGAGAGGTATAAAAGACACTGGGGACTCAAAAAGGAGAAGCTGGGAGCAAGGTGAAGGATGAAAAATTACTAATGGAGTACAACATACACTATTCAAGTGATGGGCACCCTAAAAGCCCAGAGTTTTCTACTATACCATTCACCCATGTAACATTAAGTGACATATATCCTGTAAATATGTTGATACTAAGAAGTAAATAAAAACTCAAAAATGTAAAAAAGAAAAGAAAAGCTGGGGTTGTAATTTTTTTCTAATTAGTAATTCAAATTTTGTGATTAATTAATGATGTATAATTTTCTAATTAATGACAGTATCTTTCTTGGGTCAAATTGCCTCATATTTTCATGTACTACATGTCTTAGAATATCATATATTTATAATTCTTAAGAAAGATTCCAAAATACACTTTATTCTTCTTACTCTCCCATCCTTATTTTTCTCTTCTTCCATCTGGTATTCTCCACAAAGGAGGACTTTATCTTCCTCTTTGGCATCTTACAGAAATTTGAATGTATATGTTTTTAAATAAAATGTATTTGAAGCAGAGAATAAATGATAAACACAGTGCAGTGAGTAAAGGATGAGAGGAAAGCTGACAGAAGTGTTTGTTTTCTTTTGAAAGCTTTGATGTTATATAAAGGCTTCTTTTCAGTGACAATGAGATTTCCACTATTACAAAATACTTAAAAGTATGCAAGACTGACAATTAAGTTTGCAAAGTTGCCACTATGCACTTACATCGGCAGTACCTTACATACAACTTGGTAAGGTGTCATTACCTTGATACATCTGTGCCTCACAGCTGTGTTCCTGTCCATATAGAGTGGTGTCTTGCTGAGTGGCATTAATTATTGTTGTGTGTTTTGTGTGCCATTGCCAGAATGTCAGAGCTTGAATTAGAGCAACAAACAAACATTAAGTTTCTGGTTAAACTTGGCAAAAGTGGAAGTGAAAACAGGAACGTGTTAATCCATGTTTATGGAGGTAATGCCATGAAGAAAATGGCAGCTTGCAAAAGTATTAAGCAGTTTTAGAGGGAAGGAAAAGTGTCACTAATAAAGACAGGTTAATGTGGGCAGTAACAAGCAGAACTAACAATAACTTTGCAAAAATTTATCACATTGTGTATCAAAATTATCAGCTCCCTGTGAGATGTACAGAAGACCAAGTAAACATCAATAGAGAAGCAGGAAAATCTTAAATAAAATCTTGGCCTGAGAAATGTGTATGTAAAAATAGGCCAGAAGGAGCTCATCAGTGAACAAAAACAAAAGCAAGTTGAAGTTTGTCAAGACCTTTTGTAGAGGAAAGATAATGTTTTGGAGCATGTTATCACTGATAAAGAAACACGGGGGTACCATTATGATCCTAAAATAAAGAGTCAAAGTGCACAGTAGCAGTCAGCCAATTCTGTGCAATCAAAAATGTTCCATCAGTTCAAATCAAAAGTCTAAACAGTGTTCCTAAATGTTTTAGATATCAGAGGGATTATTCATTATGAATGAATACCATATAGACAAACAGTTAACAAAGTTTACTATTTGGAAGTGCTGAAAAGACTGCATGAAAAAGTTAGAGAAAAAATAACCTGAACTTTTTACCAGCAAGTCATGTCTCCTGCATCCCAACAATGTCCCTGCTCATATAGCACTGACTGTGAGGGAGTTTTTAGTCAACCAGCAAATAACTGTATTGGAACACCCTCCCTACTCACCTGATCTGTTCCCCAATGCCTTTTTCTTTACCTGAAGATAAAGGAAATATTGAAAGGAAGACATTTTGATCGCATTCAGGACATCAAGGGTAATGTGACAACAGCTCTGATGGACATTCCTGAAAAAGAGCTCCAGAATGGCTCTGAAGGGTGGTGGACTAGGTGCTGGTATTAGTGCACAGCTCCCCAAGGGGAGGACCTTGAAAATGACTGTGCTGATATTCAGCAATGAGGTATGTAGCACTTTTTCTAGAATGAGTTCACAAATTTAATTGTCAGGACTTGTACTTAGTAACTCCTGGAAAGGGGAAAATAGAAAATTTAAAATCACATTTATTTACTTTTTAGAGTTTCTTCATAAAAGTATATAAATATGAACTTGAATATGGTGAAGAAATATGTTTTTTTCTCCAACCCCCCAAATTGGTCAGTATCAGAAATAGCTTTAAAAAATTATCGTCTCCCAAAATGCACTTAGTCCCAGATTTTGAATTGAGCTCATTTAGCTTTTTCAGTGTCAATCCTTTCTCTTAACCCTGGAGACCGGGAATAAGGCAATGCATTACCTAAAAGTGTTTGTAAAGAAGATTGAAAAAAGTTCGTCTCTGAAGATGATGATTCTGACCCCAAGAGGGGCAGAATATTTAACTCACTTCCTTATCTTTTTACCCAATTTTGGGATTTAAAATGTTGTCTATTGTGAGAAAACACCAGAAATAATCTATATCTATATTACTCTGACTTCTCACCATTCGTACAATAAACGAAAATACCAGTACATTTCAAATCTATGATAAAGTATTTGATTTTACATAAAATAGTTGCATAAATATATAATTCAGTAAATTTTAAGTCCACTTGTTTTCTTGACCTTTAAAAATGATGACAACTATATGTCCATAAAAATACATAGACATATTTACACCCTTGTTTTAGTTAAGAGTTTTCTTTAACAAAGTTTTTTAAAAATATTAAAAACATTATAGTATGTGCAACATAATTTGTGCATAATAAACATGATTCCTGACACCTCGTGTTTGGCTGTAAAATATAGGTGTCGTAATTTCTAGTTCCACCACCAATAACTCACAATTTGTTAGTGAATTAAATACTCACATAGTATTTAAGCTCTTTCCATAATAGTTCGTCATCTATAAATGAGAATTACGTTTTACGTGTCCAATGAGTGGCTGGACCAGCAGAAGCCTGAGTTGCCTCTGTGCTGTGATTTTTACGGTGTTAGATCAGAATTAAGATTTTGATCAACTATATATCCACTATTCCTTTTTATTTTATCCTGTGCCTATTATCCATAATTGGCCATTTCACCTTTCCATAAAAAAAATGAGAAAATACTATTGTTTTCAACAAGATAAAAACAAACCTCCTTCATATCCTTGAAGAAGCTTAACAAAAGGAAGCTACCGTGGAGGAAGCCAGTCACAGTGATACTTCCCAGCCTCAACTCTACTGCCTTCTACACTCTGCCTCCTTCCTTGTCCAATGACATTGACCTACTTTCATGTATTTCCTGCTACAGAGATGCTGTCAGATGGAAATAAACATTTATAAACAGCTTTGATCTTCTGTAAAGAGAAAGCCTTATAAAAGCCTGATAAAATGTTATTAGATCAAAAAGCGCTTTTATGGTTGGGAGTTTGGGCTTTTTCATATCCCATAGACAATTTCAGAAGATTGTTGTAGAGACAGGAAGTCTGCCATTTATTTGGATTTTTCTTAGACTTCCAAGGCTGGATTTAATAACCATTCACCAAAGAAAAACAACTATCTGTGTTAACTCTTCATGGTCAGTCCCTATGTCTTGGCAGATACAGGAAAGTCATCTAGGTAGTGACTTTGAGAGACTTCATGAAGATAAATCATCTAAATTTTTAATATTTTTGTTTATGTCACCCTCTTCCAAATAACCACTCATATCCTCATTAGTGAATTAAAGAACAAAATAGAAGCCCTTAAGTGGATATATCATTTTGGTAAATTAATAGGTAACTTGCCAAACCATTTTCTTGTTAGTATTTTTGCAACATTTTTCAATGGAGAATAAGTATCTGAAAAATGGGACACTGACGTGCTAAACTTGGTATTTTTTTCTGAATTTGTAACTAACTTAATCCTTTAATGATCACTAAGTTATCAACATAGGAGTTACCATTCAAAGACAATAATTAATATATCTAATTGATTTTTCATTCTCAAAAAGCATTTTCTCTTCATCTCACCAGTATTACTCTTACGATCTTTCACTTAACTATTCTTTCTCCTCTCTGAGATAGAGTAAACCAATCAAACAGGAATTTTCAAGGTGGATATATCCCCCTGCATCCCAGGACTACATGTGTAAATTATTGATGTGTAGGAAGAATAAATTGGAATTTCCATTTATGATTCATCTTACCCTTTTTGTTATGTTTAGTAATTTATTTTTCTTTTTTTTTTTTCTTTTTTTAGACAGAGCCTCAAGCTGTCCCCCTGGGTAGAGTGCCATGGCATTACAGCTCACAGCAACCTCCAACTCCTGGGCTCAAGCGAGTCTCCTGCCTCAGCCTCCCAAGTAGCTGGGACCACAGGCGCCCGCCACAACGCCCGGCTATTTTTTTGGTTGCAGCCGTCATTGTTGTTTGGCGGGTCCGGGCTGGGGATTTGAACCGGCCACCTTTGGTGTACGTGGCTGGCGCCTTAGCCAGTTGAGCTATAGGTGCCGAGCCAATTTATTTTTCATTTCAAAACTTTTATTACTATTTCCCATAGTTTCTGAATCAGAGGTTTACCAAGAAGCTGATAACATGGCAAAAAAAAAAAAAAAAAAAGAGAGAGAGAGAGAAATTTGTTGATGACCTGAGAAAAACATTGGCATCCTATCCTTTCAAAACCCATTTTGCTTGTGTCAATGTTTTATACTGTTTCCATTTATTGGAATAATGATATTAGGATATCAATCTTAAATGTTCATATTAAAATATTTTTAGTGATAAAAATGCACAATAGAAAATTTTGTCATCCCCAGCTATCAAAGAAAAAAAACCTTAGCATAACCTAGGTTGCTCCATGAGCCTTGCACTATTTCATCCCCTGCAAGGCCCAGCCTCCTAATCACATTCTAGTTACTCTAATTAGACCTCATTCCTATCATACATTAGGCTGTTTCTTATTTTTACGCCCAGCTTATTCTCTTCTCTCTTTTAAGAACATACTATCCTGATTCCTTCACTATCTAACGTTTATGGACCCTTAAAGACTCAATTAAATTATCAGCTCCTCTCGAAAGCTTCCCAGAGCTACCTAAGGTCAGTTAAGGTGCTGCTACTGTGTTGCCAAAGTATTCAGAACCTATTCCTTCCATTGTAGTACTAATTATAAGTCATGTGTCTCTTCTCCTTGAAGAGACACTTATTCATCTGGGTATTCATCGGTAGTATTTCAGAGTAGTTGATCCAAACAAAGTTGTTGAAGTAATTTTAAAAATGTACAGCACACAATGTATAGTCTCATATTCCTGAAAATCACATTGTGTTGTGGGAGAGAGAATTCATTGGATCAAGTGTTCCACAGTTAGGCTGCAGTCATC
>NW_003852598.1:2550695-2553553 GCF_000181295.1 Otolemur garnettii | reverse complement strand
ATACAGCCATGTGAAGCTTAGTGATGAGAAATGTATTAGGCAATTTTGTCATTTTGTGAACATCGTAGAGTGTGTTTGCACAAACCTAGATGGTATAGACTGCTACCTAACTGGGCTATCTGGCACAGCCTATAAACTTGGCCAGCACATCACTGTACTGAGTATTGTAAGCAATCACAATGCAATAGTAAATATATGTGTATCTAAGCATATCTAAACATAGAAAAAGGATCGCACAAATAGGGTTTAATAATCTTACAGGATTATTATTGTATACGTGGTCTGTCATTGGCCAAAACATCATTACATGGCTTATGACTGTATATGCATACATTTCTACTCCTTCATTTATAAAATAAAAGATCTTATAATGCAATTCCTTTTATTTCTTTAGCTTTTGCCAGGTCAGACAGCCATGCTGTGTCTAGTCTGCTCACTCAGTAAGATGAGCAGACTTCTATCTATATTTTTTAACTCTGTTCTTCCTCCCTTCTTTGTCTTCTCTGTTGCCAAGGAGATGGCATTCACATTCCACTCCATAATATCACATATTGTACATTTTTGTCTATATATTGATTCTAAAGCTTGAGAATCAAAGTGTTTGCTTTGTTAATGACTATGCATATATGATTTACTATGCAGTTAATATATAGTTGGCCCTCTGTACAAGTAAGTTCTGCATGCATTGATTCAACCAATCATGGATAGAAAATACTATGAAAAAGCAAATGGGTGGTTGAATCTGTACTGAACATTGACAGACTTTTTCTTGTCATTATTCCCTAAATAATACAATAATTACTTACATAGCATTTAAATTTTATTAGAAATTATCAGTAATATAGAGGCAATTTAAACTATATAGGAGCATGTGTGTAGTTTACATACAAATACTATGTAAGGGACTTGAATGTCCACAGATTTGGTTATTTCAGCAGGGGGAGGGCTGAAATTAATTTTGTATGGATACTGAAAGATTACTGCATTATCACTGTAATCTTTTCTTATTCGTCTGTTGCTTTTCCTTGAGTTTTAAATTGCCTTTTCACTTGTTCGTATTTAATGATGTGTTACTGTGAAGGGATGATTTGACAAAAAGGACTCACACAAATCAAAGCTCTTGCTCAATACCCAATTTTTGGTAATGATAAAAAGGATCTAAGTGAGTACCAGACATGATCGAAGTATTATTTCCCCATATGCATTTTAAACTGTCACATACATGTTTCCGAAAAGATCCTCTTTGTCTCTATTAAGATGAGATTTGGTTTCACAAAAACAGATAAATCTTGAGGAACATATGCAGAAACGGGGCGCACGAGAGAAACCTTTCCATTTAAAAAAAGGAAACTCTTCCTTTTTATGTCCCGTCAAAAATTCAGTTATGACCCATACATTAGGTATATTTACAATAAGCAGTCTAGTCAGACTAAGTGTATCCTGCTACAAAACTTTGACAGGAAAGGCGTTTTCAGGATCTTTCTACTGCTGATGCCATTTACACCGTGTAAGCGTGTCTGCTCTGGTTCCTTAGTAGGTTTCTGAGGGAATTTCACGCTCATTCCATTTCACCTTATATTAAGGTGAAGAAATAAGTAAACAAATGCTGTTAACAACTTCCTTTTTTTGCAATATTCTCAAGAAGTTTCAGACATTACCAGTTCTTTAGCCTAATTTCCCTCACTTTCTATCATTTTCTCAGGAGCCTCCTTTCTCTATCTCAAGTAACTTACCCAGAAAGGTAAGAAAGGTCAGTTTTATGAATTCTCATTTCTTTACGATATCTACATTTTATCAAATCTGATGGATTGGGGGTGGTGGATTCCAGAATTCTAAGTTCAAATTCCTCTTTCCTCAGAGTATCAGAGGACCTGTTACAGTATCCTCCAGCAAGTGGAATAGCTCATAGGAAGTAAGGCTTCTTATTTGCTTCTTACACTTTTATGGAAAAGCTATGTGCTTCTACATGTTTAGGCCAGTAATTTAGGGAGAAGGAAGAAAACTTGAGTTCAACACCCCATTTTTTATTGCTTCCTTTGTATATTACCACAGATAGCAGTCATCACCCATTTGTTACTTTAGCTATTTTACAAACACTTTTTTCCAGGCTCAGATCAATTGATTACACTGAATTGGATGTTCCACTGGTGTCTCCAGTGTACGGAGCGTAACATTTTACAAAGAAGGATCACTCTGAGAGACTGGGCAAAAATTATAATATTTATTTACTACTTTGTGCACAATAATATGCTAAATGTTTTCATACGATGGTCCTACTTAACCTTCACAATAATCCTGAAGTCAGTTCGTCCTTGCATCCTTGAATACACACTTAAATTCCATATAAAATGAGGTTTCGAGAGTTTACATTTGCTATAAGTCACACAGATAATATGTGATTGAGATAGAATTAAATCCAGAACTCTTACCTAGAGTTCACCTATCACATTAAACTATTTATATTTCAAGCCATGAAAGAGAAGGAGCAAATTAAGATCTCACATAGTGTCATAGTTTTGTCAGAAAGAACAAATGCTTCCTCCAGCATGTGCCTGAATTTCCATCTTGTTCATCCTGAGAAATCATCTGTGCTTGTACATCTCTCTCTACTCTAGTATGTATCGTGGTGGTTGCTCAAGACCTATTCCTTGTGGGCAGTAATTCATCAGGTTTTTATTGTAGCTAAATGAAGATACTAACTTATTCAAATCCACACCATAATGTCAGTTTCATAATTAGAAAAGAGCACTTCAGTTATTTTTTTTATTTTATTTTTTTTTTGAGACAGAGCCTCAAGCTGTCCCCCTGGGTAGAGTGCCATGGCATCACAGCTCATAGCAACCTCCAACTCCTGGGCT
>NW_003852598.1:2543476-2550675 GCF_000181295.1 Otolemur garnettii | reverse complement strand
ACACAATGTATAGTCTCATATTCCTGAAAATCACATTGTGTTGTGGGAGAGAGAATTCATTGGATCAAGTGTTCCACAGTTAGGCTGCAGTCATCGTTTACATATATCAAATATTCATGCTGTTACTGTGTTTGCAAGTATTGTATTTCCAAGCATTCATTTTCACAGTCACTGGGAAAATGTGCTCTGTTTCTCAGTGCGGGGGTTGATTTACCGCCCTGTTTCCTGGTTACGTCTACTAACACTCGGTATTTCCACCTATTATGCAAGAATTCTTGTGTAAGGTTCAAGGTGTGAGTAGCAGGATCTGGGGTAGAGTAGGTTGAAACTAACCCAATTTAAATTTCAGTTTTAAATCATAATTTAGATCACCTGGAACAAAATGGAAACTCAATCATCATGCCGAGCCCGCACCTATTTTCTGATAAAACCTTTAGGTGTGTGCTTCCAGATCCAGAAATTCTAAGTGTTTTATTTTAGAAGGCTTATAGTCATAGCTACAGACTTAAAAAAAAAATGTTAAAAATTTGTTTTACTATATTTAGCAAACCAAATTGTAGCTGGTTATTTTGGTCATCGGATCAAATACTCTAATATCAACAGTCTCATCTCACTCCTAAAGCTTG
Source organism: Otolemur garnettii (assembly GCF_000181295.1). Classification (NCBI taxonomy): domain Eukaryota; kingdom Metazoa; phylum Chordata; class Mammalia; order Primates; family Galagidae; genus Otolemur; species Otolemur garnettii. The sequence continues at coordinate 2,550,049 of NW_003852598.1, read as the reverse complement.
TCATAGCCCATGAAGAAGATTTTTCTACTCTGGTTTTCTCCCATTTTACTAAAGATTTGAAGGATTTCTGTGCTTTCTCATAATAGTAGCCATTTTCTTTCAGAACTAGTTCTACTCTCAATCCATGAGCTATTTTTCCATATGTTGTCCAATCTTTGACTGATTTAGGGCTATCAATTCTATAAGGACTGAGTTCCTCCTTCTTCACTACTCTATGCCTTAAAGGTATTTTCTGCTATTTTCTTCTGTCTATAAGGCAAAGGGGTACTTACCTCCTTATAAATGGATAAACTTTATTTATAGCCTCAAGTTTCACCAATCCTACCTTTCTGTCTGCTTCATAGCATCTGAACTGTCCAGCTGTATCCTACCCCATCACAGACGCATCTTTCAAGAGTCCTATTTGAGAAGTTTTTAAAGATGCATGGGCCCTCTTATGCTTATAGTGAAAAAGATTTATCAGGGGCCTTTCTTCCTATCTAAATGAAATTGGAACCTGCCATTTAAAGTGAAATAATTTTGGCTTTTTTGTTTACATAAATACAGACTAGCTGTTATTGCCAAGTCAGCATGAGCAAAATGCTGACTTTCACATTTCAAATGCAAGTTTGCTCTGGTTGTTTATCAGTGGATTAGAAATGAAATATGTTTTCCTATTTTATCGTGCTTAATGTTCCTTCTTTGCAATTTGTCCATTTAGCATACATTATTTCAGGAGAGATGGCTATAGGAAAGAGAAAACTCTTAAATGTGCAGGAAGAAAGTCTATTATAAAAAAATTCAAGAACAAATATTCATTTGTATCCCTTATGTTCACGTAACCACCCTATCTTTGGCATGCATCATGGATTGCTCTAATGACCTGAATTCTTTTCTTTCCTCTTATCCATGGCTTGTATCATGTCATCTTACAGTTCCTTATACCTCCACAGTGTCACCCACCACTACTTGACTTTGGATTTGCTCGTGCGACTAGCTTTGGCCAATGGAACGTAGCAAATACAACACAAGCAGAGGTATGAAAAGCATTTACTCTGTCGGGCTTGCTTCCTTCATTCTGTGTCTCCAAGAGAAATGTGAGCACTAAGCAGCATTGGGTTGTAGTTCTCCTTTGTTATTGATTCTAAAATCAATAGTTTAGTGAAGTAATTTTAACACCATCAAATTCATGAGAGACTTCGATATATACCTGAATGTCAATGGTTCAACTTCAGTGAGATTTTAATATACAATTCACGTATTCTTCTTGTTTTCTAACCTACATGAGCATTCAGTTATAAACATAAATTCCTTTCTGGCTATAGAGTCTGAATACAGGTAAATTAGAATAACTTAGCAAGCATTTCTGCAAGTAAGATAACTGGAAATGTTCTTCTGCAGAATTAGTCCAAATGATTACATTTTAGTGTGAAGGTCTCTATCTGCTGAGCAGAGCTGGATAAAAATTTTAAAATCTTAATGGTCTCATTTCCCATCCTTTTGCACACACACATACATATATACAAAACACATGTGTGTACATGTGTACAGCCAAAGTAATGTTTGTGCAGACTTGAATAATAGCATAGTATACGCAGACTTACAGAGAAAAGCTGTGTCTTCTGTTGATTATCTTCATCTGTCTATACAGCCATGTGAAGCTTAGTGATGAGAAATGTATTAGGCAATTTTGTCATTTTGTGAACATCGTAGAGTGTGTTTGCACAAACCTAGATGGTATAGACTGCTACCTAACTGGGCTATCTGGCACAGCCTATAAACTTGGCCAGCACATCACTGTACTGAGTATTGTAAGCAATCACAATGCAATAGTAAATATATGTGTATCTAAGCATATCTAAACATAGAAAAAGGATCGCACAAATAGGGTTTAATAATCTTACAGGATTATTATTGTATACGTGGTCTGTCATTGGCCAAAACATCATTACATGGCTTATGACTGTATATGCATACATTTCTACTCCTTCATTTATAAAATAAAAGATCTTATAATGCAATTCCTTTTATTTCTTTAGCTTTTGCCAGGTCAGACAGCCATGCTGTGTCTAGTCTGCTCACTCAGTAAGATGAGCAGACTTCTATCTATATTTTTTAACTCTGTTCTTCCTCCCTTCTTTGTCTTCTCTGTTGCCAAGGAGATGGCATTCACATTCCACTCCATAATATCACATATTGTACATTTTTGTCTATATATTGATTCTAAAGCTTGAGAATCAAAGTGTTTGCTTTGTTAATGACTATGCATATATGATTTACTATGCAGTTAATATATAGTTGGCCCTCTGTACAAGTAAGTTCTGCATGCATTGATTCAACCAATCATGGATAGAAAATACTATGAAAAAGCAAATGGGTGGTTGAATCTGTACTGAACATTGACAGACTTTTTCTTGTCATTATTCCCTAAATAATACAATAATTACTTACATAGCATTTAAATTTTATTAGAAATTATCAGTAATATAGAGGCAATTTAAACTATATAGGAGCATGTGTGTAGTTTACATACAAATACTATGTAAGGGACTTGAATGTCCACAGATTTGGTTATTTCAGCAGGGGGAGGGCTGAAATTAATTTTGTATGGATACTGAAAGATTACTGCATTATCACTGTAATCTTTTCTTATTCGTCTGTTGCTTTTCCTTGAGTTTTAAATTGCCTTTTCACTTGTTCGTATTTAATGATGTGTTACTGTGAAGGGATGATTTGACAAAAAGGACTCACACAAATCAAAGCTCTTGCTCAATACCCAATTTTTGGTAATGATAAAAAGGATCTAAGTGAGTACCAGACATGATCGAAGTATTATTTCCCCATATGCATTTTAAACTGTCACATACATGTTTCCGAAAAGATCCTCTTTGTCTCTATTAAGATGAGATTTGGTTTCACAAAAACAGATAAATCTTGAGGAACATATGCAGAAACGGGGCGCACGAGAGAAACCTTTCCATTTAAAAAAAGGAAACTCTTCCTTTTTATGTCCCGTCAAAAATTCAGTTATGACCCATACATTAGGTATATTTACAATAAGCAGTCTAGTCAGACTAAGTGTATCCTGCTACAAAACCTTGACAGGAAAGGTGTTTTCAGGATCTTTCTACTGCTGATGCCATTTACACTGTGTAAGTGTGTCTGCTCTGGTTCCTTAGTAGGTTTCTGAGGGAATCTCACGCTCATTCCATTTCACCTTATATTAAGGGGAAGAAATAAGTAAACAAATGCTGTTAACAACTTCATTTTTTTTGCAATATTCTCAAGAAGTTTCAGACATTACCAATTCTTTGGCCTAATTTCCCTCACTTTCTATTATTTTCTCAGGAGCCTCCTTTCTCTATCTCAAGTAACTTACCCAGAAAGGTAAGAAAGGTCAGTTTTATGAATTCTCATTTCTTTACGATATCTACATTTTATCAAATCTGATGGATTTGGTGGGGGGAGGTGGATTCCAGAATTCTAAGTTCAAATTCCTCTTTCCTCAGAATATCGGAAGACCTGTTACAGTATCCTCATACTGTGGAATAGCTCATAGGAAGTAAGGCTTCTTATTTGCTTCTTACACTTTTATGGAAAAGCTATGTGCTTATACATGTTTAGGCCAGTGATTTAGGGGGAAGGAAGAAAATCTGAGTTCAACATCCCATTTTTTATTGCTTCCTTTGTATATTACCACAGATAGCAGTCATCACCCATTTGCTACTTCAGCTATTTTACAAACACTTTTTTCCAGGCTCAGGTTAATTGATTACAATGAATTGGATGTTCCACTGGTGTCTCCAGTGTACAGAGGGTAACATTTTACAAAGAAGGATCACTCTGAGAGACTGGGCAAAAATTATAGTATTTATTTATTACTTTGTGCACAATAGTGTGCTAAATGTTTTCATACGGTGGTCCTACTTAACCTTCACAATAATCCTGAAGTCAGCTTGTCCTTGCATCCTTGAATACACACTTAAATTCCATATAAAATGAGGTTTCGAGAGTTTACATTTGCTATAAATCCAGAACTCTTACCTAGAGTTCACCTACCACATTAAACTGTTTATATTTCAAGCCATGAAAGAGAAGGAGCAACGTAAGATCTCACATAGTGTCATAGTTTTGTCAGAAAGAACAAATGCTTCCTTCAACATTGCCTGAATTTCCATCTTGTTCATCCTGAGAAATCATCTGTGCTTGTACATCTCTCTCTACTCTAGTATGTATCATGGTGGTTGCTCAAGACCTATTCCTTGTGGGCAGTAATTTATCAGTTTTTTATTGTAGCTAAATGAAGATACTAACTTATTCAAATCCATACCATAATGTCAGTTTCATAATTAGAAAAGAGCACTTCAGTTATTTTTATTATAAATATCACCCATCCTAAACTTTTAACTGTACAGGGTTAATAGTAATGAACAGAAATGATCCCTGCAAGCATACTGAGCTAAAACGGGAGAAGACATAACTATAACAAAGTCACTGAGGCCCAGTTGTCTAGTGGGATTGGCCTGAATTTCACAATACAAAGCTAACTAGAGAGGGTTCCATTGCCTATGGCACCATTCATGGGAGTGCATTTTACAGGCAAATACAATAGTAATTCCTACTGTCTGTAACAAAAATACAAAAGTAAATTCTGGATCATGGCAAATGGTTTTACTATTGCTTAAATGTTTTAATTACCTTTGTGGTAAAAATGTCTGTATTGCAGCTCTTTCCAGGAAATGATGAAAAGAAAGAATTATACTATTCAGAAATATTCCATGAAATGAGTAATCTGGGAAAATTCAGACGGCAAAGTCATTGTTTCAGGAACTAAGGTGCCAAACATCGAATCCCAGTGCCTGGCATGAAATATGTGCATCATAAATTTTAGTTCCTTTGACTCTAAATTGACTTTAAATTTCCACTTCTAAATTTTTACTTTTCTCTTTTTCCCTAACTCAGACAACTAGGGAATAGGGACAGCATAAAAATAGGGGAAAATACCCAGATGTCTTCAATAAGTCGCATTAATTTGAAATTGGTCACTCAGTCTTTGCAAGTAGCCTAGCAGAAAAGACTAATTCCGATCAATGAGATAAGATGACTCTAGTGATAAACATATGGTGATTGTTAATTGTGAGACTATAGGTTAGTAATCATCACTTTGTCTCAGATTCCCCAACTTGGGTGGATAGCGGCTGCACAAAAAGTTACATCAAAATTTGGTGGCTTGAAACAACACACATTTATCACCTCACCCTTACTGTAGATGAGGAATATGAGCATGGCTTAACTGGATCCTCAGCTTCAAGATCTTTTACAAGGCTGCATTAAAAGTTCAATCAGGTCAAATCTGCTTCCAAATTCATTTATATGGTTGTTGAAGGATTTAGATCTTCCTAGGTAGTTGGATGGAAAAGTTTTAGTACCTTCATGACTGTTACCTGGAGGCTGACCTCAGTTCCTTGCCCCTGAGACTTTCCAACATGGCCATTTACTTCATGAGAGCCAGGAAGAGAAATTGGCTAGCAAGGCTAAAGTCACAACCACTTATCACCTAATTGTGAAAGTGATACCTTATCATTTCCACCATATGTTATTTTTTTGAAGTCAAATCAGTAAGTTCAGCCCTCACTAACGGGAAGGGGATTATTTAATTGCAGGCGTGAGAGGAGTTAGGGATCATTGGGTCTCCTCTCAGAGGGTGACCATCACAATGGGTAAACACTGATAAGAGTCCCTAGAATATATTCAGGGGTCATAAATGCCAGATAGTGTTAATTTTGCTCATAATAACATGTTCACATAGTGTTTCCTTATTAACTAAATATAGGAATTCAAATAGCTTAATTCATTTGAGTCCTTTTGACAATTAGAAATGGAGAATAAATATTATTTAATATTATGCCCATTTCCTAAATGTGAAAAATATTAACTATTGGAAATTAATTTTGTATTTGGATACCTGGCCTTAACTTTCAAAGCAAAAGTTTTCAAGGAAAAGGGGAGAAGGGATAGGGACTATGTTCCATATAAACATCTTTAGCTAGCATTTTACCTGAGAATGGGCTTGTGTTCTGATAGTCAGCACATCCTATGTTTCAGTTATCGATAGCTGTATATCAAACCAGTCTACAACAGCAGTATAAATCAAGAAAACTTGTTTATTTGTCTCATAAATCTACAAGTTGGCTAGGCTCAGTCAGTAGGAAGTTCCTATTTTGAATGTCTCATGCATTTGCAGTCAGATGCTGACATTAAAGTCATCACTCTCTCGTTCTGGAGCAGGAAAGTCCTAGAACAGCTGAGTGCCCAAACGGCTAGGGCAGCTTCCTCTCTCTTCCTTGTCTCTATGTGGGCTTTCTTCCCTAGGAGAGTCAGGCTTCTTACACAGCTATTGAAGAGTCCCAGGGTGAATTTTCCCAGATAAATCAGCAGACACTGAATGGCTTTTTTTCTAAGCTAGCATCAAAAATCACACATCACTTCCAATGCAGTCTGCCCATTAAAACAGTCACAAAGGCTCGGTGCCTGTGGCTCAAGCGGCTAAGGTGCCAGCCACATACACCTAAGGTGGCGGGTTTGAATCCAGCC
>NW_003852598.1:2534573-2542948 GCF_000181295.1 Otolemur garnettii | reverse complement strand
GAACGAACATTAACTGAGATCATCAGACCTCTGAGTCTCTGGGCTTCTCTTTCATCATTTTAAGACTTCCATTTGTCTCAGCTTGCTCATGCTCATTACTGCCCCGAAATTTAAAGAGCTAACGAATTGGTGGAACTCTTCACCATACAGCACATATATATAAACAAGGATTCAAAGGTTCATATTCTGGAGATCTTCAGAGTTAATAAATGAGAGAGAAAGAAAAGGAAAGCTACTTTCTATGGGACTACAAACAACCTTACATTTGCTGTGAGCGTATTTGACTTCTGCAAATTGCCAGTGACAGGGTACCTTAAGCAAAAACTAAAAACTTCAAAATCATTAAGCAGTAAATTTTAGGTTCTACAAAGCTTATGAAAATGGAGTCACAGCATTTTCTAGAGCTATTAGAATGGCTGCAGACCATGGGTTTTAGACATAACATGTATGCCTTAGCTCAAAAAAAGTAGCTCACAGAGGGTAGTGAAATTCCAGGAAACCAAGAAACTGGGCAAATAGAAATTCTGCAATTCTTATAAGTTTCCTCATCAAAGTCTGCCTTATTATACTCTCTTCACCATTCAATAGAACACAGAACACCTCTATTAGTTGCAACTGATCTCCAAAGCAAGCATAGACATATAACTCTATCATTGCCCTTTAGCCAAATTGATCAAGAACACACCTACAAGTGAATAAGTCAGGTATTTTGATTGTTGCAAAATACACATACCATGGGGAATCTTGGGGCTTTGCCTTAGAAGAGTATTATAAAAGAGTTCTGTCGAAATAAGGGAGAGTTCAAAAGAAAGAAGACATGATGTTCTGGTTTGGATGCTCTTATGAAGTTGATTACATGATTCCTTATATTAATAATTCTGATCTAAAAAGAAAAACTAATAGTCTGAGGTATAGTTATAATTGATGAAGAAGTGGCACCCACTCATTAGTAAGAAGAGGGGAGGGCTTGGTCGTTTTTAGACTTGGGAAATGTTCATTTCAGGACGTGTACTCAGACAAGATTACAAAGTAACCTGGTGATAGATTGATTCATCTGGACCACAAAAAGGCCTTGTCTGGTGATGATGTTCTGTGAAATTGCTTATTTTCTATAGGTGAGTGCTAAAACTCAGCTGACGGTACCAGGGTAGTTCCCAGATGTCAAGAACTGTTTTACTTTTTCCCACCTTGGATAATGTTTTCCCACCTTATACAAGTTGTTCAATTTCCACCATCTTTAGTTTTTCTTCATGTAAAATGGGAATATGAGAATAACATTACCTTAATAGAACTGTGGCATTTAATACATGTATGGTGTTTTAAAAGTGTGCATATATAAGAATTTATTGAACTAGAGCTCAATAAATTTCAGCCTCTTCCCTTTATTATCTTTTTTTAATCTTTCCCATTTCACATCTCCATTTCCTAATCTTTATATTGGATTGATAATGGTTCTCTTATAGTCCTTTTATCCTTGCATATGTCTTCCTTTGACATTTCTCATAAGCCTTTAAAATTTTTTTTAAAATAAAAAACACATAAAGAAAAATATATAAAACATAAATGTGAAGGTCAACACCTATGTAAACACATAATACTCAATTTTAAAAGAAGAAAATCTAGATGACCTTGGGTTTGGAAATGATTTTTTAAAACACCAAAGGCATGATACATGAAAGAAAGAATTCATATGATGAACTTCATAAAAATTAAAGATTTATGCTCTGTGAAAGACACTATCAAGGGAATGAAAATGCAAGCCAAAAACAGGGAGAAAATATTTGCAAAAGGCACAACTGATGAAGAACTATTATCTAATATATAAAAGAAATTCTTAAAACTCAATTTAAATGAGCCAAACACCTTAACAGATACCTTACCCAAGAAGATGTACAGAGAAAAAGCCTACGCAAAGACTCTCCACATTGTATATAATAAAGGAAATACAAATTAAAACAGCAATGAGATACAAGTACATGCCTATTGGAATGGCCAAAATTAAGAGCAATGACAAAAATAAATGCTGGGGAGAATGTAGAGCAACAGAAACTCACAATTGTTTCCAAATGAGATGGCCACATTGGAAGACAGTTTGGCAGTTTCTTATAAAACTAAACATACTCTTACTATACAATCAGCAATCATGCTTTTTGTTATTTATCCAAAGGAGTTGAAAATTTATGTACACAAAATCCTGCACATGATTGTTTATAGCAATGTTATATATAACTGCCCAAACTGAGAAGAAACCAAGATGCCCTTCAGTAGGTGAATAAATAAATAAATATACAATGGTATATCCAGACAAAGGAATATTATTCAGCACTAAAAATGAATGAGCTATCAAACCAGGAAAAGACATGGTAGAAACTTAAATGCATATCAGTAAACAAAAGAATCCAATCTGAAATGGCTACATATGTATGATTCCAACTATATGACATTCTGGGAAGGTCAAAAGTATGGAGACAGTAAAGATTTTTGGTGATGACCAGGAGTTAGAGGGAAGAAAAGGATGAATAGAGGGAAGACAGGGAATTTTTAGGGCAGTGAAACTATTCTCTAGGATTCTATAATAGTAGATATGACTAATGTACAGCACCAATAGTAGTTAACTATCATCTTTGAGAGAGTATTATATGGAAACATGTGTTCCTAAATTGTAACAATTGTAGTGCTACTCTGAGTGGGGAAAATTGACAAGGAGGGAGGCTCTGCATGTTTGTGGATGGGGGTATATGGGCCTAAGTATCTTCCTCTCAATTTTGCTATGAGTATAAAACTGCTTTAAAAATAAACTATGTTAAAAGTAAATTTAAAGAAAATTGAGTATATTTGGAAGTGAATAATGTGAAGCAGTTAAAAAAAAAAAAGAAAGAAACAACTAAGAAGAAAAGGAGGATGACAACTAAGACTATGATGAAGGAGAAAAAGCCATAGTCACTGGTCTTACCCTGACCTCTCCTGTGTTCCATCCCAATTTCAGCCATCATCTCACTGAGGGTATCCACAGTCCAGAATTCTATGATGTGCATTTAAATAACATACATTTATTTGTACATGCCTATCTTTGTTACTATATGAGATGTAAAGGTAAGTGGGTTTTGAATGCCACAGTCGTTCTTGGAGGAAAAGATCCAGTGTGTCAGCATGTCTTCTTGGGTATGGCTATTAAAGGGCAAGCAGGAACAAAGGAGAGCAGTGGAGGAAGTACCTGGCAAGGGGACATTATTTGGTTCTGTATATATTATTCAAAAAGGTAGCAGCCAAGTTAAAATAGAGGGAATCAACTTTCAGCATCACTAGCCATTTTGCCTGTTCTTCCAAGTTTATAATCATTTTAGTTCCTTACCTACTCCTGGGAAAGGTCCTTATATCCTCACTCTTCAGTATACTTGTGTATGCTATAAGGTGAATGCAAACTACTCTTAGTAAAGTATTTTTATTTTAAGCATCTACTCTTTTTTATATACCTGCTGATGGAATTTTAGAAATTCAGTCAGTAAGGAAAAATGACATTTTGGACACAGACAGATTCACCTGTCGATGTAAATATCATTTAACACTGATATATGTTGATATTGCTTTTGAAAAATAATGGTTTTTCTGATTAGCAATAAAAAGAGGCCTGACCTGAAATGAATACACTTGACTTCCAAGTCCAGCTCTAACTGTGTGATGTTGGAGAAGTAATTTTGCTTCAGTATCAACTTCAATTTTAGTTTCTGTGGAAGCAATGACATAGAGCTCTAGCCTAACATCAAGGAGTCCTGAGTTAGTGGGGACACAAAGAAGCAAAGCAGCATAAACACTTTTGATGTCCAATATGACAGAGGAGCCCAGGATGTGCTATAGGAAAAAAGAAAAAGCCCCTAGACCAAAACTCAAAGATGAGAAACAACTTCCTATAAAAGGTCAACCTTGAAAGTCATGGATGAATTAACCAAAAGGAGGAAAGGAAAATTAGGCAGTGAAAATTCAAATGGTGAAAGGATGCACAACAAACTACAAAGTAGCTAGTAACATGGTTTCATCTGGAAATTGGAGAGAAAAAGTAGTGGTGGGTGAAGAGAAGAATATTCCTGTGACATTAACCTTGGAGTCGGGAAAGCAATGGGAAGTTACTGGAGAGTAACATCAATTATTTATTAGGGGAATAGCATTAATTTTCAAGTGAAATATTATTTCAAGTCTAATAAGAAGAAAGAATTGGACACATCAGGATCAGATTTGAGGACAAAATAAAAGACTACTTTTGTAATAATAAAAATTTTGCAGAGGTAGATGATTAAAGTAGTTTCAGATATGTTGATTCTGATGATTCTGGTAAAGGGTTAAAACTGTTCCTGTGTGCACAAATAAACACACGAGTGAGTGAATGAATGGACAAATAAAATAGCTTTTTAAGGCTCAGAATTTTGGAATTGAGGTACTGAATAATATGACATCAGCATATAGAAAGATTTTGAAATAATAACAATGAAGTGTATTGAGGAAGTGAGGAGTATCAGACCTTCATTACCAGATGTGAAGTGTAACTACAGATATTGAAAATGCCGACAGCAGTATCTTGGTCCTGAGCTGAAAATAAGATGACAGCACTTCAAGTACTGAGTTTTGATATTAAAACCTAAGGTGCTTTACTCTACAGAATTGCCAAGTTCACCCTGTGGCTAATGTCTAACACTCATACAGGTAAGTCTAAGAAGTGTGGATGAGATCTTGTCCATTGCCACAAGATATCTAATTTCAAAAAGTTAGAGGAAGACAATCTTGATGTCTATCAACAGGACAAAAGGTACGTAGATAAATCTCAATAAAATTATCAACGGATATATTATTTAGTAAAAGAAATACATTTTTACATGTATCAACACAGGAAAATACTCAAAAACAACATGATATACATAGTATGTTTTTTATGATGTCAATTATATAAAATTTCAAAATAGAAACATTTGATATATCATTTATATGACTATATTCCTATTTAAATATCATAAAACATGCATAAAAATATAATATCCAATATCATGATAGAATTCTTTTCTGAAAGGAAGAGAGAAAGCTTGAGACTTTCAACAGGACTGTAGCATTTTCATTTTTTTCTATATTGATTTGATAGATAGAACTGTAAACACTTCTTATAGGTAAATGTTACCTCATACTTGTCAAGTTTTCAAACTGCATATTAATGTTATCTTCCCCATGTGTTATTGTCCAACTTAACTATATTCATTCACTGCTATTTTTTTAAAAGATTGACCTGTGTGGCTATTGTCTTTCTTTTCCCTGTTTTCCTGTGTGTGTTTAAAATTCATAATATTTTTAAGAAGGTAAGAGAAAGAGATAACTAAAGAAATACACAATAACCAAAAAGAACGTGAACTTGGAAAAATTATCTGAGACTTTATTCTGAGTTTGCTGCAGTTCCTTACATAATAGCCTCAGCTTCGGGCGTGCTTGTCCTGGAGCAAATCAGTACGCTGACTGCACAGATATATTCCTGCCTATCCCATCTCTCTAATTTCCCTCCCTAAAACCAAGTAGATCTAGGTGCTGGGACAGATTTCTGAGGTAGAAATGGTTTTGCAATTATCCTCCACTTTCCCACTCTCACAATGGACCTCTACCAGGGGTGCCCCACTTTCTCTAAATATAATCTTTTTCTTTTTATCCTCTGAAACCATGACCTACTATAAGAGTGGGAGTTGAAGGGCTAGAATTTAATGTACCATACCAGAAGACAGTGGGAGATAGTGACTACACTTACGGGTAAGGGGAATTAAAGTCAGAAAGCCACAGGGTTAATAATCAATATCACAGTAAGGGTCCCAGAGAAAGTCCTCTACATTCAAACCTAGATAAGTACTGAGAATATACCCACAAGAGAACCAGATCATATTCATTCAGCTGCTTGTTCCTGTGGTCTGGTAAACATGGCATCAGACCACTAAGTTTGCAAACTCATCCTAGAAAAAGGGCTACATTCCTCATTGCTGAATATCACTACCGTCACATCACCAAATGGCCAGGGGGAGTACTTCAAAGGTGACCACAGTAATATTCAGCAGGGAAGGATGTAGCACTTTTTCTAGGATGAGTTCACAACTTAATTGTTTGACCTCCTATTCCAGGGTCTGCTCGATGCCGTGCCAGAAAATGCCTCTGAGTTTTACCCAAGCTACCTGTAATTCTTCCAGGTGCCAGTCTGGTTGGAGGTTATAAGTGGTACTGAGAATTGTAAGAAAATGCCAGAATTTGAAGCCATAGCTCTGTGAATTAGATTGTTACAGGCAAAAGGAATGAGTGAGTTTTAGGCAAAATCAGCAATGGTGAAGCAGGTAAACCAGTCACGTTGTTAGGGATGGGTGTTAGTAGAAAAGTTCATTAAAAAGTTGAGAGATTTTTAAAAATAACAGCAGAATGGTATTCAGTTCTATCCATATTTTAATGGCTGGATGTCCTTTCTTTGGCAAAATAACACAGACATAGATTAACAAATATCTCATGTTCTCACTTATAGGTGGGAGACAAAAAAGTAGATCTCATGGGCGTAAAGTTACCAGAGGCTAGAACACTTACAAAGAAAAGGGGAAGAAGAGTCTGATTAATGGATTCAAAAATATATACATAGAATAAGATCTTTTTATTTCTATCTTTCTATATGTGCAGTTGGGTGGCTATAGTTAAAAATGTATTGTATATTTCAAAATAGGTAAGAGAAGAATTTATGGATGTTCTCCCCATAAAGATAAAAGTTAGAGGTGATGAATACCCTAAGTGTCCTAATTTTCTAATTACATATTATATGCATGTATCAAAATATGAGCATATTCCCCCAAGAGTATAAATTTGTGCCTCTGTATCAAAGTTTTAGATGGGACTGGTCAATGTTTATTGTAAACAATCAACACATTTAATGTTCTAAATCTCAAAATAAACAGCCAAAAGACATCTTGTTCAGATATTTCTCTTTTGTATTGATCCATAATAGTTGTACACATGTATTTCTGGAGTACACACAATAGGCATAATGCACAGTGTATATACCCACACTCACACATATACCTATACAAAAACTTAGCTGCTCAGGTTGATAAACCATGATGTAGAACACAGTAGTAGCTACACTTAGGTGAGAGTTGTTGGGGTAAAAATGGGCTGATTTTAAGCCTTCTGTCACACAAGACTGGTGTCATTACTGTGAGAGGGTAATAAGACAACCCTGGAATTTATTGTTGTTCTCTCTCTTTGCTGTCTAAGGTGACCCTTCTCTTGGTTAAAGTTGTCAGTGATAACAACATATTGAAGTATATCATGTTAACTATGGGTCCTTCATGAGCCCATTTTCAAGGTTTTGTCTAGACAATAGCAAAGTCCAGTTTGGCACCATGGCCTTGGGTAAGGACATTCCTAGCCTGAGTAGAATTCAATTTCTCATCTTTCAGACCAGATGACCTCAGCCTTCCATGTCACCTTGAGTGCCCTTTGGTAAGCTCGCACCTTGGCTTCCTCACAGTGCATAGGCATATTAGTGCCTGCTACCACCTATTTTAGGTAATTTATTGTAGTAGAAGACCAGGAATAGATTCTCTGTCTAAATCTATTTTGTCTTCCTTTCTTTAACTTTCTAGGTTATGATATATAGGTTATGACATAGACAAAATACTTTAAAAATTGACACCTTGCATAGGGTGTATTTTGGCACCAGTTTTGGATATTTTGAATGGGTAGCATTTCTTTAATTGGCCGATCTTCTGTGCCTCAGAAACAATACTGATGGTCAGTCGGTCCTATTCCTAGAGTATTTAGCTTGTTTCTGGAGTCAACTTTCTAGAAAGTATGTGATAAAGAGATGATGGTTACTTTCATGATTATATTTCATTATATAAGACTTTATCTTATAGACCAAGAGAGAGTTTCTTGCTAGCTTTGAAGAAGTAGGCTGCCATGCTACCAAGAATCATACAGCAGGAGATTGCTAGTGAGCGGTAGGTGTTGAGAGTGGCCCCAAGCTGACAAACTACAAGAAGCAAGGAGGGACTTCAGTCCTACAACCACCACAGAAAGAATTCCGCAAAACCCAGTTCATCTTAGAAGTGAATTCTTACTGGACATGGTGGCTCACACCTATAATCCTAGCACTCTGGAAGGTCAAGGTGGTAGAAGCACTTGAGCTCAGGAGTTCAAGACTAGCCTGAACAAGAGAGAGATCTATATCTACTGAAAATAGAAAAATTAGCCAAGTGCTGAGAGTCTCATCTACTCTGGATGCTGAGGCAGGAGGATCATTTGAACCAGGAGTTCAAGATTGCTGTGAGCGAGGCTGATGCCATGGCACTCTAGCCTGGGCTACAGAGAGAGACTCCATC
>NW_003852598.1:2528136-2534473 GCF_000181295.1 Otolemur garnettii | reverse complement strand
TTGTTTGCAGTGCTATGAGACTTTAATCAGACAGCCCAGTTCAGTGATACCTGCACTCTTAGTCCACAGAAGCTATGGGATAACAAATGGTTGTTGTTGGAAACCTCTAAGTTTTGGTCATTTATTATACAGCATAGGATTCATTATACAGCATAGCATTTATTATACAGCACCATACATTAAAGAGATTTATGAAAACATATTTTTCATGTTAATGTATAACAGATTCTTTATTTGTAAATGAATAGTCTTTTAAAATATTTCTTCATTTTAATTTCTTATACAGTAAATATCAGTAAATATAACATAAACAAAAGCTCTTTCAGGTTTTCCCTGGTATGGGTGAACGTGTTTGTGGAGGGTGTGTCTAACTGGGATATTACTTACCTATAAAAAGGAGGGAAATCTTGCAAGTTGTAGCAACATGGAAGAAAATAGAGGATATTATGCTAAGTAAAATATGTCTTACACAAAACAACAGCTACTGTATAACCTTGCCTTTGTTTTGAACCTAAAAGCATTAAACTCATAGAACAGACCGTAAAACAATGGTTGCCAAGGGCTAGAAGTAGAAGAAATAGAAAGATATTTGTAAAATGGTTAACCTTTCAGTTACACAAGGAACAAATTCTGGAGATGTGGTGTACTGCATGGGGAGTGATAGATGTGTTAATTGATCATGGTAATCATAACACAATGTATATATATTTCAAAGCAACATGTTGTATACCTTGAATGGATGCAATTATCACTTGTCAATTAAGTATTGAAAATATACATTTTAAAAAAGGAAAGTGTTAAGGAGTCTCTAAATGAAAAGTCCTGAGATTCTCCACTCTTTTCTAACACTTTAATTTCATTCTCCAATATTTCCTCACCTTCCTAACTACACTACAGCCATAAAGTGTCCCTATTTCCCTACATGTTATGAATCAGTAATTCTCTGTCCTTGCTTACTGCAACCCTAGTTGTAATTCAAGTTATGTTCACACTTTAACTCCACCTCTAAGCTCAGAAAACTGAAAAAAAAAAAAAAATAGCAGTTAAGTGCTCAAAGCCCTGAATTGCCGTCTACACTAGCTGTATGACTTTGCATAGGCACATAAACTCTTGGAGTTTCAGCCTCATGCTGTGTCAATCAGGTGTAAGTCCATGAGAAACTGTAAAAGTTAATTGACATAAACCACAAGAATTGGGCTATAGTAACAGTGAAATAAAGTAAATAAATCTCCATAATGATGAGTTAATCGTTTCTGAGAATGTATTATATTAGAAAGAATACGTATTAGAGAAAGTGAGTTTATTTCATTTGATCTTGTGTATTAGAAAGAATAAGTAGTTTATTTCATTTGCTCTTCATAGAAATTCCACTATAATTATATTCATTTCCTAAATAAGTATTATGAGATTTACAGAGGTAAAGAGTCTTGCTCAGACCTCACAGCTGGTATGCTGCTGTCAGACCCAAGTTCCTAGCAGCACTGCTCCTGAAGGGGTACACCAGCTTTACGTAAATTTTTTCTTTTACTTTCTTTTGTTTTGCTTCTCTACTTAAATTGAAACATCATGAACTACTCTTCCTTTGGGGCAAGATGTGCCTTATGCAGCCTTTAATCTCAACATCTATCACAAGCCCCTACTTGTTTTGTGTATGGCATTTATTATACACGGATTGTTACATTTATTTTCACTTTTTTTCTATCTCTAGGGATAGAAACTCTGGGTCTCTTTTTGTTCACTATTATTTCCTTAGGGTCTAGAACATTTCCCAACATATATTAAGGACTCAGCAAACATTAGCAGAAGGAATAACTAGAGCAAGCAGTTGATTGCTGTTGGTTAAGTGTCACTTTATAAAACTCTTCCACCACAACTATGAACAATAGAGGCTTTCATTGTATCTCAGCACTCAAGCTGAATGCTATCTATATTCTTTCCCCAGCTGCTTTCCTTTTCCTTTTGACTAATCCAAGTCATTCTCATGCTTTGAGAGTGAGATTAAAATGAACTGCACTTTAAGCTTTATCTTAATCTTCCCAGCTTACAATGGGAAGATTGCCATTGCCAAGCACCCACGCTAGATAGTCATTTATTAAAAATGAAACCTGAGTATTTACTCAAGTTTAAACACTGTCCTAGGTCTGAGGTTAGAAGATCAAATAAGAAAAAGGGCTTTTATCTTTTTTTTTTTTAATATTTTGGGGTTGAAGACTGAAAATAAGTAAATATATATATTAAATAATTTCAGGTCATGATGAGTGCTGTGAAAAAAATAAATAAATGCAGATAGGCTGAGAGAAATGGAGAATCGATGGAAAGTCAGACAGTATAAGCCATATGAATATTTAGAGTATGAATGTCTCAGCTGATGAAACAGCAGAGAAATGTTCTGAAATAGGAAAAGTGAACATCATGTGTTGTCCGGTGGCTTCTTGTTTTCGGACTGTTTGTTCTCTAATTGTTCCATATTTGCTGGTTTTGTTGTTACATTGTAATTTTAAACTTTCTGTTGGGAGCTATATTGTTTTACTCTTAGAGTTTATACCATAGCACATAAAAACAGAATGTAATGTATAAAATAAAATTTATGTGGATATTTATTGAAAAATTATTATTCAGTAGTGCTTTTAGTAAAACAAGTCCTCTCTATTCCTAGTTCAATACATTGAGATTGCTACATTTCTTCAAGGAAAAACATTTATGAGTAATGTGTTCTTTATACAAATAAATAAATGAAAAATGGAACATAAATGCATGTCCCTGAGCCTGTTTTCTTAAGTATGATCTATTTCTACATTCAATTTACAGGGTCATTATAATTAAGCAAAAAGGGAACCATAAGTTTTATTAATCATATTGTTTTTTCTTTTTGATAAGAACAAGGGGCCTTACAAGAATAAAACTTATTGCATTTAGCCAGCCACAAATGGGAAATTTAGATGATTGATGACAAGTTGATAATTTCTTGTTGTAAATAAATGTAGGACACTATGAAAATTTTGAGACATACTCAACATTTGAGTGGTCCATTCTTTGGACTCCAGTGGACCAATTTTGAGTGGTCCAAAATTTGTCATGGTCCATTATTTTACTTCCGAGAAACACAGCTGACAGACAGCGCCCTCTCTGATTCACCAGGCAAGCTGCAGCTTGCTCAGCTTATTGGTGTTGCCTGAAGGGCTTCATTTGTTTCTGCCCACATGGAATCTACAGTTCTTCGTTTTCATGTATCTCAAAACTTTTATAATAACATATATATTTACATATATAAAATGTTTTCATGATTTGGCAAGAATAACTATAATTTAATTTATAACATTTCTTTAGCCTGTAGTGCCACCTTTTCTCTCTTCTTACGGGCCTACTTGGTGAGGTCACCCTTACTTGTAAGTGTAGAGATACACCGAGTGTGATCCAGAAGCTACATCTATCTCTCTCAAGTATTCGTTCATGCAGTCACGCACCAGATCATCCAGGAGAGTAAAAAGAGGGTATAGAGATCCTCTATCTAGTTCCCTAACCTGTGCAGAAATACTTTCTGTAAATGAGAACTCAGCACTTCACATACTAAAATCACCCTATCACAGAGAAGCTCTAACATTCTTTCTTATGCTAAACCATGTTTGTCTCCTATCAGCTGAAGTCTGTGACAATATAATAAATTTAAATGAAAAAAAGATCAGCTAAGTGGTTACAGAGCCAGCCTCATACACGGCCAGTTCTAAACTGGCCTGGGCCACCTAAACAATGACGACCGCAACAATAAATAAATAAATAAATAAATAGCTGGGCATTGTGACGGGCAGCTGTAGTCCCACCTACTTGGGAGGCTGAGGCAAGAGAATTGCTTAAGCCCAAGAGTTTGAGGTTGGTGGGAGCTGTGACACCAAGGCATAGTGAGACTCTGTCTCAAAAAAAGAAAAAATAAATAAATGAGAAAAGATCTCTGGCGATCTGCTGAGCTGAGTTCAATTGTAGTTACAACAACTACTATCTGACCTTAGGTAAGACACAAAGGAACTAGACCTCAGTATTTTCTGTGATAAGAAAATATCAGCTCCACAAATGTTTACAGATTTACAACATTCACAAAGATATTTTCTTGAGCCACATAAGCCATGTACATAAAAACACTATATATAAAGGCCTAAAACATGGCAAATCACCCAAACTCACCCACTGACCTAAAAAAAAATATATATATATATATATATATGTGTGTGTGTGTGTATATATATATATATGTGTGTGTGTGTGTGTGTGTGTGCACACACACACACATAGTGAGTTTTGCCGGGAAGTTGTTTAAATTCTGAGGTTTTATTATATGGTAGTAATGAGAGGAAAATTTCTCTCTCTCATATGGAAATGAGGACTCTTTTTCAAAATAGATTTCATTCGAACTTCACATTTGTTTCTATAACAGTATTTTATCTTTCCTCATACTTAATAGTTTTGTCTATATGTTTACTTTCTTATTATTTTTGCACATATCATATACATTTAGTCATGGAAATCTAAGTGATTGAAAGTTTATGGATACTACAGAAAATTGAAAGATAGGACCTGCCCTCATGTTGGCAGCAATCTAGTGAGATTGCTGAGGGATTGCAGAGGGATAAAAATTAAAATGCAAAGGGAGGACTGGGTAGAGAGCAATTTGTATGTGTTTTTGAAGAAGGAAGGAGTGAAGAGAGAAATTCATTTCATTTTTATTCTCCCATGCCCAGAGATCTTACACATCAGAAAACAAATGAAACAGCCCTGTTGAATGGAAAGGAAACCTTTTATCTCAGCTTGAAGTGAAATTACTCACTGACTCTTCAAAGGAGTTCTAAAAGTTAGGCACCGATTTTCAAATTTATATCATCTTCTGATGACATCAGATGCTGAATATTTAGTCATTTATTGATCTAAAAAGGTCACATTCTTAAAGCAATGAGCAATTTTTATTCCCCACTTATCCCTCTCTGTCCTCTGGAAGAAAATTTACTTACTATACTTCTGGCTAAGAAAAAAAAATCTATCCCAGAAAAGACAATTTGATACAGCAGTTATGTCTTTCACAACTAGCATCCAGTTCACTGACTTTATTCCTCTTTGTTTTCTACTGACTGGGCTCTGGATTTTAAATAAAAGATAGCTTTGGTGACCTCGATAGATTTGTGCTGTCCAGGATCATGTCTGGTAAATAATATATACTGAAAGTATCCATTATTAATTCCTACAATCAGCAGTAAATAATGACAGCCTAGCCTCGGCTCTCCTGCCTCTCCTGCTGGAGGCTCCGTCCACAAGGTGCTTTTCGGAACTTCATCTGCTTGTTTATATGTATGTTCTGAAAGGCTGTGATTGGGAACCTCATCACAGAACATTTTGCATTGGGCGCTAATGGAAGTCCCAGCATGCTATTTATTTCCCACCAAATAGAGTTTGCAAAGATGCATTGTGCAGCAGCCTGTTGGACAACGTTCAGAAAAATAGCACATCCTTCCATAAAGCCGCAAACCACGCAGTCTGAAGCACAGACGAATAGTACGGCACTAAAATCCCTCTCTTCAATCAACACTGAATCCCAGCCTGCCATATCTCTACAGCAGCTGCAGAGGGAATAACTCTTGTGCAGGGGTTTAGAGTTTTCTTTTAAAGTGAGATGTGTGTACAAGTGACTTGCAGAAAAGAGGGGAATAAAACCGCAATCTTTCCCAATTTCCTCTCTCCATATTTAATGGTGCCTGGCATTTCTATAGATGACATTTAATATTTGAAAGGGCATAATTTCCTTCAGTGTACAGAGGAGTTTCTATCCTGTTTCTGGCAGATAATAGAAAAATTCGTATCTCTACATGAGATCTGCACTGAAATCACAATGCATGATGGAGGTTTCTCAGTACCTGCACTCTCCACATTGTACCTCAACCGTATCGACATAAATTCCCTATTTAGTATTCCTTTATAAGTCTACAGTCACTTATGGTATATAACAAAAATGAGCCTGAGCTGAAAGTAGAGAAAAATCTAGTATGATGCTTTCCAACTTTTATTCTCCTGAGACCAGAAGTTCTGGAAGGCATACCAGGGACAAAGTGAGGTGTGCAGGGAAAACAGTGGGAAGCTTACTCTGCTTAGTCAAAGAAATTCTTCTTTGAAATGTTTTCTACATTAAACCTCAGTGAAGTTTTGCTAAAAAGGAATCTCATCTATTTGAAACAGTGGTTCTCAACCTATGGGTTGCGACCCCTTTGTAAGAGTGAAAATACATCCTGCATATCAGATACTTACATTACAATTCATAACAGTAGCAAAATTACAGTGATGAAGTAGCAACAAAAATAAT
>NW_003852598.1:2513030-2527487 GCF_000181295.1 Otolemur garnettii | reverse complement strand
CACAATGTCATGACATCAGGAGGCACACAAGAGAAGGGAGGGTCTCCTTAGGAACCACAAATGTAAAAATTAAAATATTAAAATAAACACTGATACAGGTTGTATCAGAGCATGCATTTACAAATAATACACTAGAAATATATCTTAGAATATATTTTAATCAAAAATAATTTTGTGTAAGTTTACAAAATGAAAATGGCCTATTATTGCAAGATTCCTAAAGATGTTTTAAACAGTACTTGTTTAACTTAATAAGAAAACTTGATATTTTGTATTAATGAATTAGGAGGAATAAAATTATAGCAAGAACTCATTGGAGAAAAAGATGATTTCCATCCAGATGGTATGGATTTTAGACTTTTTTAGAGAAGAGGGTGCTATAACCCTCTATAACCCCCTATAACCCTTCTATAACCCACATAATTCATAGCAGAATATGTTGTGTCTATGTATACGTACATACCTATGTAAGAAAGAGCTCATTATTAAGAGGTGAACAACTATGAGCTGTCATTGTATGGCACCCCAAAACACACAACAACAACGAATGTCACTCCTCAAGTCACCACCACACATTGACATAAACACAGGTGTGAGACACTGATATACCTAGGTTATGAAACCTTACTGAATTATTTGTACAGTGCCACCAATGTAAACATGTGGCATCAAGTCCATGCACTTAATTGTCAAACCTGGTATGTGACAATAGTTCTGAGACAATTGTCGAGTATTGAATTCTCTCAATTACCTAAGTGAGGTATCTCAATTGAAAAGTATCTGTTGAAAGGGTATGAGACAGTCTTAAGTCCCTCAAAGAATGTGTAATCTCTAGGCAGTTGTTGACAAATAGTAAATAGGTGAATGGTGCTAAAACCCATGACGGTGGTTCCCAATGTTTGTTGCACATTGAAATTACTTAGAAATCTTTAGAAAATACTAGTGCCTAATAATCACCCCAACACTCTCATATAATTGTATGCAGTACAACATGAGCATCTGGGAAGTAGTCTGATTGTCTAGATGTACATAAATGGAAGACTTTCCTACTGGTTATTCAATATACTATAAGACATTCTTTTCTAAATTTTTGTTATTCCCAAGTCTGTCAAGGTTGAAATATACAGGCATCCCCCATTTGGTACTCCAAACTTGATTCAAGTATCTTCAGCAACTAGCGATTCACAGCATTTTATAAGACTTTTCACTTTACTTTTATTACTAGGAAGAAAAACTTCAACTTTACTTTAGGCTTGGGATCAACTCATGGCAGATTTTTCACTTTTTTTTTGCACATTAGAAACACCTGTGAAACTTCTGAGACATCTCATGCAGTTGTGCCCAAACTTTGCTGCACATTAGAATTTCCTAAAACCAGAAGTTTAAACATGATACATCAGAATAAGGATGGGAGCCAGGCCTCAGCACTTTCTAGAGATCCTCATATGATTCCAAAGTTCAACAAAATTTGAGAATCACTTTTTTAATGCAAGAGTGCTATATCCAAAGTTTGAGGCACAGTGATAGCATCCATAGTTTTACCAGTTCCTTATGAGATATTAGTGTTGACCAAGGATAGAAAACACTGAGTTAGAACAGTTGTTCCAACATAGTTGCCTATTGGAATGACCCACAAATAAAGATTCAACTTAAAAAACAATATATTTTTAAATGTCGTGTAGTTTGAGAACCATTGATTCAAAATTCAGTTACTTCAAATATGGCTCATGGGTCACAGGTGGTCCCTGTTAAAGATACAGATTACAGGGTTGTTCCATATACTTAACTAAGTCAATTATATAGTTTGGGCACAGAAATCTTCATTCTAACATATTACAGATAGAGCTTAAGGTTATTGATCTAGAACAATGGTTTTAAACCCTGACCTAATATGTCTTCTCAGGAATCATTTTGGTAACGCCTGAGGACATTTCAGCTGTTGCAGTTGGGATGAATGTAACTGATACCTAGTGGACGTAGTTCAGGGATGTTTCTTAACTTCCTGAAGGCCAATACGAATGACAGCCCCTCACTAAGTTACCTATGGTACATTGCCAATAGCGTGAGGTTGAGAAAACTCGTTCGAGAGCAGTGGTTCTCAAAGCTTAGAGTTCAACAATATTATGCAGATTGTTTATTAAATCATAGATTGCTCAGCCCCACCACTCAGAATTTTTGATCTAGTAGGTCTAGGATGGAGCCAAAGAATTTTCATTTCTAACAAGTTCTGGGGATGCTGATCCTTCTGGTCTGAGAACCACTGATCTGAATGTTGCCTTTCAATTTTCATCTAACTCTACTGACTGATTTTTAATAGAAAAGAAGTTCAACTGATAGAAATTTTAATATAGCTTTGGAATGCTACTGAGATTTTGAAAATATTTGTAGGTAGAATATTTCTAAACTTTTTAAATTAGGCTTTTTGTAATATGATAATTCCTCTATATTTTTCATCAATATCTGTCTTAAACTAGAAAGCCATAAGTTTGTTTTTAAATACTTCACTCGCTCCAATAATATTTATAATTGTTTTAAATATTCTGAAGGTGTTTCTTGGCACAATTTTGGTAAAAGCCCCTTAATAACATAACCATCACATCTAAATATCTGTAATATGTTTGGGGGGAGAATTAAAAACCTATCTCAATAACATTTTTACAAGCAAATCATTTCTGTCAATACTTTTTTTTTTGTTTTTTTGTTTGTTTGTTTGTTTGTTTGGCCAGGGCTAGGTTTGAACCCACCACCTCCAGCATATGGGCCTAGCACCCCATGCTTTTGAGCCACAGGTGCTGCCAATTTCTGTCAATAACGTTTAACAATGTACTTAGCTAACAGAACAAACCTGGGCCATCTCAGACCACCTCTGAGACTACTTCTCACTGATTTTCTTTTAAGAGCATCCCTTCCCCAGATCATCGTAATTGAAAACACCAGACACACACACACACAATGTTAACCATGTTTCTGAATGAAGATTTAAAGTGTTTTCATCGAGCCCTCAGTCGCTGCTCTCTCCATTAGAGCCATCAATAACAAGAGTGACAAAAATTATAAATCTGTAACTAGGCAACAAGGGCAAAGCTAATGAACATTAGGCCAGAGACTGTAGCCTTTATAAATAAAATCCAAACAGCACCTTAGCTGAATATATATTTCCAGTTTATTGCTGTTTTGACACAAATGAAACCAAGATATATTCTCTTTACTTTGTTTGCTTTCCCCTTTTTTTCCTCTAGTTTATGTCCTGTGTTATTACTTTGTGGAAAGAGACAGAGTAGATGTAAAGAAGTCCATAAATTGGAACAAAACTGTTTTACTGTAAATATTTCTACTGTTTATATGTCTTATTTAATATGTCTAATGAGCAGGTTTCCCAGAGTAATCCTGGGGGCCTCTCATGTGTTCAGCCATGGAGCCATTTATACCTACAATTAAAAGGTTTACTTTTTTTAGACTAGCAGACAAAGATCTGAATGAAAATGAATATGTGCACAAAATGAAATGCAAATTCAGAGACAGAAGCACATAGGCACTGGGTCCTTTATCTCCTTTCAAAACAGGAAATAAAGTGTTCTGAAATCTAGTGAATTCATTACATTTATATAAATGTGCAATTTCACTTCAATTATAGACACTCTTCTTCTTTGCTGGTTTAGCTTTTTGTATGGTTGAGATTTACCAGGCATTAACAACAAAAAGATTGGAATTCTATAACAAAATCTTGTGGTAAATTTTTTTCTATGGAGTTCACTTAAGGCTTCTGATTCAATGGTTCAGATATCAATTTAATGTCCAACAAAAAGTAATACAATAATACAATGTAACTATTTTATTTTTTAGTTGGAGAGAAAAATTAAAAGACCTTTACCATGAGAATCCCTTAGAATTCCCTAAGTTATTGTCTAAACTTGGTCCATTGACTTCTGGTTACATCAGAAGGACCTTATAGAAGTTTAACTTCTTTCCAAGTTGAGTGGTAGATCTTCTGGAAGGAGTATTTGAAGGACTCTATGTGGCCCTATAAAAGGACCTAGAGGAAGCCACAAAAAAAATTAGCCCCAAATTGTCAAAGAATACCTCAGGTAGAAATATAGAATTAATTCTTTCAGCCTCTGCCCTAGGAACAACTTGAGTCTTAGTAAAGAAGAATGACATTGGGTGACTACAATGAATGCTGTCTCTCATTCTGTCCCATTTAGACAGATAATGACACTGATTTCCTTTAAAAAGAGAATTATATGTTTAATTACAAGAGAAAGGCTTTGCCTTTAATAGACCTCTAAGAATTTATAATGAAGTTGTCTTTATCAGCATTGGTGGCTACATGACTAAAAAATTTAGAAAGGATAACTGATTGAGTCATAGCCATAGATTCCAGGCAACTAATCCACACTCTAAGGAATAATACAGAGCACAAAGCTATGGCATCTGCTGACCAAGTGGAAATTAATATCAGGAGGTATATAGGTAGATTTTGTGCCAAATCAAGGTAATCTCAGTAAAGTAAAAAACCTCTGGTTTTAGATTTTTTAGGAGAAAGTAAAATATTAAAATGATTTTCTTTTTTCCTTCTATATAATATGATTGTACTAACATCATAAGTCCAGTTAGTGGAGGCACTTTAAAAATAGCAGGTGATCTTTATTCAATGAAAAATATATACATTGAGACATAGTTCTGTTATAGAACTGAAAAGTGAAAAGAAGACAGGAATAAAATGAAAAGAAAAAGTGTAAGAAGGAGTACATGGACAGGGGGCCAGGGAGAAAAAGATAAACCAAATGATATACACATTAAAAAAAGAGAAGTTGAATATAAAAAAATGAAGAAATGACTCTTAGAACATCAGTTAATTGTTGTCTCTGAAGAAAATTTTACTACATGAAACAAAGGACAAACGTATGAGAGTCTTCAAGTCTAGCAGGGTTACAATGGTTCATTCCAGGAGTATCAAACATTATTCTTAGTAAAGCATCACAAGAATGGAGAAGCAAGAATCCTATATACTCAATTCTTATATAAGGACTAGTTGATGACCTAGTACATGGTGGGGGGAGGGGAAAGGGGAAGGCAGAGAGAGGGAAGGAAGGAAGGAGGTGGGGGAGGGGAGAGCAGAGGGAGGGAAGGAGGGAGTGGTTGGTGGCTGGGGGGTGATGGTGTGTGATACACCTTTGGGGGTCAAGACACAATTATTAAGATTATTAATTATTAAGAGGGATTTTACCTAAGAAATGCAATCAATCAACGTAATCTGGTTCTTTGTACCCTCAATGAATCTCTAACAATAATTAAAAAAAAATCATGTTTTTTTGGCAAGAACATTCCCTTGCCATTCTGTAAAGTATTTTAACTACTAAGAAAGTTATTTTTGACAAACTTGAAACTGCAACATTTAAGTGTTATTTAACCAAAAAACAGAACCAATAAATATTCCTTAAACCACAGAACTCATGCTAAATTGAATGGAAGTAGGTATCAGTTGGAGCATAAATGACCAGACTGCCAATTTTCATCCACCTGTCATTTGCCATTGCATATACACATGAGCAAATGTGCAAAATCCAGTGATTACAGCAAATAAGCATAGGGTCATCAAAACCAGGTAAAAGACATGACAGATTCATTAACAGATCCTTATTTTTCTCTTTCCTGTTTTGCATAGAAATTTATGAGTGTGTACCAGGGCATTTGTGTGACTGTTTGGGGTAAAGGATAATTTTCTCTTTCTACTGGAATCACTCTTCTTACAAATTAATTCTTCACATTTTAGGAGCAGCAGGAAACAGGAGAAAACATACAGAGTGGGAGATACTTTTGTGGCCTAATGATCTTAATAGAAGTCGGCACAACTGGAAGAGAGACAATCAAGGCAATGGACCGATCTCCAAACATTTGGAGAAATTTGAAAATTTCTGATGTGGAAAAAAGAAAAAACTCAAGGAAGGAAGGAAAGAAGGAAGGGGGAGGGGAGGGGGAGAAGAAAGGGGGGGGAAGAAAGGAGGGAGGGAGGGAGAGAGGGAGGGAAGGAAGGAAGGAAGGAGAGAGAGAAGGAAAGTCAGTTCAAGGAAGATGAGAAGTTATAATGAGAAACTAAGTGAGCTCCGAAGGTGGAGAAAAGAAACACAGGAGAAGCTGGGACAGCAGTGGCAGCATGATTACTCTCAGGATTTTTTTGGTGGCTAGTTTCAAATTAAAAAGGGTGCAGACATAGGCTACTTGGTATTATTTTCCCAGCAACACTGGTCATGTTGAAAGAAGACTCAGAAAACCAAATATAGCCCTTTTCCATGTATGTGAGATGGGGTTAACTCAGCAGGTGTAGGTTGCTCACATCCTGCACGTTTCCAAGACACTACTGTTTCCATAACGAGCCCTTGGTTCACTCCCCAGAACTGACCTCTCCGAATCTTGTGTCTGATGAGAGTGCTTTTGAACCTGATGAACCAGTTTGCCCTGATAAGTTACGCTGTCAATGCGATCTATTTTGGAGTTCCTGCTTTCTGCGGACTGGAGCTTGAGGAACACTCATACAACATAGTCACTGTCTGCTGTGACTGATTCCCCAATATAAACACCCAGGCTCGGAAGAGTGTCCTGTATTGGCAACACCTTGTTGTCACACATATTGTTGCAAAAAACTAAAACATTCTGTCTGGGGAGACTTGGAAGCTTGCTCATTCTTTCCTCTAGATTTTATTCCATGTGTTTTTTTTTCCCCTTTGCTGATTTCATTGTGTGTCTTTTCACTGTAATAAACCACACAGTAAGCATAACAAGTCTTAGTCCTTCTGGTGAATCTTCAAGCCTGAGGGTGGTTGCAGGGACCTCTAGCACAAAATATCTTCTAGAAGCCCCACTAGAGATTAATCTAACAAACCATGGAGTGTCCATTTGGGAACCCTTCAGTTCGTGTATTCCTCCTGCAACATTAGCTCAAGGCAGTGACACGAAGTCTATCTCTTGTGAAGTCTCCCAAGGATACAGCAGGATTAGAGCAGTGAGACAGGTGAGGAAAGCCAGCACAGCATGTTTGGAAGATTTTCCAAAGGCACTGAGCCTTGCATAAGTCTTATCCAGTACGAACACTAACAACCAGGATTTTCTTACAAATCTGCCACTTTTGGAAATAAATTACTCATACTAAGAACCATCCCATGAAGGAAGTTTGCCAAATACTCTATAATACCTTAGATACCAGATATGCTAGATATGAACCAAATTCATTAGATAGATTCTAATCCATATATTAATATCAAATGCATTAGATTTAATCAAGTATATCAGGTCGGTATCAGTCCGTCTGTTATAGTCCTAAAAGACACTGAAAAGAGTGATTAAGGGCCCAGGTCTCATAAATCACCTCCTCCTTCTTTCGTTATTGCCGATTGGATCCCTAGTACCATTCATACCCTCACCATACAATGTCTTTTCCTTTCTAATCCTAGAATTAGCTTTTGTTTACCCCCATTCAAACTTCTCTGTCTAAAAAAAAAATCACTGTGTCTTAAGTTTTACCAGCTAACAGCCATTGGCTTAAAAATGATTAGAGTTTCCCCCAAGAGGAAAGCTTTGATGATTGAAGCCAGATCCAGCCGTAAAAATGTGTGTTTTCCTGCCCTGTTCTAACATTTTCTCTTAATTAGGGCAGGAGAGACTGCCTTGGGAAGTTGATTCTTCACCTGTACACATAATATGTCTGCTTACTTTCTGCATTGCTATATCCTCTAAGAAGGCGCTTGGGGACCCATTGGTAAAACTTGTTTTTGAGGTAATTGCAAGAGAAAAAATGAAGCACACTTCAATGAAAATTCATTTTGATTGACTATCCTACTCTCTCTGTTTTTAAAGTCCAGCAGCTCCAAGTTTCAAGTTGCAAATAACATCATTCAATACATTTCATTGCTGGAGAATAACCCATTAGAACAGCCCAAAGCAGTGTGAAAACATTCTGGCCATTCCATCTCACTTGACAGTGTGGGAAGCTTCTTTCAGAATTGCCCATTCTCATGGCTGGTACCTTGACATGCAGAAGGATTTAAAGAGGTTAACAGAGTTCCAAATAAAATGTCCACAGGATTAGCACAAGGCCTGGGAGGCTTTGCATGAGAATAATTGATAAGGTAAGGGAACATGAATTGTTAAGCTATGATTGAGGTAAAAGAATAGGGAAAAAATATGAAAGATCAAAACCTTGAGCATAGAAAGCGAAAGTTTGCCACTGAAGTCTGGGAGAATTTAATACAGAATGACTTCATTCTAACATGGAGAATTGTGCTGACATTTCTAAAGTTTATCTTATGCTATTGTGGAGATTTAGGATGGAGAGGAAGGGTGGCATTTTTAAGACTTGAAATTGATTGATATCACAGGCTCAGTGCCCATAGCATAGTGGTTACTGGTTATGGCATCAGCCACGTACACTGAGAGTGAGGGTGGTGGGTTTGAACTTGGCCCAGGCCAGCTAAACAACTGCAACAAAAAAATAGCCAGGCATTGTGGCAGGGGCCTGTAGTCTCACCTACTTGGGAGGCTGAGGCAAAAGAATCACTTAAGCCCAAGAGTTGGAGGTTGCTGTGAGCTGTGATAGCACAGCACTCTACTGAGGGTTACATAGTGAGACTCTCTCTCAAAAAGAAAAAAAGAAAAGAAAAGGAAAGAAAGAAAAAGAAAAAAGAAATTGATATCACAAAGAGCAAAAACCCACTTTTGGAGATCCCTATAAAAAATACAGGTTTGTATTGCAGATCCTTTTTATCTGACCCTTCATGAGAGTTCATAAGTTGTTGTGCCAGGCCCACTACCACCTTTAAATATGTCCTCCCAATAAGTCTAGATTCAAAGTCCTAAGCACCTCTCTGCTCATGATCCTAATCTCTTATCCTATTTTTCATTTGATCAAATGTACTACCTAATTGCACAAATTAATCCATTATCTAATTCTAGTTGGAGATGGCTATAACAATGATTTGTTTAACCAGGAGACAAAATCCTTGTCTTTTCTAATACCTTTTCTAGCATAGGGGTCCTCAAACTTTTTAAACAGAGGGCCAGTTCACTGTCCCTCAGACTGTTGGAGGGCCGGACTGTGGGGCCCGGGACAAGTCAGCTGCTAAGCAGGACAGGCAGCGGGTGGCAAAAACACCCGGTGGGCTGGATAGATGTTCTAGGCAGGCTGCATGTGGCCCACGGGCCATAGTTTGGGGACACCTGATCTAGTGTCTCGAATGGTAAGGCGAGGGGATATTTTGGAACAAGAAGACCTCTTACTATCAATAAAGTAACATTCATTTTACCTTATGATTGAAATCTATATTTATTTATTTAATTTATTCATTCATTTATTTTTGAGACAGAGTTTCACTTTGTCACCCTTGGTAGAGTGTCATGGCATCATAGCTCATAGCAACCTCAAACTCTTGGGCTCATGTTATCATCTTGCCTCAGCCACAATGCCTGGCTATTTTTAGAGATAGCATCTCTCTCCTACTCAGGCTAGTTTCGAATTCCCGAGCTCAAAGCAATCCACCCTTCTCAGCTGCCCAGGGTGCTAGGATTATAGGCATAAGGCATTGCGCAGGGCCTGAAATCTATATTTAGAGCTAAAAGTAGGTGGGAATAAAACATTGCTAATCAGATTGTACATTTCTATCTCACCCCCCACCAACACACACACATGCCTGTGCACACAATTAAATGCTTCATTTCAAAGAGGAATTTCATTTTAAATGGGTACTCTTGATCATAAACAGACAACCCAAAGGAATGACTAGCAATCCAATGGGAATAACATCAAGTTAGATAAAATTTGAAGAATTTTAAGTTAGATAAAACTTGAAAGACTCCTTTGGGCACACTTCTCAGTTCATAAAATATGATTGCTGCATCGCCCTCCTTACCTAATGCTTCTGATGTTTGACACTTATCTGAGGAAAGCAACCTTATTTTCTACATTTTCTGCAATTTTACACATCATCTATTTTGTTTCAGCCAGAAAGGACCTAATAAAGATTACGGGATCCTAAAACTCAATGACGTTTTCAAAAGATATATTTTTCCTTCAACATTCTGGTCTTCAAAGGCTAATGAGATCTGCTGCTCTGTTGGAAGCTAGAGTTAGGTAGGTGGAAAAATCACAACTATTATGCCTAATTGCCACCGAAATCTTGCTTCTTTAGCGGAAGGGGCAAGTTGGTTTCGCTGACAGAAGTATGTATCTGCTAAACCAGAGAAATGCAATTAGTGGTTAGCTGAGAAGTGGGAAAGAGAGATTTTACTTTATAACAACTAGAAAAACAAAAGGATTTAGAAATTATTTAAGTGAGCCAAAATGTATGAACCAACAGAGACTGTGCTCACTGCCCAAGGTCTGGCATAGTCACCAACTGTACTTCTTTCCAACATGTAAAACAAACAAGTTTTGTCCTGCTAATCTTACTAAATATAAATACATTTATTAGTTAAAAGTAGGAAAGCTGAAGCTTTGTCCTTAAGAAACTCTAAATGTGAGCTGGGCTCTGCCATTTATAAGCTTTGTGACTTTGTACATGTTAAATCTTCATAAACCTGTTTTCTTTAAAACAGTATAATAGTAAAATATCTTCAAACAGTTGCCAGAAAGTTTAAGTGAGATTACTTTTTAAACCATAGGAAATATTTCATTCATATTTAAATATCTGTTCTTGGCTGAGCATGGTGCCGCATGCCTGTCATCCCAGCACGTTGGGAGGCTGAGGCAGGAGGCTCACTCTATACCAGGAGTTCAAGGCCAGCCTGGGCAACATACTGAGACTTTTGGGTGGTGCTGGTCTGGCTCAGGTAACACCTACTTGTGCTCTGCCTCACAGCAAGACCAGGCTCACGCTGAACAGGCCCACGCCTCGGCAGGGAAGAGGCGGGCTGTTGAAGTGCCTCCCTAGCTGGAGTAGGTTGTGCTTGAGGAGCTCCAGCAGCAAAGGCTGCTGCACACGGCTTGGCCACCCTTGGGGTTCCCATGTCTGAGGGGAGAGACGAGCTGCCTCAGCCCCCAGCTTCCCGCTTTCTGCCTGGCAGTGGGAGCACAGCCTCAGCCCCAGATTCTTTCCCTGACAGGTGGGGCAGGAGCAGTGGGGTGTGGGAGCAGACTTACCACCCTGACCCCAGCTTCTCTCCTTGATAGGGAGGAAGACTTATGGAGAGAGGCTAGAGGTAGAGAGTAGGAACCAAGTTATGGACAAGGACTGTTCCCAGTAGGAGCAAATTGTGAGGAGCCCCCAGACCTTACACTGATTTGGGCCCATTGGGCTCCTTATTATATAATTAGACTTGCAAATTGCTACCCCCATTGGCTCTTCAGGAAGATTCCTGGGGAAAAGGTACGCGTATTAAGAAGTCTGTTAGAGATAGGGTCTCTCTCAACCTGTCAGTTACCCCAAAGGCGGGAGGC
Organism: Otolemur garnettii; assembly: GCF_000181295.1. Classification (NCBI taxonomy): domain Eukaryota; kingdom Metazoa; phylum Chordata; class Mammalia; order Primates; family Galagidae; genus Otolemur; species Otolemur garnettii. The sequence continues at coordinate 2,516,062 of NW_003852598.1, read as the reverse complement.
AATAGCCAATCTTGGGGAGGGAAGGTGGGCCAATCTAGGGTAGCTTGGTTAGCCTATAAATGACGAGTGTCTTCAGGCTTGGGGTCTCTTTTCCATTCTAGGATAGGGACTCATCTCACTCTGAGACATACTTTGCTTATGGTTTGCATGCTTTGTTCTGTAATACATGTATGTTGATGGAGCTTGCTTTGTGTTTGTGATCACTCCATCATCGGCTAGGCATCTGCCCTCATTAAGAACCAGAGAACATCAACCCTAGAGGAACTTAACAAGACGGTGTCTGCCTCTACAAATATTAAATAAATTAGCAGGACATGGTGGCACTCGTCTGTTCTCCCAGCTACTTAGGAGGCTGAGGCAGGATTGCTCGAGCCTAGGAGTTGGAAGCTGACATGAGCTGTGATCTGGATATTGTATTTCAGCCCAGGTAACAGAGCAAGACTCTGTCTCAGAAAAGAAGGAGAAGGAAAAATAATTGGTTCTTATTACTTGCAGGATACTAAGTAACTTTTAAAAATTCATCATTTGTAGAATGGATCTAATTAATAAACATGCTCAACTTTTATGTGAAGCATGAGAATCAACTGAGTGTATGAATGTGCAGGCCTTAGTGTTTGTTCAAGAGATGACTGTCCTTTTCTTCTCTGACCCTCCCCCAACCTCTCCCTTCACTGCTTCCCTTTTATTCTTTCCTTCTTACCTTCACTGTTAAGTTACAGTTAAAGTGTTGGAAACAATAATGCCTCAGTTGCATCTATTCAAAATTCCCCTTCTAACAACTGCTGCCTATTTCCCCTTAGATTTGCTGTACTGGCAATCACAGAGCCTGACAGAGTTAGGATACATAATTCACCATCTTCAAATCTAAAAACTTCAGAGGTGAAAGATGGGCTATTTTACAGGTAAAGCCACAGCTCATCCCTGTTTCCAATCAGAAATCTAATAAAACAGTAAATCAGTGGACCTCCCCCATCCTTTTCCTCTATTAACTTTCAATGTAAAGTGTCACTTTGACTCATAAGACAAAGCAATATTCTGAAGATGAATTTGATCAAACCCTGAAGGCCATCTTGCCAGTAGCATCTGAGGGAAGCAGGTCCCATTTGGCAGGACAATAAGTATGCAATCAGGGGAGGCAAAAATTAAATAAATTAGAAGGACATGGTGGCACTCGCCTGTACTCCCAGTTACTTAGGAGGCTAAGGAAGAATTGCTTGAGCCTATGAGTTAGAGGCTGACATGAGTTGTGACAAGAAAACAGCACTGTCTCTTCCTGGTCCCAGGAGAGAACAAGAGTCAAGCAGTGATTACTGGGCCTTTTCCTAGCCAGAGTCTGTATGGCAACAGCACTTCAGAATTCAAGTGGCGCTGTTGAAGTGTACCTCTCCTTTATGTCCAGCTCAACCCCTGTATCTTATACAAAACTATTTTCGTGTACCCCAGTTTTTTCCCTATTTCTGATTTCTGCAGGATGTCTGGGAAATCTGATTTCATAAAGAACTCGTACTCTGTTGTTCCCAGTGAGACAGTCCAAGTTTATCAAACTCCAAACTTTTTAATTATCTCTAAAAAATAGCCTCCCAGAATGCTAGCCACTTGGTGACTACTGAACACTCCTAGATTATTAGCTATTAATCAATATTATTAATAACTTCAGTTCAAAGTCCTAGTAAACTGTACTTGGGAATTCTTTAAGTTGCATGAAAAAATTACATTTCAGATACAATTTAAAGTACTGGGAATTATTATGATTTAAAAGAAAGAAAAAAGGTAATGTATGTATCAACTTTTGCTGCAATAAAACTATATAACAAACATTCTCAAAAAACCCAAAAATCCAACAACAACAGTGTTTCTTCTGTTGCTCCCAGGTGTTTAGGTCAGCTGTGCCTTCACTATGCTTGGCTTAGGGTTCCACACTGGCTTTAGTTCTGCTCTATGAATTTTTTTATTTTCCATGGGCCATACCCACTTGAGCTACATTCTTCTCACCATAGACTGCAGGAGAGTAAGGAGAAGACAAAACTTGCACGTATAAGGACTGCCCTTGAACTGTGTGAGCAATATATACTTGACTACAAAATTTCTGTGGCTAACATCAGTATCAGTAGAACAGGGAGGTCAAATCTACCCACAGTGGGAAGAACTCCAAAGTTATATGACAGTGAATGTGGGTGTTAAATTTTATAAAATGCAGGAAATGAAAAACTGGAAACAAATAGGGAATCAGCAAGATTGCAGAATATTAGGGTCCCAACTAATATCCCCCCAGAGCAACAAAGATTTCTTAGTCATCTATGGGCAGATGTATCTTTGGGGTGGGGCTGTATCCCAGTGGAACCCAGGACCTATGAAGGCCACTTGGAGAGAGCAGAAGTGTACCATGCCCAGATAGCAGGGTAACCAACTATGGTCTCAGCCCATACTTCCCTGGGGTATGGTCCTTCTAACAGAACCATCATCCATTCATGCCTAGTGCTTCAGATGACAGGCTTACCAACCTTGGTCCCAACTTTTGATATTAAAATTTCCTTATAGTAGAACTTTAGTCCATGTAAGCTGTAGTCATTAAGAGCAGAGACCTCCAGGGAGACATGCCTATCTGTTTTCCTGCAGCAAGCTTTAAAATCTCAATCCAAAGAAGACTTTGAAATAGCCCTGAAACTCAGTTAGTTATGGTGTGAGTAGTCCTCCTAGCCTATAGACCTACCGGGAATCATAGCTATCCATACCTCTGCAGGCAGGTACACCAAGAAACAGAAACTGGGAAGCTAAACAAATTTCTGTGATATGCTTTATTCCAATATTCATTTTATTGAGGTGATCTGGAATTGAATCTGCAATATCTCTGAGGTATGGCAGGCCATGTATGCTATATATAACTTTTACATGCACTAAGCATATAAAAATTATGTTTATACTATATAATAGTATGGACATTAAGTGTACAATAGCATTCTCTCCAAAAAATCAATGTCCATATATTAATTTTAAAATATTTTATTGCTAAAAATGTTAATCATCTGAGCCTT
>NW_003852598.1:2506826-2512318 GCF_000181295.1 Otolemur garnettii | reverse complement strand
GTTTACGTAATATTCTAAATGTCATTTCAACAATGTTCATAGCATCGTCACCAGGAGTACAGTTCACCTCAAGAAAACACTTTTTACATCCAATTTCTCTTTCATGCAAGTTTTATCATGAGATTGCAGCAATTCATTTACATATTCAAGCTCCACTTCCAATTCCACTGTGCTTGCTACAACATCTGCAGTTGCTTCCTTTAGTGAAGTCTTCAGCCCCTTACAGTCATCCATGAGGGTTGTATCCAACTTTTTCCAAACTCCTATGAATGTCAATACTTTGACCTTCATCTATAATCAGGAATGTACTTAATGGTACCTAGAACAATGAGTCTTTTCCAACAGGTTTTCAATTGACTATGCCCAGATCCATTGGAGAAATAACTACCTATGACAACTATAGTTTGTTACATTTATTTCTTAGATAATAAGATGTAAAATTCAAAATTTGTCCTTGACCCATGGGCTACAGAATATATGTTATGTTAGCAGGAACAAAAACATCAACTACGTCGTACATCTCTATCAGAACTCTTTGGTAGCTGAGTCCATAATCAATGAGCAGTTTTACTTTGAAAGGCATCTTTTTTTTTCCTTCTTTCCAAGCATTGTGTATCCATAGCAGGCTTAACATAGCAGGCTTAACATAATGAGTAAGCTATGCTATAAACAGATGTACTATCATCCAAGCTTTGTTGTCTCACTTATAAATCACAGGTGTAATAGAGATAGCACAATTCTGAAGGACTGTAAGATTCTAAAATGGTAAATGAGCATTAGCTACAACTTAAAGTCACTGGGTACGTTAGACCAAGAGAATCAGCTTGTCCTTTGAAACTTTGAAGACAGGTACTGACTTCTCCTTTCTAGGTTTGAAAGTCCTACATGATATCCCCAATAGAAGGCTGTTTTACATACATTAAAAGCCTACTATGTAGGTAACCACTTTCATCAATGATCTGAGCTAGATCTTCTGGGTAACTTACTGTGGCTTCTACACCAGCCCTGCTGTTTCATCTTGCATTTACATGTAATAAAGACAGCTTCTTTCTTTAAACATCATAAACAAACATTTGCTAACTTTAAACTTTTTCAGTTTCCTCACATCTCTCTGCCTTCCAAAAACTGAGGAGAGTTAGGGCCTTGCTATGAATTAGGGCTTTGGGTTAAGGGGATGTTGTAGCCAATTTGATCTTCTGTCCTGACCACTAAAATGTTCTCCATGCCAGCAATAAGTCTGTTTAGCTTTTTAACGTTTGTATGTTTACTGAAATAGCACTTTTAATTTGTTTCAAGAAATTTTCCATTGCATACAAAACTTGACTGTCTGGTGCAAGAGCTTATCTTGGCTTTTGATGTGCTGTTCTCACTAACTTTAAGCATTTCTAGCTTTTAATTTAAAGGGAGAAACATGTGATTCTTCCTTTCACTCAAAAACTTAGGAGCTATTGTAGGATTATTTGTTGGCTTAAAATCAGGTTTTTGTGTCTCATGAGATAGAAGGCCTGAGGAGAGGAAGAAAGAAGGGGGGTTAGCTAGTTGGTGGAGTGTATAGAACACACGTTAACGTTTGTCAGCTAAGTTTGGTATATTATTTGGGCATGGTTGGTGGTGCCCCAAATAGTTACAATAATAATATCAAAGATCACCGATATAATATCAGATATAATAATGATGAAATTGGTTATAATTTTGCAAGAACTAGAGAAATTTGACATTGAGACACAGCAGGATCAGAAAAATAGACTTGTTTGATGCAAGATGCCCACAAACCTTGGATAAAATGCAGTATCTGAAAACAGCAATAAAGTGGAACACAATAAAATCAGCTATACTTGCACGCAGAACCCTAAAGACTAATAACTAATAACTGAATTAAATAAAGTAGCTTGATATAAAATCAACATACAAAAATCAGTTTTGTTTCCAAACACTGAACAAGAAATATGTAAAAAAAAAAAATTGTAGATCCTATTTACAGTAATATCAAAAATATAAAATACTTAGGAATAAATTTATCTAATGAGGTGAGAGATCGGCACTCTGAAAACTAGAAAATATTTATAAAAGAAATTAAAGAAGAAACTAAACAAGTAAGCAGAAAGATAACTTGTGTTTATAAATTAGAGAAATTAATAGTTAAAATATTTACACTGACCAAAGTAATCTACATAGAAATAGAAAAAAATTCTATATTTTGTATTGAACCATAAAAACTCCAAATAGCCAAAGCAATCTTACAAAAGAACAAAGCTGAAGGCATCACACTACCTGATTTCAAATTACAAGCCTATAGAAATAAAAACACTATGGTAACGGCATGAAAACAGGAACATAGATGAATGGAAGAGAATAGAGAGCCCCCAAATAAACCCACACATATTTAGTCAACTGATCTTTGACAGGATGCCAAATATACAAAATGAGAAAAGGACAGTATCTTCAATAAATGGGGTTGGGAAAACTGGATATCCACATGCAAAACAACGAAACTGGCTGCTTGCATTACATCGTATATACAAAAATTAACTTGAAATGAATTAAAGACTTAAATTAAAGACTTAAAACATAAATGAAAACCTCACTGGCATTAGTCTTGGCAATGAATTTTTGGACATGACACTAAAAAGCATGGGCTATAACAATAACAACAACAAAATAAACAAGACTACATCAAACTAAGAACTTCTGCAATTCAAAGAACACAATCAGAAAATGAAAAGGCAAGCCATGGAATGGGACAAAATATTTGTAAGCTATATATTTGATAATGGGTTAATATTCAAAATACATAATGAACTCATGTAACTCAATAGCAAAAATACAAATAACCCAATTAAAAAGTGGGCAAAGGACCCAAATAGATATTTTTCCAAGAAAAGATATAATAAATAGCCAACTGACATATGAAAAAACACTCAGCCCTATTAATTACCAAGGAAATTCAATGAAAATCACTATGAGATATACCTCATACCTGTTAGGACGACTGTTCTAAAAAATACAAGAAATGTCCAGCTTTGATGAGGATGTAGATGAAAGAGATCCCTTGTGCACTTTTGCTGGGAATACAACTTGGTACAGCCATTATAGAAAACAGATGGGAGCTGTCTTTAAAATGGAAAAGTTGAGGGTGGCACCTGTGGCTCAAAGGAGTAGGGTTCCAGCCCCATATACCAGAGGTGGTGGGTTCAAACCCAGCCCCGGCCAAAAAAAAAAAAAAGAAACCAAAACTCAAAAAACTGCAAAATTTAAAAGTTGAACTAATACAGCACAGTAATGTCATGTTTATAAATAAAGTCCGTATCTCAAAGGGATGTCTGCATTCTCATGTTCATTGCAGCTTTATCCACAATAGTCAAGTAATAGAAACAACCTAAGTGTCCATCTATTGATAGTGGATAAAGAAAATACAGCATTAATATATCAGGAAATATTTTTCAGCCATCAAAGAAAGGAACTCCTTCATTTGCAACAATATAGATGAAGCTCGTGGACATTATGTTAAGTGAAAAAAGCCAGACATAGAAAGCCAAACACTGCATGGCTATAGAATCTAAAACAGTTGAATTCATAGAAACACAGTAGTAGAATGGTTATTTTTCTATGACTGAGGAGTAAAGGGAATGGGAAGAGGTTATAAAGTTTTAGTCATAAGATGAATAACTTGTGGGAATCTAATGTACAGTATGGTGACCATAGTTAAAAATACTCTTGTTTACTTAAAATTTGATAACAGAGCAGAGAAAACCACCAACAAAATCCTTACCACCCCAAATGTACAAATGGTAATTGTGGGTGGTGACATGTGCTATAACCTGATTGTGGCAAATTAAACATTACAAAATGTATATACATATCAAATCATCTTGCGTACGTTGATTATATAAAATTTTTATTTATCGATTAAATATTTTAACATTGATAAAACAAAACTTTCAAGAATAAGAATTACAGCTAAGGAATATGGCATAGTTTGTATCATATACACACATATATTCTTTGAAGAATGGAGTTTTTCTATAAATATTTATTCAGTGGTTCTCAACTTTCCTAATGCCATGACCCTTTAATACAGTTCCTCATGTTGTGGTGACCCCTGACCATAAAATTATTTTTGTTGCTACTTCATAACTGTAATTTTGCTACTGTTATGAATCATAATGTAAATATCAGATATGTAGAATATGTTTTCAGATGGCCTTAGGGGTCACGACCCACAGGTTGAGAACCTCTACAGATGAACATTCTGCTTAAAAGTATTCTATATTTCAACTCAAATACATTTTTTATTTGTTAAAAAATAGAACTGGCCACAAACATTTCATTTTCATAGTTTCTAATATTTCAATTTCTTGCAAGTGGTAATCTGGCTGTTATTTACAAATATTTCATTTATTACATACATTACCACCATGTGTATGATTTAACACCTCCATTAGATATGTGGGAAACTGAGGCTCACAGAGGTTTAAAAATTTGTTCAAGGTAAAGAAGAGATGATGCATTGTGGAATAGGAATTCAAGTTTAGATCTATTCAGTTCAAAAAAATCATCATTTTTAATTAAACCATATAGATTTTTCATATCAGACAATCAAAAATAACTACCACTTTTTATCACATGTTGTAGCGCTTAATAGTAACAGGCACTATTGTTAGAACTTTATATGTATTCATCCTGCAACCACCTCTATGCATTATCTAATATTATTCTCAATTTCATAGATGAGGCCATTGAGGCTCAGAAGATTTAAATATTTCTCCAACATCCATATCATCTGCCTCTATTTCCCTGCTAAGCTACTTCATGATAAGCCATAATACTTCTCATGTTTACATGTAAAATGATGAAAAGAACAAGGGTATCTCATAACACATACTGTATATTCACACTATAATTACACACATTGAACCCCCTACTCACTTTAGAGTTCAGTGCCTTAATGGTGTATTCTGAATCTATCCATCTCTCTCTATCTTTACTTGCGACCTGCCAGACTCTGTCAGATCATCTCATGACTGAAATTCTACAGGAGCTTTCTAATTGCCCTGATTCCTCTCTTATCCCCTTCCAATATATTTTCCACATTGCAACCTGAGTAAACTTTTTTAAAATGTAAATCTGATCGTGTCACTTCCCTACTCAGAAACCCTTGTGTCTTCTGATAGAATTTTAAATAACATTCAAACTCTTTATTTGGCCTGTACAGCTTCACATGATCTGACACCTGCCTGCCTCTTTGATCACATCAAGAACCACTGTGGTCTTCACTCCCTCAGTGCAGCCTCTAGCTTTCTTTATCTTCAAATAACAATCCAGGCTGTTTTCCGCCTCAGGGCCTTCACATTGACTTATCTACAATGCTCAGAGTCTAAACAACACTCAACTGAATTCTAGTCTTAGTATTAACACTATTTGATAATAGCTTACTTCTTATGCTTATTTTTTTGTCTCTTGCATACAATAAAACTCTAGAGGCACAGGAGTTG
>NW_003852598.1:2502495-2504466 GCF_000181295.1 Otolemur garnettii | reverse complement strand
CATTTTATCAAAAAGACATGTGTACTCTAATGGTTATTGCAAAACAATTCACAATTTCAAAGATGTGAAATCAACCCAAGTGCCCATCAATTCATGAGTGCATTAACAAAATGTGGTATGGAATACTACTCAACCATTAACAGAAATGATTTAACGTACTTTGCAGCAATTTGGATGGATTTGAGGATCACGCTCCTAAGTGAAGTATTTCAAGAATGGAAAAAAAACATACGTACTCTCTAACAATTTGGAACTAATTGATTGTCACACATACACACAGAAAGAGGTAAAATTACTGGAAATCAAGAAGGGAGAGAGGGAGTAGAGAAGGGGTGAAACCACCTAACAGGTACAACTAACACTAGATGGGTGGTGGGCTCACTTATAGCTCTGACTAAAACATTATAAAAGCTATTCCTGTAACGGAAATGTGTGTGCTCCCTTAATAGTGTGAAATTTTAAAACACAAAATTGAGCAGAGATAATTATTTTTACGTTTTCAATGTGCTCGCCACTGAGGGGTGCACTTTAAATCACTCAACATCCAATTATGTTTAAATGCTCACTCTATGCCAAGCAATGTGAGAAGCTTGAAGAAATTTAAAATGTTGTCTTTGTCCACAGTGAGCTTTTGGTGCAACATAGGAGGAAAGCTTGACCTTTGTAAACCAGGTAGCAGCCAGGGTAAGACAAAACATAACTCAGGTTTTAAATGTGGGTAGATATACAAAGAGACAAATGTAGTATTTATAGGAAGAGATGTTAAAAGCCAGTCAGAGAACTAATATGACTATTATATCCAAAAAGGAAATGAATTTCCATAGACCACAGACCACATGGGAAACTCTAAATTAGAAAAAAAGACATGCTATGTGCATGTGTGTCTGCTTTCTGCATGAATGTACATGTGCAACTATTTACTTATCAGACATTAGCAAGTGGGAAATAGGTCATTCACATACCACCGAATCTTCCCCATTCTCTAGCTCTCTGCCTTTTACATTTAGATTTGCACAGTGTAGACCTCACCTCTAGAAATAAGCAGATAGAAGCACTTATGTGTGGAAGTGGACTTTCGATAAAGGGGGAAAAGAGTAACTTTATTTCTTTTCCCACTTATAATCAGAAGATCTGACACCAATCTTGGAAGTGGTCTTTTTTCATAGGCACAGAATTACTATTAGAGTTTTTGAGGTTTATCCTCTCTCATCGATTGCCATCTAATTCACAGAAGGGAAGAAATCATTCCTTATTCGGGAAGTGGAAGCTACTTTTGTTCATTTCATATAATGGCCAATTTAAGTTAGAAATCTTATCCCTTTCCCTCTTTGGTTACCTGTTTCACAAGCTCAGCACATTCCTAGATGCCCACTTTATGAAGCCAGTAAGGATATTCAGAGTATGATCCATCACATATTTCATATCCTAGGATTGCCATCCTTATCAGAAAGACAATAGTGGATTGATTCCAGTTGTCAGGCAATTTTTTTTTTTTCTTTTTGAGACAGAGTCTTACTGTGTCACCCTCAGTAGAGTACTATGGCATCAAAGCTCATAGCAACCTCTAACTCTTGGGCTTAAGCGATTCTCTTGCCTCAGCCTCCCAAGTAGCTGGGACTACAGGTGCCCACCACAACATCTAGCTGTTTTTTGGTTGCAGTTGTGACTTATTTAGCAGGCTTGGGCTGGGCTCCAACCCACCAGCCTTGGTGTAGGTGGCTGTTGCCATAACCACTGAGTATAGGCACTCAGCCTGTCAGGAAACTTTCAATAGTGTAAAAGATCAGCAGATAGTTGAGAACCACTTACTAACCTTAAATTAGAATTCAATATCAATTTAAAGATACTCTAAATAGTTAAAATATGTATACATTTTTAGATATATAGAAGAAACCAGACTTAATAAATGTCTTTGAGAACAAAACAGTTAATAAATACTTTACTTTTTATTCAAAAACTGATATGATTATT
>NW_003852598.1:2497478-2501967 GCF_000181295.1 Otolemur garnettii | reverse complement strand
GAAGGCCATTTTGGGGAATCCATTTCTTTTTTACCTCTAAAATTTCTATAAAGTGATTGAGAAGTAGCACAGTTTTGTGTTGACAAGATAACTTTAAGTGAAAAAAATAGAGTATTATTTTTCTGATTAGGAGAAACTTCTTTAAAAAATTAGTTTAAATTATAGAAGTTTAGAGACATTAGAAAATAAAGCTCAGCTATTTTTTTTTTTTTTAGAAACTCAGTAGGTTAACAAAAAATAAGAAAAATCCTAATCAATAGCTCTTGTCTGTGTGCTTGCTATGCTTTCCATATTATTGATCTGAAAACACAAAACTCCACATGGCAGAAACTACTAACCTTCTACCTAAAAGCAATTTCATCCTTTGTTACTAGAAAAGGATTTGGTTTTGTTCCAGTGTCTCCTAGCATTATAGCATAATATATTATATGATATTGTAGCATATCAGGAAAGGTGAACCTTGCCTTATGGTAAATCATAAGTACTCCTGGCCAGTACACGTTAGGAATTTTGGGGTGAGCACTGAGACATAAACAGAAGGTAGCTGAAGCTCCCACGTCTAATTTTCTCCATTATAAAAGAGACAGCATCAGGGGAAATCCTCCCTTTCCTTATTACTGTGGACCTTGTTGTGTGTGGAGATTTAACTGCTGTGATGTGGCAAGGAGAAGTGAACCAAAGAGATAATAGAGAGGTGCTTCTTAAGCACCTTAGCATTGTCAAACTACTGAATTAGCCAAATATGACAGCTTTGACTTTCAGAAATCTCTTTATGCAAGTTATTAGTACCTATTTTTTGACCTACTTGTAGGCAGGTATTCTGTTACAGCTATATACACACACATATATACATACATATATATGTGTGTATATATAGATATAGATATATAGATATGAATATGATAAACTCCAAGTAAAATCATTATATTTTTTGCTAGATTCACTATACTGTGATATGCATGTGCTACCAAAACCAACAAGGGAACAACTCTAGCCCACAAGAGGCTATGATTTAAGAGCTTCTGGCTCCTACTATTGTTAATGCATTCATTTGTATTAGCCCTTACTGCAACAACAAAGCATTTATTAGAAACAATGTGCAACCATGTTGCTAGCTATGTTGAATAGGATTAATAATTCATACTTTGATAACATTGCATCTCAGGAGAATTTAAAATACCTTTTGAATTTTCAAAGGTAAGAAAGTTTTTTTTTTTTTTAATCTCTTCCTTAACCTTATTCCAAAAATCTATTGCAGTACAGTACAGAAGCACACTTGATGTAACAAGTTAAAAATTCATAAAGAAATTGTGGCAGGAAGAAGATTCATGTTGGGGAAGAGTTCTCTGTCTCAAAGAAAGTTAATAAATCATGACATTTGGAATAAAGATAGTTAATTATGTCAGAAGAAGGGTCATTTATATAATAGTAACATGTGGGATAAGTGGAATAAAATTTCATCTCAGAACATAACCTAAAGAATAGAAGTCATTGGTACACCTAAACCCCAACCTCTTAATAAGCTATAGTTGGTTGTGACAGGCACAATTAAACATACCAAGTAAAGTTCTCCAAAGACAAATGCTCCATCTTAATTATTTCTTTATAAAAGAAATGGGAGGAAACAGAAAACATAGCTGACTAAGTAATGGTGGGAGCTTCCTGAGTGGGATAAAAGAATGTTTAGGATTGTAACTTAGTTAATGGAGTTTGCTTACCATTGACACTTTGATGTTTTTCCATTTTATCTGGCTCAAGATGCTGAGCCCGTTCATATAAGCAAACAGAAGAGGGGCAGGGGAAAGATATCATAAACATGGGAAGAAATAAATAGCTAAAGCCATCTGGAATTGTCTTTCCTTAGTAATGGGGGAGAGAGAGAGAAGAAATGTATCCCAGGAGATAGGAAAGTTAATATTTGAGAGAAATGGCATTACTTATTGGTGGAGAAAGACAAAACTAACCAGTAAGTACTTCTAGAATGTTGGTTATACATGCATAAGTAGAATAAAACTAGACTCAGTTATGAAACAACACAAATATTAACATCTGTAGGTATCACTTCAGGCTATAAAGAAAAAGCACTATAGAATATTTCAAATCCACATGAAAAAATACAAGGTACCATTTAAATCTAAAAGTGGGTGTAATTTTTTATTGTAACTCTTTTTTCTCTTGCATCTTATTGCTTCTATTTCCTATCCTATTTTTATAAGCTTGTATAATACTAATAAAAAAATAGTAAAATGCATACAATCAATACAGTTGTAATTTGTATGCCAAGATGAGCGGGGCAGCAGGGGGTAGTGGGGAGAAGCCATATAAGGGCAAAACTTTTGTATGATGTTGATGTAAGTTGGTGGTAATTTGAATGACATTGTTATAAATTAAGATGTTAATTGTAATCATCCCAGGACAATCACTAAGAAATAGCTAAAAAAAAAAAACCCAAGAATAAAAGAAACCTAAAGTTATACACTAGACAGCACACATTTAATACAAAAGAAGATAGTAATAAGCAAAGAGACAAACTGTTAAGACATTAAGGCATACAGAAAACAAACAGCAAAATAGAAGAAGTAAATCCTATCTTACATGTAATTACATTAAATGTAAATGAACTAAATAAAACACAAATTGGCAGATGGGTTTAAAGAATGATTTAACTATATACTATGTACTAGAAAACAATTTTAGATTTAAAGTTGCAATTGTTTAAAAGAACAAGGATGGGAGATTTATTAAGCAAACAGTAACCAAAAGAGAGCTAGAGTGGCTATACTCTGAGACAAAAAAACTAACTAGAGACAAAGAGAGAAAAATAGTCAATATATAAATAATATATAATAATCAGAAATATATATACCTTTTAACCCAGAGAGACAAAGTATATGAAGTAAAATTTGACAATATTGAAGAAAAGGACAATTCAACAATGATAAGGACTTTAATACTGCACTTTCACCAATTTATATAAAAATTTGACATAAATTCAACAAGGAAATAGAAGATTTTATCAACACTATAAAACTACCAGAATCAATAGCCATAAACTATTGAACACGCCATCCAACAATGTCAATATTCATACAGTCATAAGCACATGTAAAATAGTCTTAAAAAAAATAGTCTTAAGATGACCACATGTTAGTACATTAAAAAAGCTTGAATAGGGCAGTGCCTCTGGCTCAAAGGAGTAGAGTGCTGGCCCCATATACCAGAGGTGGCGGGTTCAATTCCGGCCCCTGCAAAAAACTACAAAAAAAAAAAAAAAACTTGAATAAATTTAAAAGTATTTAAATTATACAAAATATGTCTTCTGACCAAAACAGAATTAGATATAAGTACCATAAGGAAACTTGGGGGAATATGTGGACATTAAATAACACACTCTTGAAAAATAAATTGATCAAAGAAAAAAGCACAGTGCTATTAGAAAATATTTTGAGATGAATGAAAACAAACATATGACATAAAAAATTATGGGGTGTAGCTAAAGAAAGGCTTAGGGGCAAATTTACAGCTTTAAATAAATACTTATTTTTTAAAAGAAGAAAGATCGCATGTTAAACCTAACATTACATCTATAAAATTTTCTAGCTTATCTCTCTAGACAAAAAGAAAAATAAAATTAAATAAAGCAGAAAAAATAGTAAAGATTTGAATATCAACTAATAAATAAGAACATAAATGAAAATAAAATAATTTTTTAAATGATAACCGTTTAGCGAGGCTAAAAAATAAACACAAAAGTCTCAATTATTAAACAGTTGTGGACAGAATTTATGAAATAAAGTGGAGTGTAAGTAAATAATATGAATAATTCTATATCAACAAATTAGATAATGCATGAAATGCATAATTTTATAGAAAGTCTCAAACTACTGAAACTGAATCATGGAGAAATTAAAATCTGAACAGACTTACGAGATGTAAAGCAATTTAAATAGTAATAAAAATAATTCTGAAAAAACATTGCACAATACAAGCCCATAAACAGATGGCATCACTTGTAAATTTCACTAAACAGTTGAGGAAGAATTAACACTAGCATTTTACAAACTCTAAATGATACTAAAGAATAACATAGATGCTGAAATCTTGAACAAAATACTTTCCAATTGAATTCAACAGCATAAAAGAAATTTTTTTCCTTGAGGGATTTTTTCTTGAATGCAAGGGTGATTCAATGTACAAAAATCATTTACCATAATAAATTATTTCAATAAAGTAAATTCAAACACATAGTGCAATAGATGCACAAAATATATTTGATAAAGTCCAATATGCTTTTTATATGCTCACAATAAAAAGCCAGACAAACAGCTTGGCGCCTGTGGCTCAAGTGGCTAAGGTGCTAGCCACATACACTTAAGGTGGGGGGTTCAAATCCAGCCCGGGCCCACCAAACAACAATGACGGCTGCAACCAAAAAATAGCTGGGCATTGTGGCGGGTGCCTGTGGTCCCAGCTACTTGGGAGGCTGAGG
>NW_003852598.1:2480028-2496908 GCF_000181295.1 Otolemur garnettii | reverse complement strand
CCTCAGGGATATGGGGCTGATGCCCTACTCCTTTGAGCCACAGGCGCAGCCCCAAAATCAATTGTATTCTTATAGCTTGCAGCATACAAATTGGAAATAAAATTAAGGAAATAATTTCATTTAAATTACAACAAAAAGAATAAAGTACTTGGAAATAAATTTGACAATAGATACACAAAATATGTATACTCATAACTTCAAAACACCATTGAATGAAATTAGAAAAGAAATATTAAATGGAAAAAATGTCATATTCAAGGACCAGACAATTTTGTTTAGGAGGTGTTTAACACATTAATCTATAGAGTCAATGTAACCCCATTTAAAATCCCAACTCTAATACCATCTATGCTGTAACAACTGACAGAATTTTTCTTTTAGATAGGTAAAATAGTATTCCATTGTGATATATACCTTGTCTTTAGCATTTGTCTCTTGACAGATACTTAGTTTGATTATAAATTAACTCCTATGAACATTGCTACAATGAACACATAACTGCAGATATCCCTTCAATACCCTTATTTTAAAACTTTTTGGTAAATACCCACAAGTGGGATTGCCATATCATATGATAATTCTATTCTTAGTTTTATGAGGAACCTCTATACACTTTGCCATAACAGCTATAGTAATGTACATTTTCACCAACAGTTTATAAGGGTTCTATTTTTTCCACATGAATTCTTATATATGCAGTAATTTCTTTAAAAGTATTTCCTACTCATATTAATATTGATTTTAATAGCATAATTTCATTTTATTCTAGTTATAATATATTTTAATATTATTTCATGAACATCTAGAAGAATCTAGTTTATAAAAATATTCCAAAGCAAAATAATTGCTTTTATAATTTTTTGGAAAAGTCATGCATTTATTGAACAAAAGCAACTTACATGGTGCTGTGGCTAGAGTGTGTATAGTCATTGCATGTGTACTAAGAGGCACATACTTTCTTACTGCCCACCCAGGCAATGCCAGCCATTTAATACAGACTAACATCACCTCTGTGTAAGAGCCTCCTAATGGCTCCCCAACTTGCCTATTTTTTCTTATCAGCTTCTCCCATGAAATGCAGTTTGTATCCTCTTTATCTTGGCTTTTCATTGACAACACAATAACTGCTAGATAAAGTCTAAGATTTTTGGCATAGGTTATGTGCCTCTGAACACATCTCTGCTTATTGCCTGTAACTCCCCATCTTGCTTTAAAATTCAGATAGAGTTTCCATTTACACAGTCTGTACATGCCTCTGAGTATTACTGATTTTATTTTCTCTCCTTATTTATTTTTAAGTCTTACTCAAGCTTTGTTTCCTCCAGTAAACCATTCTTCCTCTTGCCCACTTGAACCTCATTCTGATTGGGTTAAGTAACCTCTGGAATTCTGACAAGTTCCCAGATGATACTTAAATAAATAAAATAAAATAAAATAAATACATTTTATATGATTTTAGGAATTGTATACATTTTTGAAAATAGATTCTTGCCTAATTCTTTTCCAGTTTATTTCAAAGGGTAAAATAAAACAGAAATAACCTAGTAAACTAATTGGTTTTCTTTAGAATTGTAAATTCATCTTCTAGTAATTTCTTGTTGACTTTCAGGCCCAAAAGAGCAACAAGAAATTTCGTTAATCATCATTTTAGCTCCTAATAGAACTTACCTTCAGAGAATACTTTCAAATTTATTTATTTACACTTACCCTTTAGATCATCTGAGTAGTGACTATCTGCACCCATTATGCTTACAGTCTTCACTAATATTAATATGGAAGCATGTGACATTTCTCCTCCAAATTCACTCAGATTAGAGTGAATTATCTCAACAAGAGGGTTTATGGTATAGTTTGGATCAGAATCAAGAAATTAGATCATCTTATATAGTTCTTTCTAAATCTTTTATTCATTTACTTCAAGTCAAATATTGGTTGGACACCTGAGGTATTTTTATATGTCCTTGAGTTGGGGCCAAGTGGCCCTGACAATCTTATCACAATATCATATAACTCAGTTTACTCCTCTTTCAAATATTGTTGTCAGGCTCTATAATCCCATTGGTAGGTCAGTGAGTATGAGATTCTGTGAACATTATGTTTATAGAGTCATATATTCAAGAATTAATGATTGGATTTAGATATATGTTGTCTGCTGTCCTTCTTAAAGAAAACATCTCTCAAATTTGACACTACTATATCATAATAGTCAACTTATCTAGGTTTTTTGTAAAGGCTCAGCAATTATAGACTAGTTAAAAAAAAAAAAAAGAATCCAAAGAGAGTTCTGTAGGAAGCACCTGTGAGAAATACTTTGGCAATAAGCAATTAGGGAAGGGATGTAACATCATTAGCTTTCATTAGTGAGACACTTGAGAGCATGAAAGCATGTACATCATTGGTTATCAGTCTCCACACCTGTGGCATAGGTGGCCATGGGATTACTTCTATAGATAGCTTTAGGAGACATTAGCTGGGGCTTGTCCTTTGGCTCCACTTCTTGCTCGAAAGACACCTGATCAGCTCCTCTATTAAGATTGCTAATGAGAGATTGCTGCTGTGATGCTCGCTCCAACTAATACTGATGGTGGCTTCTAAGGTGATTTGGCACCCAAGACCTGAATAAGACATACCCCTAGTAAGCTGGCGCAGTGACCAGTAGCCAGACAGTTGAGTGGGCCAGCACCCAGCATCCCAAGACCTAGCATACCAGCTCCGACAAGGCCCTGGGTCGGGCCCAGAGACACTGTGTCTCAGTCCTGACAAATGGTGACGAGGATGGGATAGTGGATGTGCACTGAAAAAGGAAATACTCAGGAGTAGCCTTTGGCAGATGTTATAGTACAAAGTTTATAAGCTAGGAAAGGAACTTTTAACTGTCTTCCCCTATATCTTCATCTATTGTCAGCAGGAAGTAGTTTTGGAGATGATCAAAGGCCCTAATCTCTTACCAGCAGTTAAGAGTTCTGTTTGAAAGGGGAGGATTAAGGCAGAAAGAATACTATTAAGGGGGCTGGTGAAGAAACAACAGCGGAAGTGAAGTCTTGTAAGAATGGTAATTAGGGGTGGTGCCTGTGGCTCAAAGTAGTAAAAAGCCGGCCTCCTATGTCAGAGGTGGCAGGTTCAAACCCCGTTCCCCCCCCCAAAAAAAACAATGGTAATTAGAAAGAAAAACAGAAAGCTAGGACTTGCAAGTAAAAGAAGCTACTAAAGAAAGAGAGTAAGTGAAGCCTTTAGCGATTAAATACCATAAGTGAGAGTGCCATTGAGTGTTGGGAATTTTGGTAAGAGTGTTGGAATTTGGAAGAATGAAAGAGAGAAAGTAAGAAGTTTGTTAAGAGAAAGAAGTTTAGTATGAGAAGTTTGAGATAAGAAATGTAAGAAGAATAAAAAATTTAAGAAGTGTAAGAGGTATAGGAAGTTTTGAGATAAGAAGTATAAGTAGCATGAGGAGTTTGAAGTAAGAAGTAGTAGTTTGTAAGAAGTTTAAAGAAGCAAACAATGTGTGGTTTTGCTGAGGGGTTAGTGCCCTCAACTGGTTGTGCATGAGTCCCCAATGGGATGCCAGGGGTAGAGTCCCTACCTGGTTGTGCACAAGTCCCTGAAGGGATGCCAAGGGTTAGAGTCCCCCATCATTGTAGTGAGGGGAGAGTCCCTGTTCATCATAATTCAACTACCAGTGGCTGCAAGAAAAGTGAGACCATTATTCACCCATTATAATTCATGTAGCAAAGAGAACACTATGGGAGGAAAAAGGGACCTTGTTCACTACATAACACAATTTACAATAGATAAGATGCAGAAAGTATAAGAGGTTTGAGATGTGAGAATTTGAGTTAAGAAGTAAAAACTGTGTGGTTGTGTACAGGGGTTAGAGTTCTCATTGGTGTGTATGTTGGAAACTGTAAAGAGTGTGGGAGAGTGCAGACTAAAGGCAGAAGTAGCAAAAGGTGGTGAAAGCAGTAAGATCTTCAGAAAAAAAAAAAGGAGACAGAAATAAGAATTGTGACAATTTCAGTTAGAAGAACAGTTGTATGATCCCCTAGTTAATACACAAAAGGGGGGAATATGTAGCAGGCACCTGTGAGAAATACTTTGGCAATAAGGGATTAGGGAAGGGATTTAACATCATTGGCTCTCATTAGTGAGATGCATGAGAGCACAAAATTATGTATATCCTTGGTTAGCAGTCTCCACGCTTACAGTGTAGGTAGCCATGGGATTACTTCTATCAGTATTTTTGGGAGAAGTTAGCTGAGGCTTCTTGCTTGGAGGATGCCTGATTGGTGCTCCCCTACTAAGACTACTGCTGACCCATTGCTGCTGAGATGCTTGCTCCTACTAATACTGACTATGACTTGTAAGGTGCTTCAGTCCCCGAGACCTGAATGAGACCTACCCTGAGTAAGCTGCCACAGTGGCCCACTTCCAGACAGTTGAGTGGGCCTGGCTGGAGACCTAGCGTCCATACTCAAAGAGGCCTGGGGTTGGGGCCAGAGACATGGTGTCCGTGGGCCCCAACAGAGTTCTGCTATCAGAATAAAATGAGAAAAAAACAAAAGAAAACAAGATAAATGGATCATATTTACATTTTTCTTGTTAAAGAGTTAATCAAAGACCCAATTCTTTTCTAAAGGTCAATTGTAGGACAAAATACAAATAGACAGATTGTGGACATTTTGGCCACTAACTTCTGTCCTTCTCCCTCAGTCACATTGCATTCAAATAAAAAAAAAAAAAAAAAACTAGGCTGCCTTATCAGTTTTCTAATTTCCTCCTTGTTCATAACAAATAATTTCTCAGCATCAATATTTTATGAATCTCTTGTATGCCATACATTCAATTAGTCCCAGAATCTTATAAATCCAGCCACAATAACATTTCCCATGCCTGTCTTCTTTATTCCATTGATGCATTCTACTTTCTGAATTTAGTTTCTTATACTCTTCAACCTTATTTGTCAGGAGCAGAGTATTTGGAGTCATAAATATATTTGCATTCTGCCTCCACAATTACTAGCTGTGTGGTTTTAAGGAAGATGCTTTATCTACTACCACTGTTAGAAATCTTCCTAGAGCACAGGTTACAGCCCATCACTCTCCTCATCAGAAACTTGATATATTTTAAGGAAAAGATTATCTCAATGCTGTATATACTGATGTAAATGAGATGAAACTGTGGGAGCAATACAGTCACTCTGCAAACCTGTTGTAAGCATTTCAATACAGTGAGAAAGAAACCCTGAGCAATCACAATGCAAACCTTCCTCACTTACAAATATAGATGAACTATCATGTGGGAGTTTATAACAAGTTAGTTATTTCAGGTATGCAATTATAGATTTATAACTATATCAAAATATTAAAGTGTCAAAATAAATAAAAATTACTTTAGGTCAAATAATATCAAATCAAATGTTCACCCTGGTTTAGAGAAAATAAAAGTACTCCCTAGTATATAAGCCTAAACTATTACATTTAACCTAATAAAATATTCTTTTCAATCACTGTCCCATGCTTAAGAAAGAAAAGAAAAGAATGACCATGTTATTTTTGTTCCCTTCTCTTCTTTTCCTCATTGGCATAAAACCATATTCTCTAAGTTGTATACCCTGTTTCAATACCACTGTGATTTTGATGAGCTTCAAAAAACTTTCACCATATGATTTTGAGATCTGAAATTCTTGTACTTTAAGACTTGCCCCTCTGGATTTCATGTTTGGCTATATGTAAAAATTTATTATATTTTATCCAGAGTAGCTGGAGAAAGGAGCTTTCAATTGTCTCTGTGTGCCTGTGAAAGGAAGCCTTAGATGCCACTCTAAATTAAAAGTTGATGTTGCTATTTTTATTACACTCCTTTTAAAAATAATAAAACTAAGCCTCTGAGAGAATCACTGACTTTTCCAGGAGCAAACAATGAATTAGTATGGGTGAAACTGAACTTATTCTTCAAACCTAATGTGATATATAATCTGCAAAGAGCTTTTGAGTGTTAACATGTTTACATTTTAAAAGAATATATAAACAGCTAGAAAGATAATTGAGGATAAATATAACCAAGGATTGTAAAAGAAAAATAATCATAGCATTAATGCTAATGTTTCTAAGTGAACTAAGATTACAAAATTGCTAAATTAAACATAAATGCATCTTTTTTTCTTTTTCAGTACAAAGAAGATCAAGAAAAAACATGGCTCTTCAGCTTGGGGGTTAGTAATGATTATTTTATTTTACTTTATTTATATTTCAAGCCTTTTTCAAAGAGACATTGAAGCTACTAAATGATGAATTCAATTAAAAAACAAAAACACTATTTTGCTTTTGTCTTCTCTGTCAAGCACAAAGACCACTGTACCGAAATAACAATAACGGTATAAACACTAATACAGGAAGCAGTTTCCCAAGGTTATGCTCAAGATTGGTTAGTACATTTTAGGCGATCAACTATTTGTTTGAAATCATTTCAAGTCCCTCAATGGACAAATTTGATGCCAGAATGAAAAACCTAGTGAGTGTGATAGTCTGAATCTCTGTTGGTGATCAATGATTTATTAGTGAGAAAAGAGAACAATGTCTATAAAACTGGCAAAAACGATATTGATTTTTCACAATGGAGATGAAAACCAAAGTAATACTGTGGACTCAGTCCCTTAGTATAGAGCCTGGGAAAGAATCAAGGATGACTAAGTATAAGCTGTGTTGACCTGAACACATACGATCCTGTTAACCCCACTCATTTCCTCAGGAAATAGAGTAGATTGGTAGTTATAGAAAAAAACAGGGGATCATAGGTATCAGTAAGGTATTTGATAATATTTCTTATGAGATACTTGTGGCTATAAGAAAGCTAAAGGGGAGATGGAACAGCAAATTATTGGGTCAGAAATAAATTGAATGGCTTTACCTAAATGTGAATAGAATGTGGTCAATTGGCTGGGTGATTTCTAATGGTTATCTTGGTATTCTAGATAGAGATTGTTCTGCCTAATCTATTTTTATAGCATACTGAAACAATACAGATGTCATTTATCAAACGTTCAGACAACATACAGGTTGGTATCTAACCTGATATATGAATTGTGTACTGTATTTCAAATAGTGGTGGACTGAACACCATGCAATATAACTATATCAGCCAAGAAAATAAATGAGATTTCGTAAGTGCTAAAAATAGAGGTAGAACAGGAACAACTCAGATAGTAGTAATTCTTTTTGTAGCAAACAGTCATAGATGGATGAAAATATTACAGTTTAAGAGAAGAAAGGAATAAAGTATTTGGGTAAAAATATAAAAATATTCATTTGCTTTATGAAAGATGTCATTGTTCTGCTTGTGATATTCGCATTTCAAAATAATCAAGAGAAAAAAAGCAAAATGCCAAATTGCATTGTGTTAAGCAAGTAAGTAATTTGAAGTTTCCAGAAAGAAAAAATAAAGCAAAGGATTTCAAGAATTTTAAGAGCGAACCAATAAATATATGTATATGAGGAATGCAATGCAAATGAATTGAGGACCAAGTAAAATATTGTTCTTATATCATAATTAAATCAAATACAGCCAAATATATAAAAGTATATAAATTTTAAATAGGTTATTACATAAAGGTACATTATAATTTCTGTTCATTAAAAACATTTTAAAAATGAGACAAACTAGAAAAATATGTATCTTTAAGTTTATAAAGAATTACTATCATATAGAAGAAGGGATATAAAGAAGAAGAAAGAACTGATTTCTTCCACAGATCAAGAACAACAAAAAAGGGAGAAGGAGACATTTAATAGTTGGTTTGTAGCTTCTGGACAGGTACGGTGAAGTGTTTTATGTACACTTTTCTTTTTTTACTTATTCCTCAAAAACAGCCCATTTTTTCTGAAGAAATTTTTACAGAAAATTTTAGGGTTATATTTTCAAGAGCATATGATGTGAAAATAGCAGCTATGAGCTAGAAAAAGTTCATATCACTCTTGCATCAGGAAAATATCCACATCTCCTACCTCACCCCAAGACACAGAGGATGGGGGACATGGGGTTGTTTACAGGTTGGTTAGCACTGCTTTTTTCCCCTCAATTTGGCACCTAAAGCCTATGAGAAAATTGCCAGGCCATTCATGATTTAAATTGAATTTCAGGACAAAAGAGATTTATATTGTTACAAAGAGAAGAATTAAGTTCCATAATTTACATAGCATTTCCACATTTGCTCTCCCTGCAGTTGTGTGAGACAGGCTGTCATCTTCTGGATAAGGAATCACAACTGTGTCAGCTCCCAAATCACAATCCTGTCAACTGATTAGATAGAGAATGGGGACTACAACTTAATTCATAGAAATACCAGTCACAGGTCTTTTCACTTACACATGTGGCAATTGCGTAAACTTATCTATATGCTCTCTTTAATACGTTTATAAATTTTACCATATACAAAAGAAACAGAAGAAATAAAATTACAAATGAAGCAGTTGTGGACACAATAAGGTTTAGACTTGTTTTCAATATAATTGCTACCTGATATACTTCAAACTGGTTTTCCAGCTTATTTGAACTATGATGTTCTGAAGTGTTGCCTAAATTGCTTTTGTAATCCCGACTCCATTTTTTCTACAAAGTCTGTAATTTTTATGAGCATATGATGGTTGTCAAATGATTATTTTTTTCAGGTGTATGAAATATTATTGAAGTTGAAGGTTACTGAGTTCAGTAGAGGGTCAATTTCTTGAGTGTTATGATTTTATCACTGCAAATACTAATTCTAAAACAAAGTTCATGCACCATGGCTCAAGCCTGTAGTCTTGGTTACTCAGAAAGGTGAGGCAGGAACCCAAAATTTGAGATTGCAGTGAAGAGAAGGTATGATGATGCCACTGTGGTCTAGCCTGGGCAACAGAGTGAAACTCTGTCTCAAAACAACATAAAACAGACACTGCAAATGTGTCATTGATAAATTAAGTAGAAGACTGCTTTGGAACGAATATGATAACTTCCTTAGTACAATATTTCAGTACTAATTTTTGTATGCATGTCATGTTGAGGGGAAAAAATTCTAATAAAGTTTATTAAATGTCAGTACAATGTTTATATCAGCTAAACATAATAAACAGTTAATTTGGCTAATCAAATGGTTAATTTTGCTTAAAAATCAAAGGTGGTTACCTTAGATGTAATATGAATAATGTTTTAAAGTTTATTTAAAGTTTATTTCTGCCAAGGTGACATTTAACTAGTTCACCCAGAAGCTAATATATAGAAAAATGTCTTTCTGAGTGGTTTGTAAATAATACATGAAGACTTATATAGAAATAAATGTTATGTTAAAATCATAACAATGAAAATAATTACCTAGTGTGATAATCTAAGAATTTATTCTGGAAACTAGAAATACAGGCCTCTCTCAGAAAATGCTAGAAAGAATTTTTTAGTCCGTCTTTTCTTATGCCCCCCTATTTCTTCCAAGAAGACTAAGGAGGTCAATTATCTATAAGAAATATATAGGTAGATAATATTATTACTACTGCTTTTCAGTTAAAGAATGTAAATATATAAAGATTAAATAATTGACTAGCTGCCAGATTTTGAGTAAATCTTGGTGCCACATATTGAAAACTGACAAAGTAATTATAAAGGTTGACCAGTTCTTCGTTTTTAAAAGAATAAAATATTATGATAGATATCATAAACTCTAGGAAATTGACATAAAAGTGTCCTGTGCCTGGAATGTTTTAACATTAAAAATTAGGTTTACTCCAAGAAAGAGTAAGATGGCCATCAGAATTTTGTATGACATAAACTACTTTGAACACATGAGAAAAGAAATAGAAATTCCAAAGAGTAAATACAATCACCTTTTAATAAAGCACACACACTGGCACACAAATACCAGATTTTGATGTTTAAAAAGAAGATAGAAAATGCTGGAAAGAAAAAAAGAATAGAGAGTGAAATGTCAGCTATGCAAGAAAAAAATGAATCAAAATTGTTTGAAGAAGTGGGTTAATGTTTTGGCTTATTAAAAGAAAAAAGTCAAATTCTGCATGAAAGTGCCAGATAACACAGAGGAAATTTGAGATTGATCAATGCAGCATCACCAGACTTTACTGCTGCAGTAATAGCAATATTCTAATAGGACACTTAAAATGCCATTGAAGTCACGACTCTTTCTCTAGCTTATATTGTCAATTCATGCTACTTCTATATAACCTGGGAGTTTGAATTTAACTTGAAACGATTTACTTGAGTATAATTTGAGATAATGAATACAATAAGGAAAATGCCCATTTTTGCATATACTAGAAATACAAGATCAAGTTAATTTGAGTTGGATTTTGCTGGTCCATATGAAAATTCTCTGAGAACAAGTCAAAAGGATGCCTTTAACTGTGTGGAGGAGTTGAACTTACTATCACTTAAATTCCTATGAATAAATAAGAGCAACGGATGGGATGGCTTGTGAACTTTTAAAGACAGAAACGGAACTTTGGAAACTTGAGTAACTTGTATCATCCATGAAGGGAATGAAATACCCATGATTGTCAAAATACCTGACAGTTTATGGTCTATACTTTAGAGAAACATGAGATATAAATAGTAAGTTATGAGTCTCAATATCCTGTTTGCTTAGATTCAGCCTATGAATGCATTTTGTTCTGCATCTTAGGAAGTTAAGGGAACAGAGAAGCCGGTTGGTAGGCTACTCCAGTTATTTATGGCAAAACATAAAGTCTAATTCTGGACGTGATTAAGCAATAAAAAGTAGCATAAGTTTAGGAAAGATGAGAAAAAACAACAGAATCTGAGTTTATGGATTGATTAGACATGGAGGAAGTGAAATAGAGGGAATAATTTAGGTTATATATACAAAGTTAATTGGGGCTTAGTGGTGTCACTCTTTGATACAGAGAATATAGGAGTAGTCATTAGTCGAGATGGAGAGATGATGAAATTCTCTTTGAAGAGAAGCTTGGGAAACATATAAGTGAGAATGTTCATTTTTAAGGGCCAGATACTGAAATATGGGTATCAATAGTTTAAGTCTTTAAAATCTTTCAATGACTACCCATTAATTCTAAAGTCAATTCACTAAATTTATGGAATATGGATGAAATATAAATATGAAAAACTAGAGTAAATAATCTGGATAATTCTAAATAACAAAAATTTGATTACTCAAGTATAATAGCATAATTTATTATAAGATCATGGAAGCTAAGACATTACTGAGTCCTAGAGACTCAATAGAGCACACAGAAGGGATTTGTTTCTAAGGAGTATAGACTCTTTTCAAAGAGCTAAAATATACCAATATGTAAAATGTAAAGTACAATAATGTCTGAATAAGTTCAATTGGCAACCATAAACACAATTAGCAAAAAGATTCATGTGTCATCTGAGCAGAAATATGCTCACCAAAGATAAACAACTCTTGAGTTTAAAATAGAGAGCCTTATTTCATCTCTATCATTATCATAGTGCAATGAAACTTTAATAAATTGAATGCCTTGAATGAAAAATTTAAGGCAATAAATTAAGAAATTATAAGCTTGGGGCTTATAGAACTCAGAGATACCCCAGGGTTTCGGATTTTTTAAACACGCCCCTCTTCCATTGAATTAATTTGCATTCTGATTTGAATTTTCTTTAAAGGTGACTATAAATAATCTTTGAAATATTTTCTCTCCAAAGGACATTTCATATTTTGGAATAATGACTCGGAGAGGTACTTCCCAGCTGAGTCTCCATTCCATGTGGTATACCACAGTCAGAGATATAAAGTGTGATTAATGAAGTTAGAGTCAGTCAGCTTGTGGTGAATGCTTGTAATTTTATGTTGCCTCAGTGTCCATTGTGAATTCAGATTTACATGTCAGAAGCAAGGTTCAGTCATCCTTCACACAATTTCCAGTTCTACACCACATCCGAAGGTTCAAGGTGGTAACCAAAGTTAGAACTTATAGACTTCTCTCCTGCCCAACAGAAGACTAGGGTCACCACTTTCCCGTAGTTTCCTAAACATACCACTCAGGGATTTTCCAGCAAACTTAACGTGACCCACACTCAGTTAATACTGCTAATTGTCACCCTCTCCTGTCTCTCCCCTTGCTTGCACTCCCTGACATCAAGAATGTATGTGTGGGAAGGGGTCGTCTCTGGGTTTGCAGTACACCCCTGGGGTTTATGAGTATTAAAAACTTTTACACTTTTACATTGTTGTGTCACTAAAGTCTGCCAGTAATCAACCCTGAACTTGAGGCCTGAAAGGGACTCATGCAGGTAGACCCCCTGGTCATATTCTTTGGCTAGGGTTCTGGAGGCTGCTGAGGACAGTAGCTACCAGCTGAGCTGATGGAGAAACTCAAAGTCTTTTATTCAAAATAGAAGTATGAATTGAAGTTGTATTCAAATTTTATTGGTCATTTGTCTAAGAGCAAACTTTAAAAAAAATTTTCAGAATATTAGAGGGTACAAATGTTTTGTTTAGATACTCTGTTAAGAGTGAACTTTTGAACATATTGAAATGGTGGAGCTCCTGATTTATGAAATGCTGATAATAATACTACTTAGTATTCAAGTCTGTGGTAAAGGTAAAAGGATAGAATAACATCAACAGTGTGACAAGGAGGCCCTCAATATATCTAGCCATATATCTCCTTCTGTCTGTCAGGGAAAACATGTGTTGTAATTTTTAAGAAAAAAGATTGTTTTCAAATCTTAGTAGTGCATCTTCCTCCTCTAAGTGCATCTTCCTCCTCTAAGTATAGAACTTACCTTTTCACTTTTCCCCAGGGAAGAATTTGTCAGCCATGCACATCTGAAAAGGATTGATTTTCAGTATCTTTCTGCCCTCTGTCAGGGGATGCAGGTAGGATACACTTGACTCCTCACAATAACACTCTTCTCTAAAGAGAAACTTAATTTCAGCTTCTCTGGGTTTTTGAGCTAGTCCAGGTAGGACAGATTATATTGGATGTGAACATCCAGAGACTCAGGATGATGGAGAAACCATCTTCTGTGTTGGTGGCTGTCCTTGCACAAGGAGAAAAAGTAGCTAGTGAATTATACCCAAGGAATTAAGTGTCCTGTCTCATAAGGAAATCACGTCGCTTACAATTATTATTCAGCCACTGTGAAACAACGAAGAGCAATCCTATCATGTTTGTAGAGGATCGAGGGCCAGAAATACTTAGTAAACATGCATCACAAATAATTATCATAGTCACAACTTAGTACACACACATATATATCATGTGCTGAGAACAGATACCTTGTTTATGGCAAAACCTAACTTTCTTTTTCTGTTACTTAAGTTCCCATTTCAACTTGTAGCAACAAACCAAACCAAAACAAACAACAAAACTTCATCAATCAATTACAAGTAAACTCAGTTAATTCCAGATTTGCTTAGTCTTTAAAGATTTAAACTGCACCAAATTGGCATACTTACACTTTGTGGAGAAAGACAATCACAGGTATGTGGTAGGAGATCATGGAAGCTCATATTCCTTGTGGACTGATTCTTTTTTCTCATCTACAAAGTTGTCCTCGTGTTTATACCACTGAATGTGTAGTAGCAGGGAAATAAGGCCTCTCCTACACTGTAATCAATGGAATAAAATTAAGCAGAATTATACATTGCCCAAGGAACAAATCTAATTCAGGAGACAAGGCAGTAATACATGAAAAAATGCCACACAGTCCACAGCAAGTATCATAAGAATGACTGTAGAATATGTGGGAAATTTGCTGAGCAAGATAGCTAGTCATCCAAGCTAGGGAGATTTCACTATAGACAAGCAAAACCTTAGATCTCATACTACCCACAACAAATCACAAATTTAACCACATGTCTATTTATATTAAATTTAACTTTAATAAAAGCTGTTAAGTGATTACCAATGGCA
The DNA here is from genome assembly GCF_000181295.1 of Otolemur garnettii. Lineage (NCBI taxonomy): Eukaryota > Metazoa > Chordata > Mammalia > Primates > Galagidae > Otolemur > Otolemur garnettii. The sequence goes on along the minus strand of NW_003852598.1, from coordinate 2,483,013 downwards.
AGCCTTTATGTTAAGCCCTTTATGTGTACTGCTTCCTTTAATTCTTCTTATAATTTTATGAGGTTGGAAAGAACTGCACACTCATTTTAAAGATGTGGCATGGTCATGTTTAGAGTAGCTTAAGAATGGAAAGAAAGGGTTCATGTTCAGATCTTCAATACTCCGACCACATGCTCCTAACCACACTCCCTATTCTTTATTTGCCACCATCAACATGTTAATGTTTAGCATCAATTCGCAAATATGACACACATATATTCAAATTATATTAACTCCTTTTAAAGTAAATTTTGAATTGAGGCACTTACAAGACCCCATTTTGCCTTGAATTTGAAGTCTGACTTCATTTAGTAATAGGAATGTGAACACAGCAGGTCATTAATTTTGTGTTTGTGTCTATTTATCATCTATGTAACACAGATAAAATGATTGCTCTGCTAATCTTACAATGTTGTTTGAATATTGAACTAGCTACTATGTGGAGGACACAATAAACTTGAAAGTACCAAAAATACATATAACAAATATTGTGTCATCAGAATAGATTTAGAATTCCACATGGAAAAATGAAGTATTGAAAAAGGTAAGTATTAGCCTAAATATGCAATGTGCATGAGGTCATCTATGAATCTAGCGAGAAGGGGGCATCTAACAAAAATAAATATTTATAAATTTATATGATAATATGGAATATAGTGAAGCAAAATGTAAATGGTAGAGGAATAGTTCAAAGACAAACTCAACTTCAGAACACCACAAATCTCAACGCCTCCAACTCCGTTGTCTTCAGTTTTTATTGTTAGAGTGCCCAATGCACCACAGGATCTAAAGCTTTCCGAAAAATGGCTATTTTACTTTCATTAGGGCAATGTGTACTCACCAGTTCTGCTCGGGTTTCCTGAAATGAAATACTCATGACAACTTTCTAGCTGATTTATAAGTAAATGTGTGGGTAGCCTAAGTCGATGATGGGCAGGGTCTTTCAATTTTAAAGTAATTTGTAGAAGGTATTCATTAGGGAGGACAATGAAAAACGGAGAACAAAACTATAAACCACAGTCAATTTTATAATTATATCAGGAAATGTTTAAAAGAATAATAGACCTTTCCTTCAAAACGCAAATGCATTTCCTCTTATGTTAATGGCTTTCTAAGTGGACGGAGTAGAACACAAATATAATATGGAAAACTGTAGAAGTATCAATGTAGAAGATCTATAATACACAGAAGAAACCATAAAACATAAATTTTTGTCATGCTAATTAGTATAACTCGTCATTCCACACAGAGTCAATATGAATTTTAGCTAATTTCCCAAACCTGTGTAGGACCTAATCCAGGCTCATGGTCCAGTTTTGGGTGAGGATGGTCCAATATTAAGATGTTTGAGAAGAAGACAAGAGTTTTTAGAATCTATACACTTTTCCTTACAAATAAGGGCTACCCAAGCTAATAATAACAGGTCAGGGAATTCATAGGTAGGTTTCAAATGCTCATTTTCAACAGAACTTGTAAGTACTCAAACATAGTCAAACATAGCTTTCTAAATTGTTTTATTAATCCATCAGGAGATGAGTTTTGAGTATTTAACTTCAGTCCAAAATTGTGCTGCTATTAGCGACTATTTGTTTCCTCTCCACTAATTTTTTCACATCTACACTTTCACCCTATCTCTGAGCATCTTATTGATTCCAAATGTGTTCTATTTGAAAGTCAAAGCCAAAGAAAAAGTACTGTGGTTGTCAGCAACCTCAGCCATGTTCATTGTTGGACAGCTCAACTGATTGTTGGTTTTTGTACAAGTGATCTTAAGTTGTCTGTAGTGACCTAGCTACAGCTTCTCTGTATAGTCTGCTGTTATCTACCTATTACACAAGTACTCTAGATGAACAGACTGGATTTATATTGGATTTCACTGCCTGTAGCTCACATTTCCCAATCAAACTTGTGACCCTCAGATCTCAGCCCAAAGGATTTCCCCTGACCTTCCACTGAGCTCTTGCTAATACAGTGAGCTGAATTTTTCTTCCTATAAGCCACCCAATTCTCTCTTAGTTATTGCTCAAAATCTTCCCCATATATAGCCAAACATCTTACTCTAGGAAAAGGAGGTCCTGCCTTTCTATTCTTCTGGCTTGCTAGGAGAAAAGTATCTTAAATTACATGCTAATGGGAACCTGGAAAGTCATCCATCATTATCCTCAAATTGAAGATAATAGCCTGACACTCATAGTCACTGAGATTTTGGCTGAAGTGAAAGGCTGCCATGATTCATTACCAGGATGGTCACTCTACAAAGCTCATGTTAATTCTTCTCTTCCATGAGAGCTTCATAGCAGTGGAATAATAGATAGGTAAGTGTAGCCATATTATGATGAGTCCCAAAAACTGTAAAGAAAGAAAAGGTTTTCATTTAATCTAATATGTCTTAAGTATCTGACGTTTCCTATGTTGGAGAAATCTAAATCAAAATAATATTTTAATGTGGTAAACGTATCCTGGGTTACTCATAAATGATCTGGCTTTTATCTGTAGCTGATGTAACTTTTAATAGTGTTGCCTTTTACTCTCAAGAAATTCTCTATTTGAACAACAAAATATTGTCATCCTATATTTTATGAAGTTGATGAAGCATGGTGGTGTGACATTAATGAAAATTACATCCATTGTCTATAATGCCCTTGCAAGGCATAATGTTTTGTTCTATACACTTTTTATCTGCCATTCTTGATCAAGGAAACATGATTTTATTTCATTGTATCTTCAACTATCCTATTTCTGCCTAGGAGAATTCTAGTTGTGAATGAATAAAAATAGAACGACTTCCTGCTCTGGTTTGCTTGGAGGTTAAAATTATTTAATTATTTACTGTATTTTTCCAAAGTAAAATATCATTGGCTTATTCCTGTGACAACATTTATCATTCTATTAATGAACTTGGTGTTTAGTTATGCTACATTTGTGTATATTTCTATGGGTCCTTTT
>NW_003852598.1:2469650-2479531 GCF_000181295.1 Otolemur garnettii | reverse complement strand
AGAGGAGAGGAGAGAAGAGATATACTTGTATCAACTCTGAAGACTCTGAAAGATACAATGCATAATGCTAAATCTCATCTAAATCTAAATTTGGAAGGACTACACTCTTCTACTCTCCCACACATCACACAATATCCTCTCATGAGAAACAGTCATATTCCCCTAAAATAACTGGGATAATAAAGAAGCTCATGGGGGAACGGGAAGAATTACCACTGAACTTCCTTTGGCTGTTCCACCTCAGCAGCATCTAAACCCATCAAGACTGACTGTTCTGGCTTACCTCTGCAGCAGTGAACAGTGGCAGTGAGAAGCCATCTGGGTTTACTTGTAGGATATCTCTGGCACACAGGTAGTGCCAAATAAAGGACAGATACTTATCTGATACCTTTGTTTGCTTTGTAAAGGGTTTGTAAAGGGTTGTCATGTAAGGGTTAAAACCTTTTGTAAAGGGTTGTCATGTAAGGGTTAACAAACAAAAATAACAAAAACAATAAAACAAGCATGATTCAGAGAAGCCCCTGACTGAGATGTCTTAGCCTTCAGACTTTATCTTTCTATGGCCAGGATTGTAATTATAACAGCAATCAGGTATACCGTGAGCAAATCACTAGAAAATACATCGGCCACATGTATGTGCAGACACTAGTGTTTACTAGACATTCTATTTCTAAGGATGAATACATAATGAAAAAAAGAGCTTATAAATACACTTATTATTATAAAAGACAGAACATCATATTCAAACTACTGAGAAAAATGCAACAGGAAAATTTTGCATAATAATTATTATAAAAATGCATAATTTTAACATGGTTTACTATAAAAATCAAAGGATTTTATAAACCCTACTTTGTGTTTTCATTAAATTCAGATTTTATGAAGCCAAAGGTATTTATTTTTTAAAAAGACATGGAACAAACTGTATTAAATAATGACACTTAAGATACTGGGCATCAGGAAATGACAGACAGTAAGACAGAGAGAAGCGGTTGAGTCTTACATTTATCCCTATTTAGTGCAAGGAAAAAAGATTCCAGGAGTAGTGAAGGAGGGGAAAACCTCCACAGAGCCCACAGTCTCCCAGGACTGAGAAAATAGAGCTGAAAGTCTAGGAATGCCAAGGAGTTTAGAGTTCATAGCACAGAAGAGCAGAAAACAAAAACTGCAAAGGAGAGAATTTTCAATTAAGTGTATATGTGAGAAAATACCCAAAGACTGAAGAAAGAACCACACTAAAGTAATTAGAGGGAACAATATCCCCCAAATCACACAGTGCCAGGAACTACACCTGGGTCACTACCCAGACCCATACCATCTTATTTCAGGGGGCATAGAAAGGTCTTGCCTCGTAAGCAGGTGAAACAAAGCTAAACTTAGATTAATGCAGTTCTGGTCCTGCCTCGCAAACTTAAAAGCCGGACCTCGATGGCTCAACAATTTCTACATAACTAACTCTGTGTCACAAATAACCTGATAATCACATATAGGAATGCAAAATATCTAGCATTCAAGAGGGTAAATTTTGTGTCTCACATAAAATAAGAAATCATCAGACATGCAAAGAATCAAGAAATGTAATCCATGATAATGAGGAAGAAAAATCAGTACATTGAAACTAACTTAAATGATTACAGTAGGGTTAATAGACAAGAACATTGAAACAATTATATTAACTGTATCCCATATGTTTAAAATGCTATAAGAGAAAAAAAGTCAAGAGAAAGTTCTTTTTAAAGAACTGTAGAAAAAAGTGATCCTAACATCCATGTACTGTGAATAATGTGATCATATAGATGTTTAAGAGAAAGACTTGAAGTAGCTGAGAAAAAAGATGACATGTTATATACCGAGGATCAAAGGGAAGAATATCACTAGATTTCTCCTAGGAAATATAGCTAGAATACAGTAGAATATCTTTAAAGTACTTAAAAGAAAAAGAAAAATATAAACTGTTAATATGGAATTCTATGTCTAGCAAATATATTATTCAAATATTTACTTAAAGATACTTACTTCATTGAAATAATTCATTTCACTAATTGAAAGCTGAAATAATTCATTACCAGCTGTTCTATGATACATATACACACACACATACAAGTTAAAAGAAGTCCTTCAAGTAGAAGAAATGATACCATATTGAAATCTGGATCAATAGAAAGGAATGATGACTGGGGAAGTTATAACTACCTGCATAAATGTAAAGCTTGTTTTGTCACTATTTTTTTTTTAAGTTACTAACAATTTAAAGCAAATTCAATAATATTTCAGAGTTGTTTTTAAACATGTATAGAAAAAAATATGACAATAGTATAAAGGTCTGGAGAGAAGAAATTGAAGCACAGTTGGCCCTTAAACAACGTGGGTTAGGGCTGCACGGGTCACCTGATACATGGATTTTCTTCTGCCTCTGCCACCCAGAGAGGAAGACCAACCTCTTCTCTCTACATTCTTACTTGGCCCATGCAAATGAAAACAATGAGACTGAAGACCATTATGGTGGTCACTTCCACTTAATGAATAGTAAATATATTTTCTCTTTCTTATGATTTTATCAATAACATTTTCTTTTCTGCAGCTTCTGTAAGCTTTTATTGTAAGCATGTAGTATGTTTTACATAGACCATACTGCACTAAGGCTTCTGATCAACAATAAGCTATTAGTAGTTAAATTTGGGGGAAGAGGACTCAAAAGTTATATTCAGATTATCCTCTGTGTAGGAACTTGATACCACTAATCCAGATGTTGTTCAGTGTCAACTACATACTGTTCTCTAAATGTTTAGAGTATATGGGAACAATATAACATTTCTTAAAAGTAGATCATAAAGAGTTACAAATGTATGTTAAAGAATTAAAAGCATCCATTAAAATAAAACAAGAAAGAATTCCAACTAATCAACAAACCAAAGGAAAAACACAGTAAAATAAAATGATACAAAAGAAGGTAAAAATAGAGAGGAAAAAAGGAATATGACAAATGAGACAAATAAAAAATAAATAACATCAAGATGGTTTTAAACCAAATCTTATCAATAATAATATTAAAAACTTCAATTAGAATGTAGAGATTATCAGATTGGATTTTTTTTAAAAAGACATACAGGACAGTGCCTGTGGCTCAAAGAAGTAGGGCGCCGGCCTCAAATACCGGACGTGGTGGGTTCAAACCTGGCCCCACCCAAAAACTGTAAAAAAACAAACAAAACATACATGTTGCCTAAGAAAAAACCATGTTCACAATTATAGAAATAGAAATATAGATAAAAGTTTGAATAAGATAGATCATGCTAACACTAATCAAAAGAAAGCTAGACTGGCTATAATATTGTCAGATAAACTAAACTTCAGAGCAAAGTCTGTTGTCAGAAATAAAGAGGATCATTTTATAATGATGAAAGAGTTAATTAGTCACAATGATAAACTGTGTATGCACTTAAAATGATTCATAGAACATGAACACCTGTTATTCTCATTTTTACTCCACATACTTATTCTGAGACTCACTTACAATGTTGCATGAATCAACAGCTCATTCTTTTTATTACTGAGAGATGTTCTATCGTACAGACCTTGCAGCTTCCATTCACCTCTTAAAGGTCTTGTGGTTTGTTTCTTGTGTTTGGCTGGGGGAGAATAACGCTGCTATAATCAATTCTATGGACTACATGTGAAATCCACATGAAAGACTGATGTGAAAATCAACTTTACTTCTTTCTGTTGGGTCAATACCTAGGAGTGGCCTGGCCTCCTCATATGCTTGATGTGTGCTGAAATATTTCATAAATTTCCAACTGTTCTTCAAAGTGATGGCATACTTTTACATTCCTATCAGGAGTATATAAGACTTCAAGTTGCTCCACACAGCTGAAAATACCAGACGTCATCAGCCTTTTATATTTGAAACAGTTTCATTCACGTAGGATTCTGGAAAATGCCGGCTAATCTACAAAGAGAGAAATCAGAAATTGCTTAGAAATGGAGGAAGGAAGGGAGTCTGGGGAGAGTAGAAGATTAGAAAGGAAAATCCGGAAACTTTGGGAATGATATGTGATAGCATTGTCTTGATTATGGTGAATGTTCAGTTGACACATACAGATGCCAAAATTGTATAATTTAAACCTGTATAAATTGTCAGATGTTAATTTTACTTCAATAAAGCTCTATGTGTGTGCGTTTCACAAAGTGGTTAACAAACAGGAAGAAGAGGTAAGTAGGATGAGATAGAAAAGATGTCAAGAAAATTACTGTTTTGAAAGCAAAATTAATATTAGAAACAATAAAAGGCAGATTAAAAATTTAATAATATTTAATCAGTTGGTGATAAATTTGAGAAAATATCAGAAGGAAATGCTGAGAAAATGTACTCTTTTAGAAAATCAAAGATAAAGCACTGGAAGAGTTGGTCTTAGAAATTAAGAGAATAAGGACATTGAAGTAATAGCCGAATTTAAATTAGAAAAAATCATTTATTAGCAAAAGAAAGATCTGAATTCATAGGTCAAGAAATTTAACAGAATAATAATACAATGGGGAAAGACACACTGAAGACTCACACTGATAAAATAAATTACTATGCTATAAGATTTAAATCCAGTAAGAATTCTGAATTTAAAAAGATTATTTTTTGTGAGGCATCAAAAAAAATCAAACTAGTTTTAAATTCTCACCACATTTAAATATAGAGTACAATGGATATATTCTCCAACAAGAGGAAGTTATGTAATCCACAAAATAGTAAACCCAATCCAAAAAAGCAAAGGGAACAAAGCCTACCATGACAGGGCAAAATTCTATGAAGATAGGCAGAGATAACTGGGAACTAGAAGCTGCACACTACAACCAGTAAAATAAAGAATCCTAGTAGAACAACCAGGGTATTTAATAAGTAACTACTGGAATCCTCGCACATAAGCATGAGAATGTCTCAAACTAGCGGTTCTTAGCAAGGGTCAATTTTTCCCAGTAGTGCACATTTAATAATGTCTGGAGACACTGGTTTTGAGGGGAAAGGGCTAGAGGGCTGGGATGTTGCTAGATGTCCTACAATTCTCAGGACATCCCATCACAACAAAGAATTATCTGGTCTCAAACTCAATAGTCCTGAGGTTGAGAAATACTGTCCTAGATTATATGCTACCATTCTAGATTTATCCTAACAATGCTTAAAGTCTTTTAAGATTTAAGCTTATTACAATAAACTTAACCGCCTTCTAGAAAAACATGAACACTCTGAAAGGAAAGCAACAAAATCCAGCATCCAAACAACATAACGTTCACAATGAAATCCGAATAGCAAAATAACGTGACTTATAATCAGGAGAAAAATCAGACGAAAGAAACAAATCAGAAATGGTAGAGATATTAGGATTGCTTTACTAAGGTCTTTAAACAGAGCTTTAATAAGGGTCTTTAAATAGCTTTCGCAAATATGCCAAGGATTTAAAAGAAAAGAGCAACATAACTATGAGTTATCAAGGAATTAAAAGAAACCAAACAGAACTTTTAGTTTTAAAAACTTGCTAGATTTTATTAATATTAATTAGACAGTAGAGAAGCAATAATTAATGACCCTGATGACATGCCTGAACCTTCAAGAAAAAGCAATTGGAAATTACAAGATAAGGTGAAAATTAAAAATTAAATAAACAAAGCCTCTGTGGTTATAGACAAATACCAAATGCTATAGTATACATTTAATTGTAGTACAGAAAGGATAAAGAAATGCAGAAAAATACATTTGAAATCTACTAGCCAGCAAGAACTAAAACCACCAAAATCGATGTAAAGTTATCTGTCATAAATCTAAAAACATTCCAATTAGCAGCAACACTATAACTATTTCTTTCAAGTACCATGGAGCTCTTTCTAAGAAAACCATATACTGTGTGATATAAAAACAAATCTCAATGAATTAAATCATAGGAATTATTTTAGAATTATCTAGAATCTAGATATCAATAAAAGAAATATACATGTTTAAACCTCCAAATATGTGGAAATTTAAAATATACTTCTAAACAGCCATTGGTCAAAGAAAAAAATTGCAAAGGAAATTAGAAAATAAATTGGAATATTTTGAATTGAATGAAAGCTAAAACTGAACTAAACTCATCCATTGCTTCTTACTTTTGATTTGGGATACAGAGATCTGGATAGGGTATGGTTTCCACATTGATAATCAAAAAACAAATTAAAAAACCACAAAACACCAAACAAACTGCATACTAACTGGTTTTCTTCATCTTATAAGAGATCTTTGGTCACAGGAAAAATAAATAGTCTAAAATTGATGTGCCACCTATAGGAAGGTACAGTGTAAGAGCATTGGCTTGTCTAAAGCAGATTGAAGCAATCACTCAGAAAGGTAGTAAGCTGGGGAATAGCTGGGAGGAGTTGGCAAAATGGTGGAGACTGAGTGTGCAGAGAGTATAATGCCAAAGGAATTGGATGAGTCTGCACATTGGGGCTTGTATAACAGGGGTTTCCTGGCTGCTATAACAAAGGACCAGAAACTTGGTGATTTAAAACAATAGAAAGTTATTCTCAAACACTTCTGGAGCCGAGAAGTGCTAAACCACGGTGTGGGTTGAGCCAGGCCTCTCTGAAGCCTTTAGGGGACAATCCTACTGTGCCTCACAGCTTCCATATGCCCAAGTGACTCCAAAACCTGTCTTCACATGGCCTCCCTCCCTCTGTGTCTCTTCTTCTTCTTTTTAAAAATTAAATCCTACTGTATTTTTAATTGACAGCTAATAGTTGTATATGTTATGGGGTACAATGTAAGGTTCTGATACCAAGGGCTGTCCAGAAAGTGTTCAGCCATGTACGTCCCTGTCTTTCATAATATATGGCTAGATACTTTCCAACAGCCTTTGTATATTATAAAAGGATCAAATTAGGCTAATTAACATATCCACACCTAAAATACTTACCATTTATTTGTGGTAAGAACATCTAAAATCCATTCTTTGAGCTATTTTTTAAAAGATGCAAGACATTTTTATTAATGATAATTGCCATACATATGTGGAATCTAAAATAGGAGAACTCAGAGAAGTAGAGAGTGGAACAGTGGTTACTAGAAGCTGAGGTGGTGGGTGTATGAGGAAAGGAGGAATATTGGTCTCTTGTCTTTTTATACAAACATTAGTTAGATTGGATTAAGGGACCACCCTATTTCAGTAGGACTCTATCTTAACTAACTATACCTGCAATGGCTCTGTTTTCAGGTAAGTTCACATACTGAGATACCAGAGGTAAGGGTTTCAGCATATCTTTGGGGAAGATTAAATTCAGCTCATAATGGGGCTCAAAGAAATGTTTGGAGAGAATCAGCAGCTGGAGAGTTGAAAGAATCTTCAGCCAGATTCTTCTCCTCTATCTTCCCTATGTTAAAAAAAAAAAAAAAAAAAAAAAAAGCCATCTGTGGAGAACAACAAAACAAGAAAGACTGCCTCTCATTGCTACTGGGGAGAGAAAACAAATAACAACACACTTTCCAACTACATATAATTCTGTACTAGGGACTGATAAGTTCTTTTTGTTAAGATATTCCTATCCTTAATCAAGTATTTGAATATGTGTGTGTGTGTGGTGATATAAGGGAGCACATACCATTAACCTCAGTCCTTTGCAGTCTAGTATGAATTTGGTTATTTTCTCTCAGCCAGCACTGGGCAACAAGATTATACAGGAGGAAGAGACTGGGTTTTCTTAAAATGAATCCCTACCCATGTCACTGTTCGGCAGAAACCATAACTCCATTTTTCACCCTAGAGTGTTTTGGTCATCAATCAATTTTTATTTTAAGTAAAAATGAATTGACAGCAGAGTTCTGGAGTGTCATCTGTAGGAGAATGTCAAGCTTTGGGACGGGCTCGTTCTCTCATTGAAGGAGCCATTGCTGCGATCCATCAAGCAGTAGCTCAGTCTATACATATTTAAAACCCATCCGTTATGAGAAATGGTGGTGCTAGAGAATCATTCTCACTGTGGAAAGGCAAGATATTGACAGTCCGTTCTGCCTGTTCCGAGTCATCTCCAGAACATACCATGAATCAAATGAAGAATACACATTTCACAAAAAAAATTCAAAATCGAGGGGTCAGTAGCAGAAGTGAAGAGAGTTCCCTTTTCTACTTTTTGGAAGTCCGTTAATTAGTATACTGATATTCTAAATTCCAGATTATAAAATCCATAGTATTAGCTATTAATCTAAATATTCTTAAAATGAACAGCAATATTATTCAAAATCTGTTAATACTTATAATGCTTTTTTGTTAGAAGTTTTTCTTAGCAAAGTATCTCAAGAATGGAAGAAAAGTATCCAATGTACACCGCCCTATTATGAAAGTAATTTATAGCTTTCATATGAAAGCTATAATCTAATTATAGCCTAAGAATATGGGGAGGTAGAAGGGGGAGTAGAGGGGAAGGGGATAGTTGGGTGGAGGGAGGGTGATTCAGGGGATCACCTCTATGGCTTATCTTTCAAGGGTACAAGTGAATCTTTCTAAAAGCAGAATATAAACATCTTAACGTAATAACTAAGAAAATGACATGAGGCTATGTTAACCAGTTTGATGAAAATATTTCAAATTGCATATGAAAACACGACACTATACACCATGATTACATTAATGTACATAGCTATCATTTAATAAAAAAATAAATAAATAACCCATTAAAACTAGAAAAAAAAGTTTTATCTGAGACAAGTTTTAAATACCTGAATTAAACAGAAATTTTATTTTTGGTAAAATGTATCCGTCTTCAGTGCAAACAGAAAGGAATGATGCACATCGTCTCCAGGCCCTCATTCTCCCTGGAACATCGGAGGCTTCCAGAGATTCCATTACACTTTCAAGCCAGTGACAAGGCACTTACACATCAATCAAGATTCAGAACCTAATGGCTCATGTTTTCACTTTAAAAGCTTTAATGAAGTGACATATACGATTTAGCTGCTAGAAGGGGTGCAAACCTTTTTTTAATTTTAATTTTTTTGGTCCAACCAGTTTTTTTCTCTGCTCTGCCACAAGAAGTAGGTAGAAGAGATGTCTTGAGCTACATCTTCAATATACAAACACTAAGGAAAGCTGATTACCACAAAAAATAAATAAATAAATAAAAAGGTCCTTGCATACTTTTCATGATATTTGACACCACAGATAAGCAAAATAAACCCTCACAAAATCAGCATGTGGCCCATGGACCTCAGGATAGACAAACTTGATCCCATAGCATGCTTAAGGTTATAGAGTTATCGTAACAGAAGTATGGGAAGCAGGTATGTCTCCACCTTCTGGACCATTCTGAGAGTAAGAAATTTGTTACTGACCACATTCCCTTGGATGGACCAGGATTCCCTTTCTTAGCTAAAATGTACCAAGTACTCATGAGCTGCATGTCAGGAATTCGCATAAGAATTTCACATAATTAATGTCATACCATCATGACTACTTTAGTAACCAGTACCATTAATATTTTCACATTTCATACAAGTCACAGTACAGATATATTTTGATAAGCCCCCACAGATTTCTAATTTCTCCTTTATTTCACAACTTCTTGGTAATACTCCAATATTATCACAGACACCCAAATCATTAAAAATCATCCTATTTGAATACCTCAAGGAATACTGTGTAAGTGTTTGGGCTAATTTCTGCTAATTAATGAAAAAACTAGCTGAATGGACTGTTTTGAGTTTTCCCAAGGAATAAATGGATGCTTTCGAAGAATGAACAATTCAGATATCAACTGCAACAGTTATGATAAAATCTAAGTGTCTTACAAAGAAATAGACAAAGGTTTGTTTCTTGATCATATTATTCACCATAGTCTTTGGTCTGGGACTCCAAATTATCCTCACT
>NW_003852598.1:2466489-2467994 GCF_000181295.1 Otolemur garnettii | reverse complement strand
CTCATCACACTGTTGGAATCCTTCATAGAACTTGAAAAACTATTAAAATCTAATGTATGTTTAACATTATTTATTATTTGCATACTTTTCTCAGCTGGAGGAGGCAGAAACCTTACCTGAGCCTCTTACTATAAAGTCAGAACTTAGCAAAGTGCCCATCCCAAGCATTTCACATTTGCTAGATAAATGAAGTGAAGGTGAATATGTAAGGAGAAAAGTAGGGGACCACTGAGCTTCTGAGAGGAAGATGAAACTAGGTCTGGGAAACAGAGAACTGAGAAGACAAATTCCACTGGCTTCACAATTTTGCCAAGGTCTGACCATAAGTGCATACTGCTTTGGGAGTTGAGCCAGTGTGTGGGGAAGTGCGGGAATCATGGAGAGAGGGCATATGATGTATCCTTCAGAGAACAGCTACAGATGCCCCTGGGGACACCAGATGGCAGTTAAGCTTCCGTTTGTTTCCTATAAAACTCTCAAGATCTCACCCCATTCCCATTCTAAGTCAAGGAGAAACATTCAAAGAAATATAAATTAAAGAAAAAAAAAGTTTTACTATAGCATCACTACAATGGCCTGCCTTTCAGCACTAGCAGCAAAAGCCATTGATATTTTGCAGGGGTGTCAGAGTCCTTCTTAAGGACATACCCAGAATGAGAAATGTACTTAGGATGAAACATCTCTGTGCCAAGAAATTCACCTTACTAGTTCCCTTTTTTCTTCCTTATCTATTGCAAATGCATTCTGAACTCTTCCCCCCAAACTTTAAGAAACTCACCTGGCTTTTTTTACACATTAGTAACAATTACTTTTACGGATTGTTTCCTTTATGTGTGTAAATGTCCCAGAATGAGCACATTCCATGTATTGAATCTTTTAATCTGAATGACAACACTGAGTCTAGTCCATACACATGAGAGAACTGACATTAATACTTTATAGGCTATAGACCTTGCCTAAGATCACTTAACTGGTGAATGACAGAAGTAGAATTGGAGCACCAGTCATGTGTACTTGCAGATGGTCTGTCTGCAGCATGATGAAAAGCACCATTCAGCCACCTGCAGAGCAGGACATCAAAAGCTCATCTACATGACTGTGTAATATTTCCCAAGCCAAGTCAAAATTTCTCTCATTCTTTGCAAAACTTCTAGAATGAGTTTTATTTCAAGAGCAGAAGAAACATCTGTTTCCTTAGACCCTTTCTGTACACAGTAGAAATGGAAAACAATTCCTCTTCCTAGGCTAGCTTGCGATGTTGCCAGACCTCATAGGAGGACCCAGTGCATAGCACTGGTGGGCAGTGTTGGTGTGATCACAGCATTTAATGGAGGCCACATTTAGGATCTTAACCAGTAAGGGAAAATGATTGTATGAGTCTCTAATGGGCTCCATGGGGCTAAGAAAACAACAATATCTCCATAATTTGCTACCTAGTTTATTTGGGTTAGTGTAAAATGAAAATAAGGCAGCCCTTCTTCAAAAATTATTAAGAATTTTATGGC
>NW_003852598.1:2462621-2466432 GCF_000181295.1 Otolemur garnettii | reverse complement strand
TCTAAGTATACACCCTCGTACCACCACAAAATTGTTCAGACTTGCAGACAATTCCTAAGAAAAGTTGTCAAACTGACAAAACTTTCTTTGCTACATTAACCTTTGCCTCCTCACGTTTCTAGAGTCCACCATACCCAACACCCACTGTGTGTTCATCGGGAGGATGTCCTCAGCCAGCCGTGTCTCTCGCTGGGCTTTTCCTTGGCCTGTCTTCCTCACCAGTTTCCTGTCCTGTCATTCCCTCAACATTTGTCGATCATGTATTATGTAATCTATCTTTAATAAATACCTCAGATGGGTAGCGATGACATAATCTCTGCACTGGAGGACAACACAAAGAAATGGAGGGGAAAAATGGTAAATAAAATGGTACTATCTAGGGGCATACATGCTATGGCAAAACCAACATACAAACATCAACAAAAAAAAAGAAAGAAAGACAGGGAAGAAAAGCCAGAAGGAGGGAAGGGAAGAGGAAGGAATAAAAAGAAAAAAGAAAGAGAAAGAATGATTCCCCCTAGAGTAGATAAAAAGGACACAAGTGTACCAGTCTGGAAGCCAGAATTCTCCACATCAGGATGTATATTCTGAACAAAAAAAAGAAAAACAGACATCATCACTGTTTTATGGTCTAAGCATCCAGTTGATGACAGTGTTACCAATTTTTGATGAATTTATTTGAAATAACTACAGTGATTTTTCTAAGTGTTTGAAACGAGAGGGGAGAATAAATAAAAATCCAAGGAGATTTAGAGGTTTTTTCAAATTATTCCACTCCACCAACACTGTTTATCGGCCTTCCTCCCAAGGTCAATTCCTTCAGGACAAAGTCAAGCTTTTCTGCCATAGTGAACCGTTTCTGCTAATGGGTAATAAGGGTGATTTTTTCAGGAGTGTGTGGTGGTCATAAAAAAGTTCAGACCTACTGATAATGGTAATGACCATTTACTTTACTCAGTGAGAGTAAAACCAGGTTTCCTCTAGGGGTGTTTCAGTCTCTATAACTGGTCGGGCTTATGGGTGAGGGGGCAAGAGGAAGGGGGACAGACACCATGCACAAGCCTAGCATTTCTTGTGTTATTTAAAATAAAATGCAAGGTCTGTATTTCCTTCTCTCAAAAGCCTATGGAGTAATGGAACAAAACAGTATTTTACAGTGTTCCTAAGGAATTCACACTGGGAAATGTTTTTGTAACCAATGAAAATGTACTTTCCATTGGGATTGATCAAAGAAACTATTCTTATAAGAGTGAGCCTTGCTGATCTTCCTTACTGACCAGAGATGATATCACATATCCTAATAGTCTAGGAATACATGCAGCATATACCCTGTGTACTTCTTATACCAAGAACCCAAATCTGTTAGAATTTACTTCCATTCTGAAAGAACTTTGAGCCCAAAATTGAGTACTAACAGAATAATAATTTTAAAGGTACTTTTAAAGACTTTCAAACCGTGGGATGATACACGCATGTTGTAAAATAGAGGGCAGTTAAGATAAGGAGTTCTCTTACAGATGGCACAATTGCTTTCCTTAATGTTTTCATATGCGGAAAGCCAACACAATGACAATAGTCAGATTTGGTGGATGGATAAATAGATAAATGCGAGGGCAGGGAGTCACAAGCACTGATCTATATGCAAATGATACTTTAGAAATTAGGCCCATATGGCCTATGAGACTCCCTATCAAATATGGTCCCCAAACTTGGTCCCAACACTGCAGCTAACTAGAGCCAGGGGTAGGACTCATTTGTCTGTCTCTGTTGCAATGGCAAAGAGAGAAGAGTTAAATAACTTGAAGACTGTACAACATCCCAAATAATCTCAGTCTTTAAATTTCAAACCTAATCTGACTGCCACACAAGAAATGAGGTGCCAAGCAGCTAAGAAGCCTGTTCAAGGTCGCACAGCTATAGATGACAAAATCAGTGTCTGAATCTGAGGCTTTGGGCCCCTACATCCAGGACTCTTTCCATAAGATTTATGAACTTGTGGGAAGGATAATTAGTAGGGCCAATAGGGCAGGAATCAGGGAGAAGAACTAAAAAAGTAATAATAGATTTTAAATGTAAGATCATTAAGAAGCAATTATCCAAGAAATATTTTTAAATAGACAGAATTTTATTTCTGACACAATATGCCTTAATAAAAGATACATTATGCTTTATAATGCAAACACAAACACACCTTACATTTGTGTTACGTGTGTTACTGGAACTATTGATTTTGATGTACAATAACAGCAGATAACCTCTAAGGTACCAGTAGCCCACATAGAAAAAGCCAAGAGACTACCTTCTAAGGAAGCTGACTTAATCTCCAGGAACAAAAAAAAAAAAGAAAGAAAAAGAAAATATTGTGTGATTTGCCTAATAATGCATAAATAGGAGACAGGAATAAAACTAGAATTTCCTTCATTTTCTTAAATTGCATCAAGAAAAAAGATTATATAAATATAAAAAAATGAAATTCTCATGGTTTATTGACATTTTTATGAAATTAGATGTCAGTTTTTGGCCCCAAGGGGAAAGCTTTCTTCTCAGTAATTAACATATTACCCAGAAACCTCTGCCTTCCTGGAATTCTTAATAAAAATTCCAAAGCTCTTGGCAATAACTTTCAAACATCTCAAGTTCTGCCAATAAGAAGGCATGATCATTTACTTGTGTTAAGCATACTCTCCTTTTAGTTTTTTGCAGGTCTGAATATGGGCGGTCAAATTGATAATGTTCTACAATTATTGCGTGATGTAAGGAATGTATTTGGAGTGGAAATCACATAGAACTGCTTGATACAATATACCAGGTCATTACTTTGGGGAAAATGTTTATCGTATTTCAAAGACCTCATTGGAATAAGAAAATAAATGTATGTTAAAATTATTTATCCATTTAGAGGTCATCATTTCTTCCCCCCCCCCCCAATTATGATCCTTGAATAAGGAAATGTGATCTTGGAGGTTCACTTAGGGAATCTGAAAGTCAGGAGATATTGCAAGGGATTAAGAAATTGAGAACTTACAATTAATCTATGAAAATGGGTAATTACTGGGGGAGGGGACTGAAGCATAAAGAGAAAGGGAGCAAAAGACCTTGTGGGTGACAGTCACATGTTTTTATTCATATAAAAAGAATTACTCTGAAATAGATCAATATCGATCTTACTGGCAAGAAGTTTGATCTGAAGTAAGAAACATCTGTTGTCATCTGTTATGTATTTAAGGAACTCACATAAGAAAATATTCATTATTTTGTATATTGTGATCATTTTATGAACATATAGTAGTCCCTCCTAGGCTGAAATTTTGCAGGTTCCAGTTACCTGGGGTCAACCATGGTCCAAAAATATTGAATAGAAAATTTCAGGAAAAAACAATTCATATATTTTAAATTGTGTGGCTCTCTGAGTAGCACATGAAATCTCAAGCCTTCCTGCTCTCTCTCTCCCAATATGTGAATCTTCTATTTATCCAGTGTGCCTGGGTTATAAAAACCATCCACTCATTAGTCACTTAGTAGATGCTCAGTTATTAGAGCCTGTATTTTAGTAGCCCTCATATTACATAATAAGAGCCCATAATGCAAGAGTAGTAATGTTGGCATATTGTTATAATTGTTCTATTTCATAATTATTTATTGTTGCTAAATTCTTACCATGCCTAAATTACAGATTGAACTTTATTATAAGTAGATATAATGAAGGAAAAGAAAAACATAGTATACATAGGGGTAAGGACTATTTGTGGTTTCAAGTATTCACTGAGTATCTTGGAATGTATCTGCCACAGATGAAGTCGAGACTCCTGAT
>NW_003852598.1:2458256-2460730 GCF_000181295.1 Otolemur garnettii | reverse complement strand
CTCTCATTCTGTACTTTGTCTATTTGCTCTATTGATAATTTTCTTTGCTGTGCAGAAGCTTTTGAATTTAATCAAGTCTCATTTATTTGTTGTTGTTGCCATTTTGGTTTGCTTCATATAGTCTTTGCTTAGACTGATATCTAAGACTTTTTTCAACATTTTTGTTTAAAATTCTCATTGTTTCATACCTTACATTTAAGTTTTTTCCCACCTTGAGTGGGTTTTTGTGAGTAGTAAGAGATATGAACTCTGTTTGAATCTTCTGCAGGTGGCTATCCAGTTTTCCCACCACCATTTATTGAAGGGTGTTTTTTTTTTTTGTTTTTGTTTTTTGCCCAGTGTATGTTTTTGTCTGCTTTGTAAAGATCAATTGTCTATCTTTATAGGTTTTATACCTGGTCTCTGTTCTGTTCTATCAGTCTTTGTCTCTATTTTTGTGTCAATATCATGCATTTTTGGTTTCTAGAGCCTTGTTGTATAATTTGAAGAATGGTAATGTAATGCCTTTACATTTTTTACTTTTGCTTTAGACTGCTTTGGCTATTTAGGCTTCTTTTGGTTCTAAATGAATTTTAGATTTTTTTTCTAGATTTGCAAAATATGCATTGGTATTTTGATGGGGATTGCATTGACCTTGTATATCACTTTGGGTAGTATGGACATTTTAACAATGTTGGTTCTATTGATCCATGAGCCTCTTTTGTTTTTCTGTTCGTTTAGTCCCTCTGGAATTTATTTTCTCAGTGTTTCATATATTGTGAAGTGATCTTTCACCTCCTTGGTTTAGTATATTCCTGGTATTTTATCTTCTTGGTAGGTATTGTGAATGACGTTGAATCTTTGACTTGACTCTCAGATTTACTATTATTAAGGTATAGGAACACTATTGATTTGTGCACATTGATTTTGTAATCTTAGACTTTGCTGAACTTATTTATCAATTCCAGGATGCTCTTGGTGGAATCTTTGAGGTTTTCTAGATGTAAGATCATATCTTCAGTGGTGGGAAAAGATTTATGGACAGAAAAAGGAAAGTGGAAAAAAGAAAGCAAGGTTCATAAACAAGTGTATTGATTACAGCTTGGCATTTGCCTTATTTGAACACAGTTCGAATAGTTGTTTGCCTTTGATTGGCCATACTCAATGATTGATACCAGAGTAGATTATAGTCTGTTTATATATCCAGTTAGGGTACAGTTGATTATGTATGCAGAAACTTTTAAGACAAACTTAAAATTTATAAGGAGGCAGCGTAAGGATAAACTTAAGCAGAATTCAGAAACCACATAGGCCTTTGATTTAAGCATTTACAAACACAAGTAGTTATTCTGTTAAGAAGTACCTAAATGAGCTAAAAAGATGTAAAAGGGTTTACAAGCTGAATCCCCACATCGGTCAATTTCTTTGTCACAACTGCCCTAGTGTCCTCTGATGCTTCTTGGTTACTCTAGCTGGAGACCTGATGTTAATGATATTATCTTATCTAAGTGTTAATAGGCAGAATAATGACCCCCAAAGATGCCTACACACTAATCCCTGGAATCTATGAATGTGTCACATTCACATGGCAGAAGGGATTTTCAGATATGTTTGAAGTTATGAAATGTTGAGATGATTCTGTATTATTAGGGTTAGCCAGATCTAATAAATCATGAAAAGTATAAGACTTTTCTCTGGTTGGAAGAAGAAGAGTGGTAAACCAGAAGTCAGAGAATTTTGAAGAATTAACAAGGATTTTGGCCACTATTGATTTTGAAGATGGAGGAGGGAATCCACTAGCCATGGAATACAGACATTCTCTAGAAGCTGAGAAAGATGCCCAGGCCAGGAAATAGGGATCTCAGTCCTACAACCACATAGAACTAAATTATGTCAACAATCTACATGAGACTGAGTACAGGTTTTCTCCACAGCCTTCAGTAAGGAATGCAGGCTGGCCAATGCCTTGATATCTAACCAGAAGAATCAGCTGAAACAACTATATTTCTGTCCTACAGAATAATGATATATCAAATTATCTTGTTTTTATCTTTTAGATTGTGATAATTTGTTATAGCAGTGTGTAATATGGTTTTAAAATGCTGTCTTGATCCAGTTGGGGGTCTGGCTAGAAGCCAGTCAGTTCCCCTTCTTGAGTACATAACTAACACTTCCCTTATCAGGCTCTCATGCTCCAAGTTACTATACACCTGCCCTACTCATCCCAGTGTGGGGTAAACTCCCACAAAAAATTAAGTGAAATGTGCTCTTAATTCCAGAAACTGAGCGAAAAAACTTGGGAGTATTATGTGCTTTTGTCAAGGCCTAAGCAACCTGGGAAAGCATGGTGGGGACCTGCAGGCAAGGCCTAACAACCTCCTACACGGAACCCTGACTGTGCAGTCAAGTCAGCCTTCCAGATAAGGGTTGAAATGACTCATCTGGGCAGGGGACATGACTCAAAGGTTGATGTGAGTGAAAAGAAAAACTCTATC